>NC_058132.1:205436578-205506564 GCF_016433145.1 Gracilinanus agilis
CTCTGTCTCTCTGTCTCTCTGTCTCTGTCTCTGTCTCTGTCTCTCTCTCTCTCTCTCTCTCTCTCTCTCTCTCTCTCTCTCTCTCTCGCTCTCTCTCCCTACTCAAATCCTTACCTTCTGTCTTAGAATCAATACTGAATATCAGTTCCAGGCCAGAAGAGTGGTAAGGACCAGGTATTGGGGTTAATTGACTTGCTTTAGGTCATACAGCTAGGAAGTATCTGAGACCACATCAGGACCCAGGACCTCCCTCTCTAGGCCTGGTTCTCTATCTTCTGAGCCACCTATCTTTCTAACCTACTAATGTACTTTTTATGTCAACGATAGAAGGATCTTCCCTGAGCAGATTCCATCATCTTCCTCCTCTACTCAGAAATTCCCAGTGTTCCGTCTTACCCAGGAAAGAAAGTTCAGACTCCTTTGTTTGGTATTCACGGCTCAACAATCTGATGCCAGCCTTTTTCCTGGCACAAATCTATTTCTCCAGATCGATCTTATATCACTTTTCAATCAGTCGAATTAACAGGCATTTATTATCTACCATGTTCCAAGAACTGTACTAAGTTTAGGGAATACAAAAAAAGGCATAAGACAATCCCTTCCCTCAAGGAGTTTAAATCTAATTGAGGAGATGACATATTTACAAATAAGCTATTCATACATGATTAATTGGATCTAATCAACAGAAGTTTGTTGTTGTTCAGTGTGTCTAACTCTTCATGGCTTCATTTAGGGTTTTCTTGGCAAAGATACTAGAACAGTTTGCCATTTCCTTCTTCAGCTCATTTTACAAATGAGGAAACTGAGGCCAGCAGGGTTAAGTGACTTGCCCAGGGTCATACAGGTCTAAGGGTCTGAACTCAGGTCCTCCTGACTCCAGGCCCAGCCCACAACCTACTGGGCCACCTGCCTGCCCAGAACTCACTCTAAGACTCCGCATAAGGTGATTAAGGGCACCTGTGGGTATTCTCATTCCTTCACTTGCCTGTTTTGACTTAAATGGTATCTTACCCAGAGGCAGGGGAATAAAGAGGACAGATTTAGAACAGCCCTTATCGAGTCTCTGAGTAATCATACTGCTCTCTCTGTTTCCCAGATTCCCCCTCATCTGTTTGGGCAAAATCCTTGTTGTTTTTCCAGGAGCGTGTCTATATGTATCTGCGTTCGTGCATGCTGGTGGAGGGATGATGCATGGAGGCAGGAGGGGTGGGCGGTATCCTCTGACCTTCCATTCTCATGGGTCACAGGCAGAGAGAGGGGAAAAAATATTGGAGTCTCCAGTGATTGACATGTTTCTTCGAGGAGAGAGACAGACTAATAAATGGAGCCGTGAGAACAGGGAGACCATTTGGGCAGGATATTGCTTCCCCATCTCTCGTCTGCGGCAGCATCTCCGGAGACAGCCGTGGCAAGAGGACAATGACCTGCCTGGCCGATAGACTGGAGTGATCAGAAGTGATTTTGCTCTCTCTTCCCTCCATCCCTGACCTGTCCTTCAAAGCCAGATGGGGTGGGGGAAGAGGAGAGACACGGGAGGAACCTTCAAGCTGCTCTGAGGGGCTCTCTAGGAACCGGTGGGGGCCAAAGGCCAAGGAGCCAGTGCTGCCCAGGTCTGGGGCGAGCTGAGCCTACGGAGTAGATATCAGCTCTGAAGAATACGCTTTTGGTCTGGGTGACGTTTCACCGTCTCCAGGGAGGTGCCATCCTAGGGCTGGAAGTGGACAAAGAGGAAATTCACTTAAGATGACAGCCCCAAGGCCACAGGGGAGTGGATGGGTTGCAGGCAAGGCCACTGTTAGTTATGTGCTTCACAGGAGGGCAGATTGAAGCAGGTGGAGGAGATTTGCTCACTGACACCGAAGACAACAAAGGGAAAGAGCTTAAAGAGCAGGAAAGGTTAATTCAGGGGGATTCACCAAGGGACACAGGCCCTCCCCAAAGAGGGCGGCACAAAGGGTTAGATCAGCTTTGGATGGGGAGAAGGAAAAACGCCAAGGCTCTAATGATTCCGATAATGGTGGTGGACCTTCAGTCAGGAAGACCTGCGTTCAAATTCTTCCCTCTGATATCAAACCCTACCTTAAGAAAAATAACTTAAAGGCCTCTGAAACTCACTTTCTTCACTGCAAAATGAGAATAATAATATCTACTTCACAGAATTGTGTGGCTTAAATGAGAAAATATATGAGAAATATTTTTAAAATTTTAAAGTTCTGCAAAAATGTTAATAATTGTTATCTATTTAAGTTACAAACTTAGGGACACGAGAGTAAGTAGGTGTAATATAGTGCTCCATACAAATTGCTAAGGATATAAATTGTGAAATAAATACCAATCTGCATTAATAGAAGGTAGGAGAAGTTCCTCACGAGAAGTTCCCTTTACCAATGAAATCCTACGTCCTGAACAAAAATGTTTTCCTATGTAACGGTGGATCCAATCCATCATGCTGCTTATGAATATCTCTTTGAATGAGGCCCTTTTTTAGGCACTGCTGGGGATAAGGGCATATGGGGTATTCTCAGAGGGCGTGCAGAGCTCTTTCCAGGGCAACTCCTCCACCTTTGGTGTCTACCTCTTGCCCAACTCTCGCCTCTGTCTCCAAGAAGTGGAAGCATGAGTAACAGCCCCACCTTAGTAAAAACATCTGGCCAGATAGGCTAACCTAGGATGTGAGTAACTAATGGACCACAAGCCCTTTGGTGAGTTAGGGGATGACTGCCTCAAGCATGGGAAGACTTCAATCAAAATGGGCAGATGAAAAGAGTTTGTTCCAATGGCCATGAATGTGGCAGAAGCAGGAGCTGTGGAGCCCTTAGAGCTTGGTCAGATATCAAAGATGCCAAGGTCGCCCACTGCATCCCTGGCTATTGCCAGTCATTCTGACTTTTGTCTTGCCACTGGACTTTGATGACTTTGGAAGAGAGAATGAGGCTGATGACTTTGTGCAACACTGCCACACTTAAGTCCAATTCATGTGCAAGTCAAGACATCACCATGTGGTGTGCCATTTTTCTTCTTCAAAAATGAAGGATGAACAACTAGGGATAAATGAATAAAACCATCCTAGCCTTCAAGGAGTTTGTGGCCTAATAATGGGCTATAGGACTTACATAAAAATATAATGGAAGAGCTGGTCAATGAGGGCCCAGTCCTTGACACATGCACAACACCCTGTGCTAACTGCATGCCCACAGGGAGGTTTGGTGAGGCTGCTTCCAGAAAAGCATTATGGAAGATTACTTTCCCTCCATAATTCAGCATGTGTTCAGGTACCACATGACTGATTCTTGTTGACTTACCACATGGGGACAAGAAAGTCTTTTCAATAGAGGTTGAGACAGAACTGAGTGTGTATATAAAAGATTCAAACAGATAAAATCTCTTTCTTTTCTGGTGGTGAATGAGGCAAGATCTGCCACTGAGCTGCTGGGAGGAGCAGGTTACCATATGACTGGGAATGCAGGTGTTGATGTTTTGCTGTCTTTTTTGTGTTTATTCGACTTTAGGTGGGTGAATGTTAGAGATGAAACAGACCAGGGTATAGCCTTGTGTACTTCAAAATGTCAGAAGTGCCACCAGAGGTCAAGCAGCTGAGATCTCTAGTAAACCAGGGACCAATGTGGAAGAGAAGAAATGTTCCCATTTTGAGAGACTGGAATACTTCAGTCCCTACTATGCTTTCTCAGTAAATATCCTTTTGTAAAAGAGAATCAATGTTAGTTGATTAATTTATAATAGGGAGATATCTAATTAATACTAACTGGTCAATAGATATTGAATAGTAACTGATGATTGATAATGGGGGGAGCTCACAAAATGGGAAGCTCATGAGTGACAGTACTAGACATCTCCCAATCTCTCAGGATTACCCCTAGGATATGGAAGGGAATCTTAGCCAGTGATCCTCTGGGTATTTTACCTAGGAATTCAAATGGGGAGCTTGGTTTAATCAATGTATTACACAGAGAAATGAGGTAACAAATATCATAAATGAACTATGAATTATCTGGCATAGTAGAAAATGCAGTAGATTTGGAGTCAGAGGACCTGGTCAAATCCTGATTCTGTGGCAATAAAAATCTCTGATTAAAAGAAACTGAGGCACAGAGATCCAAGCATGATCAATTCATTAACAAGACTAGCAATCGCCAAGGATGACTCTGAGATTTCTACAGAGCATTTTTATAGTCAATAAAGAAGAATCAAAAGTTAGAGAATCTTGAGTAGCATGTTTTGATTGTTTTCTGATTCACTAGTTGTTTGCTAAGATTGGAATGAGGAATTGGAGGGATTTGTAATGTCAGGCTGCCAGGTGTGTCATGGGCAGCTGCAAACACTCTTTCTATTTGATTGGTTATAGCATTACAAAAGTTGTGATAAGTGGGATAATTGAAAGGAGAGCAACTAACAGAAAAAGTGGAACTTAGCCTAAGTCACACAAGCTAGGGAACTGTGTATGCCGGTTCAGCTTTGCATGAGCTCAGTTCTGCAGCAACAGGGAACTTAATGCCTTACTGTAACAGCCATAATTTTTAATCCAAATGCTATCTTAATTAGGCCTTATAAGCTAAAGTTAATCAATACAGACTTAATTAAGAATTGTTTCTTTCACTTCTGATACCTACTGGTCACATGGCTATAAATATGCCATTTCACCTGAGAGGGAAAAGTTGGCCATCTGGTTGCTACGATCCCTTTATCTCTAAACCTGGTCCTATGAAACTGAGCATCCTGGGTTCCAGGGGAGGGCGAGATTACTTCTAGAGGGGGACGACAGGAGATGTAGTCTCAGGATAGTGCACAGAGAAGAGTTGGCATATGAGCTGGGCCTCCAAGGATTCTGATAGACTGAGGTTAGCTCACTCTAGGCAGCATGACAATCACGAACAATGACTGGTGAAGTAGTGTGCCTGGGGAATCATTCATGGTTCTTCTTGGCTAAAGATTCTATGTAAATTAACAAGATGATGATGATGATTATTAAATACTTATTAAGTACTTACTATATGGCAGACACTATGTTAAGTGCTGAGGATATAAATGCAAGCAATGAAATGCAAGGAGTAGGGGAAAGTAGCCATGCAGGGGCATGATGGCACAGCCAGGAAGGGAAATGAAGCATGACTGACGTGGGCCTATTTCCAAAATAGAGGCCCTTGGAAACAACTTACCAATGGGGGCAGAGTGGTACCATGAAGGAGGGATGTTCCAGGGTGAAAAGGCAGTTGAGTCATGATGGCATAGTCCAGAGAGAGTAAGAAAAGCAAAATGAAGCATGGCTGGCTTGGAAGTGTTCCAAAGGGGAAACCCCTAGAAGGGACTCATGGATAGGAGAAGGGAGCTAGCGTGGAAGAGGGATGATTCTAGTTTAGAAGCCAATGGAGTCACGATGGCAAAGTTGGTCAGAAGCACAGCTAGGGGGGAAAGAGAGTGGCAAGAAATAAATCTGCACATAGGGTTTGTGCCAAATTACAAAGCGCTTTGAATGCCAGACTAAGGAATTAGGATTTTATATAATTAGGCATTAGGGAACCATTTAAAATAATTTGAGTAGGGAAATAACTGGAGCTGTGAAGTAGGAAGGTTATTCTGACAACACTGCATCGAATATAGCTTGAAGTGAAAAAAAGGTTAAAGATGGGGAGAGAAGTTAAAAGATTATTGCAAAAATACAGGGGCGAATTAATGAGACTCTAACCCAGGTAGTGGCATTGGGAGGTAAGGAAAGGGATAGATTTGAGAGACTCTGCAAAGACATCATGGAAACAATCATCAGGGGTTGACAGCTAATTAGAAGGAAGGTGAAAGCGAGGAGTCCAAAATGGTTTCCAGGTACTGAGCCTGGGTCATAGGGAGCTGGTGAGTCATCATGAGGAATACATTGTGGGAGAGGAGTGGAAAGGAACTTTTGAGTTGGTTTGACTCACTAGTGGGTCAATCAGTTGAAACCAACCAATGGACCACTGGAAAAGTAGGTCTGCATAGAGATCAGGACTGGAGAATTATCTGCATGGATTAAAAATCACAGGGTGGGGTGGCAACTAAGACTGCTAAAGGAAGAAGGATGGAGAATGAAGAGAAGAAATAACAAGGATTCCAAAAACAATCTCCATTTGGCATCAGATTCTAATTTCGTACTAGCATTTGACAATGGATCTACCTGATGTTTTGGGAATTCACAACTCATCAGATCAAATGATAATAATACACTGTGAAACCTGAAACCAGGAAAAGCTAGAAAGCTGTCCTTTCCTGGGAGTGGACCCTGGAATCAAGAAAATGTAAAACCTCCATCTCTTTCAGATCATAAGGGTAGTCACAAAAAAATTGAATTTTGAGTCAAAGGAGCTTAGTTTGAATCCCAGTTCTACTATTCTGTATGACTCTTTGTGTACCCTTGGGTAAATAAATTCATTTTTCTGGGCCTCATTTTCCCATTCTCTAAAAAAGAAAGGAGTGGCCTTGATGTTTTCTTGTCTCTTCTAGTTCTAAATCCCGTAAATGTAAGCAAGAGACAATGGACCCAGTTCTTTCCATTAGTAGGGCAATTAGTAAATAAATTCTTGATTGGATTCTTGCACCATTCATCTGATTACTATCTATTCTTTTTTTAAACCTTCTGTTTTTTTAAACATTTTTCCCTTTCTGTCTTAGTATAATTTTTAAACCCTTACTCTCCATCTTAGAATCAATACTAAATATTGGTTCCAAGGCAAAGAGAGGCAAGGGTTAGGCCACCGGGGTTAAATGAGTTGCCCAGGGTCACCCAGCTAGAAAGTGACTGATGTCATATTTGAACCCAGGTCCTCCCAACTCCAGACCTGTGCTCTATCCACTGTACTGCCTAGCTGTCCCATCTTTACTCTTGAGGTATTTAGGAAATAGGGAAAATAAAGGTAGAACCAAAGATTCAGGCCTGGTACTTCTCTTGGTGTGCTGGTAAAATTTAACTTTAACAGTAGGATACATTTTTATATTTAATTTGCATTATTAGCATTTTCTCCATCATTTTCTTAAGTCTCTACCATCAACAAAACAACAAATAAAGCCTTGGTTTATAGGTTTGCATATTTCTGGGATGTAAATGCTCATACTGAGAATTTAACAATCACTCCAGCAAACTCTTAGTAGAGTTGGAAGAGTCCCAGGAGGAATTTCTCTGAAGTTTCTGAAGGACTTTTTACCAGTTTCTCAAAGAGCTTTCACCCATGATGTCTCATCCCACTTTTTTGGTGGTGTGAGATCACTAGAGAGAACGGGGAAAGGAATATGGATGGCACAATGAAGGACTTCAGCCTTTCCCTATTTGTTCTCACTTTGGATCTAGTGGTGATCTAAACCAGTGGCATTAAACTCAGATCTCTGAGGACTGTATATTGACTTAGAAAATCCCAATGAAAACTACAAAACCTGTGTTGTATTTTTCTTTATTTTGTTATACATTTTCCAATTACATTATTTTTTTCTTTTCTGTTCTTTTGTTTTGTTTTGTTTTGTTTTGTTTTCTTTTCTTTTTAAACCTTTAACTTCTGTGTATTGGCTTATAGGTGAAAGAGTGGTAAGGGTGGGCAATAGGGGTCAAGTGACTTGCCCAGGGTCACATAGCTGGGAAGTGTCTCAGGCCAGATTTGAACCTAGGATCTCCCATCTCTAGGCCTGGCTCTCAATCCACTGAGCTATCCAGCTGCCCCTTCCAATTACATTATAATCCTGTTGGGGGTGTTTTGCTGGCTACATAGAGGAGGAGTTGTGGTGCAGGTTTGACACCTTTGATAAACCACTTAGCTGTTCATTCAAGGGAACTACTGGAATTAGCCAGAAGATCTGGGTCCAATGAATCATGAATCATCGAAAATTTTTCTAAAAAATTAAAAAAAGAAGATCTGGATTCAGATCCTGACACTGACAATAGCTAGCTATGTGACTCTAGGCATCATTTAATTTCTCTGAGTTTTAGTTTCTTCATCTTTAAAATAGGTTAATGCTTGCCCTGTCTAGCTTCATAAGGCTGTTGTGAGGGAGATGCATTTTAAACTTTTACATATTATAGAAAGGGAAGGCTTTGGCATTTTTCTATTTCTTGCAGGAGGGCCTATCTTGAATGGCTGCTCATTGAGTCACTCTGATGATTATTTCTAACTACCATAGTTAGACTAAGAGGATAAGATCATTGGAGGCATTTGCCTGAAAACCTTCTTGGTGTCTTTTTTTATTTTCCCTCATTACTTTGTATCTCTATGCATGTCCCCCAGGTGACTGGGGTGAGATATTGCTTCTCTTTTCCCCTGGTGGTCCAGCCAGCAACCACAGCTGCCTCACATCCTTGCCTGTGGTTGGCATCTAGAGACAAGGCTGTCAGATCAAATCACATCATCTTGCTTCGTGGCTGTTTCAGCCTAGTGAAGTGACCTTGTGAGCTGGGAGGGGGCATCAGGAAAGAGAAGAAATAAACAGCATGGCCTGGTTGAACCTTTATAGACTGACTCAACTTTTTCAGCCTTGCACAGCTACTTTCTGCTAGCTAAAATGACTCCCACAGGGCCATATCTCTTTCTGTTCCTTCCTGATAGGAGGTGAGCCTCATGGGCCCCCAGGAAACATCACCACCTGCTTTAATGTTGAACCTTGAACAGACTAATCTCTCTCTCAATGGACCTCTTTCCAGCTACTGATATTCTGTCTGGACTCATTCTTCCATGGCTAGTATATTTCTAACTCCTCACATTTTCCCCATCTTAATGATTCTGGTCTCTGGCTGCTGATGTCCAAACCCCATTCCCCATACCCAATTACTTTCTCCCTCCTTTCTATTCCCTTCAACATATCCCCTCTCCACCCAATGTCCCATTCCAGCTCTCTCAACATCCTCCATTGTGCCCTCTGGAATGCCTGTTCCATAATAACCAAACTTGCTTTCATCTTAATCCTTCTTCTTTCTTAATCTCTGTCTTTTGGCACTCATTGATATTTAGTTCTTTCATGATAGTACTACATCCATGGCCTAGAGAAAAATATGCAGAAGAAGAGGGTGAATCATAATGTCAAAAACTGCAGAGAGGTCAGGAAGGATGAGGATTGAGAAAGACCATCAAATCTGGCAAGTAAGAAATCATTGGTAACTTTGGCAAGTTGCACTTTTACTCATATACTCCGGCCTACTTGTATTAGAAAAGCCAATATACTCTTTGTTCTCCACTGCATCTATCAGACTCTTCCTCTACTGTCATTACTCAGTAGCCTCTCCTCCTTTGCAGTTCATGAAATACAAATTTATCACCCAATCCAGACCTCAGTGGCTGTTATCTACTGACTCCCCGGGATATTCTCTTTCTTCCTTATTGAGCTCCATGCTTTTCTTGCCTTCTCTGCAGCCTTCTCAGCACTGTGGATCATCCTTTCCTTCTTGATACTGTCTTCTCTCTCTAGGTTTTTATGACACAGCTCTCTCCTGGTTCTCCTTCTAACTGCCCAACTGCTCCTCTGTCTCCTTTTCTGGATCTTCATCCAGGTAACACCTACTAATCAAGGATGTCCTGCCCTGAACCTTCTATACCAGTTCACTTGGTGATCTCATTAGTTTTGATGAGTTCAATCATCATATTATGCACCTGATTCCTAGATCTCCATATCTAGCCCTAAATTCTCTCCTCAGTTTCAGTTCCCCATCCCAACTTCCTTGATTTGGATAGCCCATTGGCAGCTCAAACTTAACAGAATCCAAACAGAAAACATTCTTATTAGTCCTTCACTGCCCCCTCTTCCTACCTGTCAAGGACACCATCACCTCCTAGTTTTCCAGGATTGAAACCTTGGTATTATCACAGATTCCTCATCCTTACTCATTCTACTTTTCACTCAGTTGCCACATATTTATTTTAATTTACATGATTCATATGTATGTATGTATCCATCTATCCATCTATGTATGTATGCATATCCCTTTCTCTTTATTCATATAGCTACTACCCCTATTCAGACTCTCATTACCTTTTACCAGACTATTCTAATAGACTTCTAGTTGGTCTCCCTGTGTCAAGCCTCTCTTTGCTTCAATCCACACTCACTGAGCTGCCAAAGTAATTTTCTTTCTTAAAAAACAAACAAACAAAAAAAAACACCCTTTACTTTCTTTCTTAGATTTAATATTGTGTATTCGTTCCAATGTAGAAGAGCAGTTAAGGCTAGGCAGTGGGAGTTAAGTGACTTGTCTAAGTGTCTGAGGCCAGATTTGAGTAAATTTTTCTAGGTCTCACCATATCACACCCCACAGGTTCCTTGGTACTTTCTTTTTTTATTTTCATGCAAAACACACTTCCGTATTGGTCATTGTTGTAAGAGCACACTCACATAAAACCAACCCCTCCCCAATAAAAGCATAAATACACTCATGTGAAAGATAGTATGCTTTGATCCATACCCATCAACTACAACAGTTCTTTCTCTGGAGACGGGATAGCATTCCCCATTATAAGTCTTTCAGGATTGTCCCAGATCATTGCATTGTTGAGAATAGCCAAGTTTTCACAGTTGATCATCATACAATATTGCTGTTATTGTGTGCAGTGTTCTTCTGGTTTTGCTTATTTTGCTCTGTGTCAGTTCATGTAGATACTTCCAGTTTTTTCTGAAATCATCTTGTTTATGCAAAATAGTTAAATGTTAATGCAAAATAGTATTCCAACACCAACATGGACCACAATTTGTTCAGTCATTCTCCAATTGATGGCCATCCCCTCAATTTCCACTTCTTTGCCACCATAAAAAAGTTGCTATAAATACTTTTGTACAAGTAGATCCTTTCCCCTTTTTAATTATCTCTTAGGATATAGACCCAGTAGTGGTATTACTGGACCAAAGGGTATACACAGTTTTATAACCTTTTTGGCATAGTTCCAAATTGCCCTCCAGAATGGTTGGATCAGTTCACAACTCTACCAGCAGTGCACTAATGTCCCAATTTCACCACATCCCCTCTAACACTTACCATTTTCCTTTACTGTCATATTGGTCAATATGATAGGTATGAGATGGTACCTTCAGCACTGTTTTAATTTCCATTTTCTCTAATCAACAATGATTTAGAGTATTTTTTCATATACTTATCTTAGCTTTTGTTTCATCTGAAAATTGTTTGTTCATATCCTTTGACTATTTGTCAATTGAGGATTGGCTTGTTTTCTTATATTATACATTTGGCTTAGTTCTTTTATAGATTTGAAAAATTAGACCTTTATCAGAGAAATTTGTTATACGTTTTTTCCAGTTTGTTGTTCCCCTTCTAATCTTGATTACACATTAGCTTTGCTTTTACAAAAGCTTTTTAATTTATTATGTCAAAATTATTCATTTTACATCTTATAATGCTCTCTATCTCTTGTTTGGTCATAAATTCTTCCCTTTTCCAAAGATCTGCCAGGTAAACTATTCTACATTTCCCAATTTAGTTATAATATCACTCTATATCTAAATCATATACCCATTTTGACCTTATTTTGGTATAGGGTGTGAGATCTTGGTCTATACCTAGTTTCTGCCATACTGTTTTCCAATTTTCCCAGAAGTTTTTGATAAACAGTTAATTCTCATTCTAAAACCTGGGGGGTCTGGGTTTATCAAACACTAGTTTCTAAAGTCATTTACCCCTGTATTTTGTCTATCTGATCTATTCCACTGATCTACCATTCTATTTCTTAGCCAGTACCAGTCTGTTTCCTTGGTATTTTCAAGACCAAATATAAATCCTTCTGTTCTTCACAACTTGCCCTTTTTATTTTCCTACTTTTATCACACTCAGGTCCCCTCTTATATTTGTGAACCCCAGGCCTACTTGCTGTTCCTCATATATAATATTCCATTTCTCAATGCATTTTCCTTAACTGTCTCCTATGCCTGAAATGTTCTCCCTCCTTACCTCTTAACTTCTCTGATTATTTTTTCCTTTTTAAAAAAATATTTTTTCAGTTACATGTAGAAACAATTTTTGACAATTGTTTTCTGGCATTTTAGGATTCAGATTTTCTCCTCCACCTTCTCCCACTTCCCTGGGGTGGTAATAGTCTGATATAGGTTATACCAGTGCTTTGATGCAACTCATATTTCCATATTGCTTAAGCCATGATGGAAGATACTTATCATACATTTAGTAAAACACTCATGAAGGAAATAAAATGAAAGAAGGCATGTTTTGATCTGCAATTAGACTCCACCAGTTCCTTCTGTAGCTATGGATAGCAGTTGTCATCATAGATCCTTTGTGGATATCTTGGAACTTGTTTTGCTGGTCATAGTTTAGTCCTTCACAGTTGATCATTATATGATATTTCTGTTATCTTATACATTGTTCTCCTGGTTCTACTCACTTCACTTTGTATCACTTCCTGATTATCTTTAAAACTTAGCTCAAATGCCTTCCATTGCAGAAGACCTATCCTGGTTCCCCCAGTTGCTAGAGCCTTCCCCTCCAAAGTTTCCATCCAGCTATTCTTTTTGTATCTTCTATGTATTTAATTACACAATATTATTTCTCCCTTTGGAAGGGAATCTCCTTGTGAGGAAGGCCTGGGTTTTTGCCTTTCTTTGTAAATCCAGTGCTAAGCTCTTAAGCTTGAACTGTCTGATTGACTACAGATGGTTTCTCAGTTGGCTAGTTTTCCTGTTCTGTTTCTGTTTACTTGGGTCAAGAGGGAATTCTCAGATTGTAATGTTCCAGATAAGATTCTGGGAGCACAGGCTCTTCTTCTTCCTTGACAATGGGCTTGCTGACTTTGCATAAATATGTGTTATGAGCAACATACCCATCCTCTGCTGTTGTTCAGTTGTTTTTCAGTCTCAGTTGACTCTTCACAACCCCATTTGGGATTTTTCTGGCAAAGATACTAGAGTAGCTTGCCATTTCCTTCTCTAGCTCATATTATGGATGAGGAAATGAAGGCAAACAGGGTTAAGTAACTTGTCCAGGGTCACACAAACAGTAAGTCGATGAGGCTGGATTTGAACTCATGAAGAAGTGTTTTCCTGACTCCAAGCCTAGTACTCCATTCACTCGCCCACCTAGCTGCCCTTACTTGTCCCCTAATAGCCCCTAAACTTCAACAATATAAGTAGACTTATAGGACCCCAAAATGAATCTCCCAGGGACATAGGTGGCAAGATGATTTTGTTCGAAATCACTGACCATAATTCCTGGGTAAATGAAATTTACAGCCTAAGTGTAGGCTGGTCAGACAGTAGAAGGCTGAGATTTTTCTAATCCTAACCAGCACTTTCTCTGCACACACAGCTCAGAGTTACATCAGGACTCTAAATGATATAAGCAAATGGATGTGGTTGTGCCCCTGGAAGTAAGTATCAGCAGAACCATAACTAGGCATTCTACAACCAAGAGAAAGAAGCATGCAAGGAAACTTTGAATTAAATTAACTCATTAAACCCAGTGGAACTGCTTGTTGGCTACAGGAGGGAGAGGGAAAGAACATGAATCATATAACCATGGAAAAACATTCTAAATCTATTAATTAAATAAAAATTTTCAAATAAAAAAATTAACTCATTAAAAAAATTCACTTTAGGTGAGGGAACTTTAGGGACATGTTGGGGAGAGATTTTGGCCCTTAGGATAAAGGTCCTTTGGTGGAGTCCATGGCGGGGAGAGCACTGTTGGCAATGGGGAGATTCCCACACACTGATGATCACTTCTGGAGAGGCCTTTCACTGGGACAAGATCAAGGCAGGCCAGGTGAGAGAGCAGTTCCCTTGAGATATGACCAATGTTGAGGAAGGGAGGAATGGGGGAAGTAGTTGTAGGAGGAAGCATCATTTCATACTTCTTATTTTAATAAATTATTCTGGTCAGTTAGGTGCTAAAATTTTTTTATGCTCTATAAGAACCTTTTGTAGTTTGTGACCTTAGAGATAAAACGCCATTCACTCCCTGTCCTAGTTACAGTTTTGGTTCTGATAACCAACAATGGGTGGGAGATATTTGCTGATTTTTTGCAGCCCCTGCTGGTAGGTAAGTGGTGCCCATTTCTTTGCTCCGTCCTCTAGATAGAAGGATCTGAGCTGTTAGCAATCCCATCTAAATGGAGATTAGTGTCAACAACTCAACTGTAAAATTTTCCTCAACTGTAAAATGAGGATGATAATAGTAGCACTTACCTACCTGGGTTGTTGTGAGACTCAAATTAGATAATATTTGTAAAGTAGACACACAAACACATATATATCATATCCTACATACATATGTGTCTATATATATATAGATAGATAATGTCTGCACCTAATAAATGCTTGTTTCTTTCCTTCCTCTCCTTTTGCTCTTCATTATGGATACCATTGAGCAGCAAGATGGCACAGGGGATAGAGCAGTGGGTTTGGAATCAGGAAGACTCATCTTCATGAGTTCAAATCTGGCCTTAGACCCTTACTGGCTGTGTGACCCTGGACAAGTCAGTTAAGCTTGTCTACCTCAGGTCCTGCATTATAAAATGAACTAGAGAAGAACATGGCAAAGCACTCCAGTGTCTTTGCCAAGAAAACCCCAAATGGGCTCATGAAGAGTCTGACATGACTGAACAACAACAATCTAGATACTATTGCTGCAGCTGGGTTAGACATCTAGGTGATCTTTCTGAGTTAACAATTGTAAAGATTGCACTCCAAAAGGAATATATGACTTTTTTTTTAGTTTTCTCTTTTTAAATTTTATTTATTTTTGTTACATTTTAAATTCTGTATTTTATCACCCTCCATTTCTCCCCACCCCACACTAGAGAAGACCACCATTTGAAAAAGGGATACATGTATACATACAAACACACATATAGATGTAAAACCATACAATGCATTCTTCTGTTTGTCAATTCTTTCTCTGGAGGTGGACAGTCTGGTTATTCTTCAAACAATATTGCTGTTATTGTATACAACATTTCTTGGTTCTGTTTCTTTCACTCTTCATTATTTCGTGCAAGTCTTTCCTTGTTTTTCTAAGATGACCCTGCTCATCATTTTTTTACAGCACAATAGTATTCCATCACAATCATATATCATAACTTGTTTAGTTACTCACCAATTTATGAGCATCCCCTTAGTTTCCAGTTCTTTGTAACGCAAGGAGATTGCTATATTTTAGCACATTGGTTCTTTTCATTTTTTCCTGATCACCTTGGGAAACAGACCTAATATTAGTATTGCTGGGTCAAAGGATATACATAGTTTTATAACTCTTTGAGAATAATTCTTAAGTGACGTCTTTTTTTGTGAATGAGATAGCTGTACTTGCTCACATCTGGGCATCTTCACTCTTTGGTGATGTGTTGAATTCTGAGGAATTAAACTTGTCCTGCCTGGCTCCAGAGGGCAGAATTAGGAGGGGCATAAAACTGTGGCTGAGATACAAATTTTGGTTCATTCTCATATGATGCTTTCTCAAGGGGCAGTCTAAAAGTGGAATGGGCTATCTCAGGAGATGAATTTCTCCTCCCTGGAGGATAAATAGCCACATGTGGGTTATGCGGTATTGGGATCTTTTGGTCAAGTGTGGTTGAACTAATGGTCTCTGAGCTCCCTTCCAATAATGGGAAGGGAAGGAAAGGGAGCAAAAGAAAAAGAGAGTAAAGGGAAGGGAAGAAAGGGAAAGAGAGGAGAAGGAAAGGAAGGAGAAGGGAAGGAAAGGAAAGGGAAATTTTGTGATTCTCCTTATGCAAATCTCTGTGAATCAACAAAGGTTTTTCTTTCAAGGAGTAGGGACTGTTTCGTTTTTTGTGTCTCAGTGTACAGCACAGTGCAGTGTTGAATATATGCTTATCCTTGTATCGAGAATGTTGACAGATGATTTACTGGATAGAATTCTGGACTTGGAGTGAGGAAGACCTGAGTTTGAGTACTACCTCAAACACTTACCAGCCATGTAACCCTAGGCAAGTCACTTAATCTCACTTAATCTCAGTTTCCTCCTTTGTAAAATAGGGATAATAATAGCATCCAATTTACTGGGTTGTTGGGAGGATCAAATGAGATAATATGTGTAAAGGGTTTTGCAAATCTTAAATGCCATGCATTATTTTTGATGGATTTCAGCTTTTTTTTGAAAAGATGCTATCATTTATTTGCCTTTTTCTTCTTTCCCTTTTTTGAATCATTTGACTGAATGTGGACAATGTGAAGAATGAAGGTTATTCAAGTGAGACATTTAGCTGTCTAATCCAGGCCAGCTTCATGGAAGAGGTGGGTAGGAAGGCTGCTGGACAGATGGGAGATAGGAGGCTGCTTTGAGTGCCAGGAAGAAAGGTACAGCGGTGGGAGGATGAGGAGGACAGATTGTAAGGAGGCTTGAGTGGAAAGAATGGTGACACCCTTTCTGTTGCTGACTGATGAATGAATTCTGGTTGCTAGAGCTCTAGCTCAGAGATCTCTCAGTCATCTGTTCTCTTGGCATCAGGTCTCCCCCCATATCTTCTCTTCCTCTTTGGTAAGAGTACAGCAAATGAATTTAATTAAACTTTGGGGAAAAACTTCCCAACTCTTCAGCTAAGTGTTATCTTAGATAGATGTGGTTCTTCCAAAGGGATTATAATGTGTCCCTTTCCCCACCTCTTGCAATTATGTTTGACCTGACCCTGATCCCCAACTGCCCTTTCCATTTGTTTTCTTTCCCCATTCATCAATGGGTTTCCCTGATGCAGAAATAATCGCTGTGCTGAGGGAGTCTCAGAGATCGAGGGGAGGAGCAGAGCTGGTATGGGGGGCTAGAGTGACATAATCTTGAGAAAGCTCCATCTGTCATCTCTGGCCTTTTACTGCTATAACAGCACTTATGGTCCCAGCCAACTGCTGAGGAATCTGTCTGTGGTTTAATTAGCCCATAACTCCCAGTCTCTCCCTCCGTGTAAAAAGCAATAAACAGCTTCCATCTACTTAGTGGTACTGGGAAGCTATGGCCTGAGCCCGTGGAGGTTTTGGATTATTTGGGGCCTCAGGGGAGGTCTCGGGGCTTTAGGATATATCCCTATACTTGTGTTTTTCCCATCTCCAAATGGAACAGAGCTGTGGAGAAATTAGGTAATAGATGCAATAGAATAAGGCGGTGGGCCACAAAGAAATCAGGGAGTACTTCAATGAATGAACCCTGCTTCTTCTCTCAAATTCTGATTTGATTTGGGGAGAATTTCTGGTAGAGAATGAAAAGGAATCAATTGGCAATACTTCTTGCCACCATGGGATTGTGTCTTCTTAGGCTAATGTATTGTGCAGTCAGGTGGGGGAGGACTTGAGGGGAAACAGCAATATTAGTCTAGGGTATGAGCATAGCTCATGAAAACATGTCAATCTGGTCAATATGAATGAAGCATTTTGGGAGGAAATAAGTACTTATTAAGTGCCTACTATATGCTAAGTTATATATATATATAATATAATATTATATATAATACATAAAATATTATATATAATAATAAATAATATTATATATGTATAATATTTCATTTGGTCCTCACAACCACCCTGGGAGGTAGGACTATTTTTACAGTTGAGGAAACTGAAGTAAATAGATGAAGTGACTTACCCAGGGTCATATAGTGTCTTAAGCTAGATTTGAGGTCTTCTTGACTCTAGGCCCAGTATTCTATTCACTGCACAACCTATATGCCTTTTGTCATGCTATCCTCCAATCAAAAACATACATTTTTATATAGAAACTGTCTTAAAGTAAAATTATTAGTGCTATCTCCTATTATTATTTTGTGTATATTTTGTATATATTTCTCTATGTATGTGCTATACTCTTCCCCCATTGAAAGCAAGTTTTTTGAGGACAAGGGCTCAATCTTTCCTTCCTTCCTTCCTTCCTTCCTTCCTTCCTTCCTTCCTTCCTTCCTTCCTTCCTGCCTGCCTTCCTGCCTTCCTTCCTGCCTTCCTTCCTTCCTTCCTTCCTCCCTTCCCTAACAGTATGTAGTACACATACATAAGTCATTTTATGTTGTTTGACCTTCATTTTCTTTCTTTCTTTTTTAAAATCTCTAACTTCTGTCTTAGAAATGACACTAAGGAATGATTCTAAGGCAGAAGACCAGTAAGGGCTAGGCAATTGGGCTTGTGACTTGTCCAGGGTCATACTGCTAGGAAGATAGGAAGCATCTGAGGCCAGATTTGAATCCAGGTCTTTGAACCCTGACTTCATAGATGGTGCTCTATCCACTGTGCTACCTAACTGTCCTATCTTTTATTTTCAAAGGAAACAAATGACAACATGGGAGTGATATCTGGACTTGTGCATGAATTGAATTTAAGTGAAACAGAGTCGCACAAAGTCCTCAACCTCATTCTCTCTTCTAGAATCATCAAAGTTCAGTGGCAAGACAAAAGTCAGGATGACTGCTGATGGCCCAGTATGTAGTAGATGACTTTGATATCTTTGATGTCTGACCAAGCTCTAATAGCTCCACAAGCACCCATTTCAGCTTCCTTCATGACCAGTGAAATAAACTGTTCTCATCTATCCATTCCACCAGAGGAAGTCTCTACATGCTCGGGGTGGCCACCAACTCACCGACTCACTGACAGGTCTGAGGCCTGTTAGTTCCCCTCAATCTGATTTAGCCCATCTGCTGAGATGATTTTCCTGGGGTGTGGCCATTGGACATGCTACAACTTTTGGGGACCACAGGTGAGAGTCGAGTGCCAGGTGGACACAAAAGATGGATGAGCAGTCCTGAAAAAGACTTGGCCAACCCTCACACCAGAGGTCCCAGTCCTCCTTGAATGCCCATACACCTGAGTTACTGGATATGTGTGTGTTGAATTAACAAATAAATAAATAAGTGAATGAATGAATGAATGAACAAACAGAGCAAATTCAGGTTCAACTATATCTTCAAAGCCTTATTTCTTTATTTGAGAATCTCCAGGAAACCTATATTCATGAATGAGTCATAGCTATGAGGTCACCTGCAAAAATGCAGGAGAATAGTGATTGAAGGAGAGTGATTGATATGACAAAGGGTGAGGTGGGAATTAGACTAGAAAGGGAATTTGGGAGGTCTGACCCCTCCGTCCTGCTTCAGCCATCTGATGTGGGAGAATTGGTTTATAGGAAAATCAAAAGGATAGAGAACTGTTGTTCTTTCTCCAAGTTAACTCCTTTTCACTGGTAAAGTCTGACTCTTCCCTCACATCCTACCATCTTTCTTGGCCTGATTCTACCACCTTATAGTTTGTGATGGATGCTCTGTTATGTGGGGGGACGATTTCGATCGGGATTTCCAATCTCCTCTGGATGCACTGCAGCCAAAATACAATACCCAATTACAGGGACACAATACATCAGTGATCACAGAGTGAGAGAAACACCGTTTGGACACAAAAACCAATGTCTGATCTATAGTGCTATGGTTGTGGTCTGACCAGGATCTGCCTATTTCCCTCGTTGTGGTCAGTGTCCATCGGAGCAAGAATCTCCCATAGGTCTCTGGGAGGAGGTTGGTGATGACAAGAGCTGCCTCAAGAACTAAAGGCCAGAAGGGAGGGCAACCTTGGCTTGAAAATGAAGAGCCCAGGTGCTTCATGGGAAATGGGCTGTTTGTAGGACAAGCTGAAGTAGTGCAAAAGAGAGATTCTCATTATCTCCCCTAATAATCGATGATAACAAATCACTCTAAGAATGTTCGAAAAGCATATGAAATATAATAAAAAGAGATTACTTACCTCAGGGAAAGCAGTTGCTTTGACTCTGAAGCCAGGAATACTTCACCTCCTCCTACACCTGCCTTATTCTTTCTTTTTCACAGAAGTCCCAAGACCACGAATAGAATAGAATGGCAGGAGAAGGTTTGGATTGATTAGGAAAAGGCTAAGATTTAGAAGCTAAGATCCCACTGCCTAGATGTTTGGAGTATTGAATGCGAGGAATTATCCTAATGAATCTCAGAAAACACAATGGAGTGTAGGGGAAATGGAACCTGGAGTCATGTTTCATGAGCTGTGAGACCATGGGATGGTCACAAACTCTCCTAACCTCAGGTTCCTCACCTGTAAGGTGACTGCAACAACAAGATAGCTATGAGGAGAAGTGAGTAATAAATTAAAGGGCTATAGAAATATGAGCTATTATTCTTATTGTTCTTATTAGAGAGCAATTATGTTAAGGTAGTTGATCCAGTCCACTCCTCACATGAAATATAATATTTAATGAAGAAGACTGATCTCATGCACATTTCAAAGATTTAGAAACATTTTCAATAAAATCATGCTTAAATTAAAAAAATTTTAATTAAAAAAACAAACCCTTATCTTCTGTCTTAGAATCAATACCATGGTGGGCAGCTGGGTAGCTCAGTGGATTGAGAGTCAGGCCTAGAGACGGGAGGTCCTAGGTTCAAATCTGGCCTCAGACACTTCCCAGGTGTGTGACCCTGGGTGAGTCACTTGACCCCCGTTGCTTAGTCTTTACCACTCTTCTGCCTTGGCATTGACTCCAAGAAGGAAGGTAAAGGTTAAAAAAAAAGAATTAATACTGTGTATTGGTTTCAAGAGAGAAGAGTGGTAAAGGCTAGGCAATGGAGGTTAAGTGGCTTGCCCAGGGTCACACCTCTAAGAAGTTTCTGAGGTCAGATTTGAACCCAGGATCTCCTGTCTCTCAGGCTGGCTCCCAGGTCACTAAGCCACTTAGCTGCCCCTAATAAAATCGTGTTTAAAGTGGACCCCAGAAGTCTGAAATGTATGATAGGTCAGGGCATATGTGATCCTTATTTAGGAATGGGTCCAGAAATTCCAGTATATTGAATGTTTATGATGTTATATAATGTAGAGCTACTGTGAATTATGCTATTTCTATTTTTCTTAATTCATATCAGTGTACTTATTAGCATTTATTTATAGCTTAGTTTATATTAACTATAATATTTAAATGAACTAAAATTTCATTAAAATGTCTACTATTGGGGAGGAAGTATCTGCCCCACTTATTCCCTAAGTGTAGTAAATTGGTTACTAATTATATATTTATTCTTATCTGTTACTTTTAAGCACAGGGCGGCCTCAGATCTTACTCTCCGACATAAATCTACAGACTAAGCTGAGGTCAGTTCTTATCGATGACCACCAACTGCTAGTAAATTGATGAGCCCAAGACCAACCTTTAGACTTTTGCTGATCCATCCATTCCTAAATGTAGAAATATATTTTTTAAAAAAGATCTCCAAAAGGATCTCTGCTCTTCTAAAGATACAAGTTATCAGACCCATCTTCCCTGACATCGTTGACCAAACGTTGGTCCAGGAAGAAACACCCAAACACAGCCTAGGCAAGGTGGTTGCAGGAGGGTGGGGAAGGAAGGTTTAGGGGCTTAATGAGGATGCTCTATGGAAGAGGATCTAGTTCTGTGAGGTGTGGGAACAAATATAAGTTGTTCATTGGAGGCATAATTCTGCAATTACTCTGCAATCAGTATGTTGGTTTGGTCATTAATTTCGCAGATGTCATTCAGCATGGTTTAGTAGATAAGAGTATCAGACATGGGATCAAGAAGAACTAGGCTCAAATTCTGTTTCTGACTCTTCCTAGGTATGTTATCCTGGGCAAGTCACTGAAAGTCTCTGGATTTCAGTTTCGTCATCTGTTTAAAAAAATAAAAAAGGAAAAATGAACAAGAGAGCATATAGATCCATAATGGACTCCATAATCTGGGACATGGTTGCAGGAGGGACTCTACCACAGGCCAGTGTCCTTTCTGACACCTACAATAATTGGCAATAGTGTTGTTCTGGAAGTGAGGTATAATGGAAAACGGTACTCCATGGGGCAAGCCCTATAGGGCACTGGCAGAAAGTGCCTAGAAAGGAATAGTCTGGAATGCATAACTTGAATACTGCACATGAAGAATATGGAGAAAAGAGGGAGAAAGGCGTGTACAAAAATAGGTATAGCAAATGAGCAGAAAGAGAAGATGGATAATAAAGAAAGAAGAATCCTTTTTTTTCTCAAACCCTTACCTTTTGTCTTAGAATCAATACTGTGTATCAGTTCCAAGACAGAAGAGTGGTAAGGGCTAGGCAATGGGGGTTAAGTGACTTGCCCAGGGTCACAGAGCTAGGAAGTGTCTGAGGTCAGATTTGAACCTATGACCTCTCGTCTCTAGACCTGGCTCTCAATCCATTGGGCCACCTATATGCCCCAAGAAATTCCTTTTTTGGAAAGGAGTACAAAAAATGAAATTTAAAACTAATCAACAGGACCAGTTGAAAGGTAGGAAAAGAAGGGGGAATCTACTTGACCATGAGGGAAAAAGAGAGAGAAGAAATATATGACCAGATAAAAGCAGGAGAAAATAACTAATAAACAAATCTCTAAAGAGAAAGGGATAAAGAGATCAGGGTGACAGGAAGAGAGTTAATGAAAACAAGACCACCTTAAAAAAATTATACTAAAGTAACTGAAGGAACAGAACACTGTGTTTATAGCAGAAGAGGAAATTTGAAACTAAAAAGCTTTTGCACTAACAACATTAATGCATGTAGGATAAGAAAAGAAGTCAAATGGGAAAAATTGTTTTTGCATCAAATTTCTTTGATAATGATTTGATATCCAGAATATATAAACAATTAGGATACACATACGCACACATATTTGACTAATAATCGTTTCATAATACATACATGGTCAAAAGATAAATACTATTCTCAAAAGAACTTCATAATATTTCACAACCACATGAAAAAAATTCTCAAAATCACTAATCATAAAGGAAATGCAAATCAAAATAATCCTGATGGTTTGCCCTTACCCTGAAAAGGGCAAAAATGATAAAAATGGCAACAGTTAATATTGGAGGGGTTATTGAAAGATAGGCACATTAATACATTGTTCTGGATGGCAATTTGGAACTATGCTCAAAGGGCTGCTGGTTTTATACCCCAAAGAGATCATAGGGAAAAAGACGTGTACAAAAATATGTATAGCCACACTCTTTGTGGTGGCAAAAAACTGGAAAATGAGAATGTCTTTCAATTGGGGAATGGCTGAACAAATTGTGGTATCTGTTGGTGAAGGAATACTACTGTGCTCAAAGGAATAATGAACTGGAGGAATTCCATGTGAACTGGAAAGACCTCCAGGAATTGATGCAGAGTGAAAGGAGCAGAGCCAGGAGAACGTTATACACAGAGACTGATACACTGTGGTACAACCAAACATAATGGACTTCTCTACTAGCAACAATGCAATGATCCAGAACAATGCTGAGGGACTTATGAGAAAGAAAACTAGCCACATTTAGAACTGTGGGAGGAGAAAAACAGAAGAAAAACAACTGCTTGAACACATGGGTCGATGGGGATATTATTGGGGATATAGACACTAAACAATCACCCTAGTGCAACTATCAATAATATGGAAATAGGTCTTAATCAATAATACATGTAAAACCTAGTGGAATTGCATTGCATATTGGCTACGGGGGAGAGGGGATTTGGGGAGAGGGAAAGAACATGAATCATGTAACCATGGAAAAGTATTCTAAAAAATTTAAAAATTTTAAAAATTAAATAAAATAAAAATTAAATTAAAAATTATGTTGTTGGTGGAGCTGTAAAATGGTACAACAGTTTTGGAAAGCAATTTGGAATTGTAGAAATAAGAAGACTAAAATGTCCATATCCTTTGAACCAGAGTCTTCATCTTTTAAGTTTATTGATTGATAAGGGGAAAAGTCCCTCTATACCACAGAATATTTATAGAAGCACTTTTTGCAAAACCTGTCAATTAGAAACAAAGAGAGTGGGCAGCTTGGTGGCTCAGTGGATTGAGAGAGCCAAGTCTAGAGACGAGAGATCTTGGTTCAAATCTAGCCTCAGAAACTTCCTAGCAGTGTGATCCTAGGCAAGTCACTTAACCCCCATTGCCTAGCCCTTACCACTCTTCTGCCTTAGAACCAATACCCAGTATTGTTTCTAAGATGGAAGGTAAAGGTTTAAAAAATGTTATTATAAAGAAACAAAGCAGATGTCCTTCAATTGGAGATGACTAAACAAATTATGGCACAAGAATGTAAAAAAATATTACTATGCTATAAGAAATGATGTATAATGACTACAGAGAAGCATTTACTGGATAGCATGGGAGGGGGTTGCTGAATGAGCTTAGGGCCAGCGAGTGTCATTTCTTTGGTTTAAAAAAATATTTTTTATTTCTACCTTCTTTGGGATTCTGGGTGTCTGAGTCAATGAAGGCATTTGAAGTTCCTTTATCTTTGGGCCATAGCTTCTGTTTTGGAGAGGTTTTCAATAGCCATGGGGTTTGGTAGAAAATGTCTAGTCTGCTTTCTAATTGCTCAAATGACCTGGAAGTCTTTGGTCCCCTAACTATTGTTAGACTAAGAGATATCAGATTATAAGTAAACTTCTGATAGCTGTTTCATAGTGGGGAAAAGAGCTTTATATCCAAGGCTTGACTCCTTTTCCACCAAACACCAGTTCTACAATGAATATACACAGCAGTAAGCAAAGAAACTCATTGAACAGAAATCAGAGAAAGTATGCTTAGGAAAATATGCATTGACAATACAGAATGAAGGAGCTCTCCCACTGGGAGTCAGGGCGAGAGAAAGAGAGAAAGACACACAGAGAGACAGAAACAGAGAAAAGAGAGAAAGGAGAGAGAGAAATAGAATCTCAGGTCTCACCCAAGGAGTAAATTCATTGAGCTTAAAAAATAAAACTGCTTTCTGAACATAATTGTTTGAACTCACTATTTTAAAGCTCAATAAAGGCAAGTTTAGATGAATGTTATTGGCTTCTTAGCCTTAAATTGAGTTCTATTCACATGAACAATTCATTTCAATTCAATAGAACCTACTAAGTGTAAGACCCTATAAAATGTCCAAGTCTCTGCTCTCCAGAAGTTTACAGCTTAAGAAGAGGGGATGAAAAATGTATGTGAATAAAAGCAATGCCAATCAGAATGAGAAAAGGGCCTGGGAAAGGCCCTAAATTCATGAAACTAAAGAGAATGGCATCTCCTTCAATTAATCCAAATGCCAAAGCCCTTTGGAATGGGACTCTCTCCTCAATGATGGAAATCAATGCCCTGCACCTGTGTAAGAGGTAAGGCAGATTGGTTAGGGAAAAAAGAACTTCCCTGTTTTCCAGCTCTGGAATCTCTTCAAGTCTTGGAACTCTTCTGTCTTCCAGCCCTGAGAGAAAAGATGGGCAGTGCCAACCCTCCTTTAAGTTGATAAAGAAAAGAACTCTGGGAAGAAGTAAACACCAGAGGAGCTGACAGTCTCCATCATATCCATGTCCCCAGCTTGCTACACTTGCTACTCAATGAATGCATTTTTTTAAACTATTATCTTCCATCTGAGAATCACTACTGTGTATTGGGTTCTAAGGCAAAAGAGTGGTAAGGGCTAGGCAATAGGGGTTAAGTGACCCGCCCAGGGTCACACAGCTAGGAAGTGTCTGAGGCCGGATTTGACCCCAGGAGCCTGGTTTTCAATCCACTGAGCTACCTAGATGCACGAAATGAGTGCGTCTTTAAAATCAATCTCTATTTTTTTAAACCAACAACCTAAACTTTATTATATAAACAACAAAGACATATTTTTATTAACTTAATTGCTTTTGGAAAGACTGTTTTTGAACTCTATTCAATTCAGCTGAACAAAGGTCAGGCCAAGAGAGACTCGTTAGATAGGAATGAAGCTGGTTAAATTACAAAAGTGAGCCATCCTTATAACTAAATGAGGATGATCTTTTGGTAAGCTTCTTATAGTATGAACGGTTAAATTCAATAGAACAAATATTTATTAGGCGCATATTTATTAGATGAAGAACATTTTGACAGGCACTAGAGAGCATGCAGAGTTAGATAAAACATGGTCCTTGACCTCATAGAACTTTCAATACAGCAGGGGGAATAAGAGCCAAACCGAAGATATTGGGTGATGAGTGGGAAAGAGTGATGGAGTGAGAGAATTATAGGAGGACCAAGGAGTGAATAGAGCTATGAACTGGGGCAATCAGAGCTGCTTTCCTTGGGGAGACAGAATTTGAGTAGGAAGGGTTAAAGGGAAGGCAAGAGTTCTTTTCTTTCCAAGCCTTTGCTGAAAGGATAAGGGCTAGGCAAACAAGATAAGTGACTTGCCCAGGGTCATATAGCTAAGAAATGTGTGAGACCACATTTGAATCCAGATCCTCCTGACTTCAGACCTTGCTCTCTATTCACTAAGCCACCTACTTGCCCCTTAGGGTTGGGTTTCACCAGGCCGAGAGAGGCTGGGGAGATTAGTCATGGGAAACATCAAGGACAAGGCATGAAAAGGAGAAAAATGTCAGGCATGTATGAGGACTTAGCAGTGATCCATTTAGAGATGCATTGGATTGTAGAAAGCCCTTATTTGGAAAAAAAACTAAAGTGTGCCTTTCTGAAGCAGAGAAGTGGCATGACCAAACCCAAGAGTGAAGAATGGGATGGGGGTAAAAGGGAATATGGAGTTCATTGGCATTGGGAATTCCCAGAGGAAGAAATCCCCTCTACTGATTAAGGCCAATGAGGGGAAGCTAGGCAGCACAGTGGATAGAGAGCCAGGCCTAGAATTAGAAGGACTTGGGTTTAAATCTGACCTCAGGTCCTTCCTAGCTTTGTGACCCTGGGCAAGTCACTTAACCCCATTTGCCTTGTCCTTGCCCTTCTGCTTTAAAGTTGTTGCTAGGATAGAAAGTAAGGGTTTAAAAAAAATTCAGACTAGTGACTTCTCTGCAATTATAGTCTTTGGAACACTGAGAGATTGTGTCTTGCCCAGAGTCACACAATAAATGTGTTGGAGGCAGGATGCGTGAAGAAATTACATTTTAATTAAAAAATATATTATTTTTAAAGCCTGGAATCTTTTTTTTCCTCTGTACTAGAGTATACTCTTTGCTAATTTGAGGATACTGGTTTCAACACTTCAAAGATCCATGATTTCTTCTGTGTTGGGAGAAGAGCCTCCACTAATGTAGACTGTCATCTCCCCAAATTTAACAGCTGAACTTTATGAGCCACTACAGCTAAAACTATTCATGACATTTTGGCCCATCCTTTGCTGATGAATCTCTGCTTACTTAGCTAGGTTGTTCTTTAAGATACCAGGAACACAGTCCAACCCTGGGTCTTGGCTCAAAGACTTTCCAGTTTGGAAGGACCTTCCAGAGTTTGAGTAATTGGTTGGAATCCATGGTGGTCTTAACACCAGGATCTTAGCAGAGGAATTTCTAATTGTTTTGGATTTGAAAACGGATCTATTTTTGTATGAGGTTCTTAGCACATTCATTTAGTACTAGCCTTTCCAAACTCAACTCACACTTGAGGGTTGAGTGTCCCAGAGGACGAGGCTGATATTCTGGGGGTCTAAACTAAGGGTCCTTTTCTTGAGTCAAAAGAAGATAAGCCTGTATCACACTATTTTTATTCGATTGGAAAAGTAGTTATATTATCCATCAGTGTTATGGTACCTCAAGCATTGAAAATAAAATAGGATAGTTCATTTGCCCCAGGAATACCTCTATCTGAACTTCATCAAACATGATGAAAAAAATTAGGTAAAAGTGACAACATATTTATATAATACTTTAAGATTTACAAAGTGTTTCGCATATATCAATCTTCACAACACTGTAGTATTTTATGGATTGGGAAACTGAAACACAGAGGTTAAGTGACTTGTCCAGTATCACAGAGCCTCAGACATGTCAGAGGCAGGATTTGAATTCGTGTTTCTACTCTGATCCAGACATTAAATCCACTATACTACATCATTTCTCCATGAATGTACACACACATGTACCTATGCAAATACCACACAGAGGTTTGAGGGTATTTCAAGTTATAATTTCTTCCTAGATTCTCATAGGCACAGGGAGACATCCTTCAGACCAAGTTTCCTGCCAGTAAGACTACCTACTTGCTAGAAGAAAGTCATAAAGCTTCTGGGAAATAGCATTCTCCACCAACACACACACACACACACACACACACACACACACACACACACACGCACGCATGCACGCACAACCTTTGAAGGCGATGGAGGCAGGGAAGCCTTCCTGAGATAGGTTGATAAATACCGTAGCTATTCAGCCCCGCTAAGGTGGCCTGATCTCTGTTGAACCACCTAATCTACTTATCTAATTATTACCATTTTCCTTTTAAGGTCTGCTTCCCTCTTTCCTTCTCCCTCTCCCTTCTTCATCACCATGTGTACTTCAGAAAGTCTCTCGAAGGAATTTCAAGGAGCTGGCTGGTGCCTCAGCAGAGTACACCGCATTATCTCATTATGCTCTTGCCTGGCGATCAGATTCCGTTAGCTGACTCTCTTTATTAGCAGGCAAAGGCAAAGTTATGAAATACCTTTAAACCTGGATTTCCTTAACAATACATCATTGGGGAACTGGCAGTTCTCGCTCGCTTTTCTCTGCCAGAAAGAATTAAGATTGTTCCTAATTTAATCTCTCTTCCGCATCAGAGGTGGATATTTGTGTTTCAGCAGCAAACTTGTATTAAACACTCTGGGGGTGGGAGCCTCTGTGTTGTCACATAAAAAGCCTGAAAAGCTTAATGACTTTGTGCTTCCAGGGGTGGGTTCATCTTCTGAAATCAACAAGTCAGTCTTTGTTAAACCTTGACCTTGGGAGGATAGGGGTGGGCTTATAACCCACTGGCCCTATTTGGGGGGATGGAGAGGAGTATAACCAGAGATGTGAGTCGCTACCCCATTTTTTGGCTTGTTGGGGAAAAAAGGGATGAGGATGTGAATAGTAAACGATGCAAGAGACTTTTACAGGCTCTGGTCTGCTCTGCATATGTGAAAAAAAATCCTCCTGTCTCTTTATCCCAGAACTCTAGAAGTGGAACCAGTTTTGGTCTGTATATCTTGGTTGTGAGATATTCTCTAATAAAGGGTTGCCAAGCCTCTTCCCAGTTCAAGTGCCCAGACAGCAAATTCAAACTGTCTGTGAGCCCCAGATTATTGGAGAGAGCTGAGGGAGAAAGTGTTCACTTTGGGCTGCTGGACAGAGGTGTGGGGCACGCAAAAAATGTCCTCAGGTGCTGGAAAGAGGGGGAACAGAGCAGCTCTCTGAATGCCGGCTATGCACACGTACCACAGTTTCGCCAAGGATGCTCTAGTATATCCAGCTCAACTTTGGTCCTTTTTAATCCTTCTTGTATAATGGAAGGACTGGCCAATGAAAAGACCGGTTCTTGGAACATGCTCATACTAACTTTTCTGGGGAGGTTAAATAGAGTATACTCAATATTCCCTGCCAGATTTCAGTGCCACTTGTTGAGGCTTGGTGAGTCTTCTAGTCATGAATGACTGAAGGGATGATGTTAAGTTCTATGGTTGTCTAAGGAGCTGGCAAAGAGTTTGAATTCAAGAGTTTGAAATGGATGATTTCTCACTCTGTTCCCTGTGGTTTCCCAGTGAGGAAAATTGCTGTTGAGGGCTGTGAGGGGGAGAAGCAGGCTGTCCTATCTCTCACCTGCCCTGTATATGTCCCATAGGGCATAGACCCTCTATTTTCTTCTTTGCTGATTGTGGGTGAATGAGTATGCTGAGGTGGGAGTACCTGGGTGATGAGTGAGGCCGGGAGATCCAGCAAAGTCTTCCAAAGTCTCACCAACGAATGAAGTCCTAGACCTGGAGACTGTAACTAGGAAATCAGTTTCCTGGGAGGTGTCAGTACAACTGAGTGACCTTTTTGACCCAGTCCAGAAATAGATTGACTTTTCAGCTGATCTACTTCATCCTGGAGGAAGCCAACTTAGTGTACTAAGAAAATGACCTGTCCATCATTGATTCTACTTCTCAAAGTGAACTTGGTAGAGATTCCTAGAAGAAAGGGAATAAAGATTCCCAGGACCAAGACTTATGAAGTACCCTTTATCTTCACATATTTTTGATATGTATCCCTCTAGAATGTTAATTTAAGTTTGTACATACTCTTCCTGGGACATCTATGTGTGTGTGTGTGTTAGGGGAGAAGTTGTGCCTCAATTAAGGGAAATAGTTTTGTTTATTTTATTTTTTGAAACCTTTACCTTCCATATTAGAATGAATACTATGTATTGACTCCAAGGCAGAAGAGTAGTAAGGGCTGGGCAATGGGAGTGACTTGCCCAGGGTCACACAGCTAGGAAATGTGTGAGATCAGATTTGAATCTAAGACCTCACATCTCTAGGCTTGGCTCTCAATCCACTGAGCTACCCAGCTGCCCCTTCATTTTTTTTTTTAAACCTTTACTTTCTGTCTTAGAATCAATACTAAGTATCAGTTCCAAGAAGAGTGATAAAGACTGGGCAATTCAGGTTAAATTACTTGCCCAGGGTCACAAAGCTAGAAAGTTTCTGAGGCTAGATTTAAACCTAGGACCTTCTGTCTCTAGGCTTGGCTTTCTATCCATTGAGCCACCTATTGCCCCGAGGTAGTTTTATAACTACTATACTCACAATATTCTCTTAGCAAGTTCTTTTACAAAAGCTAACTGATGTCAATTGGTTGATCAGCATTGGGGAGCGTATCATATAGAGACTCATAAGGAATACCCCTGATTAGTGTGAATAATGAATTCTATGAAGTGTTCTCACGTATTCAGATGACGTACATTATTTAAAATTATAAATTACAATTATGTAAAATATGACAATTGGTTCCAATGAAAATATGCAATCCAAACTCAAATAATGCCTCTGTGGAATTCATTATTTGCACTAATCAGGTTCAAGCTGCAGTATTAAAGTCAGTCAATCAGTCAGTCAGTCAGTCAGTCAATAAACATTTATTAAGCACCTGCTGGGGGAGCTAGATGGTACAGTGGATAGAACAATGAGTTTCAAATCAGGAAGATCCATCTTCACAAATTCAAATCTGGACTCAGATACTTATTAGCTGTGTGACTCTGAGCAAGTCATTTAACCTTGCTTGCTTTAGTTTCCTCATCTATGAAAAGAATTGGAAAAGGAAATGACAAATCACTCCAGGATCTTTGCCAAGAAAATCCTAATTGGAGTCGCAAAAAGTCTGAACTGAACAACAACAATAACAAACTCCTATTATATATCATGTACTGTGCTAATCACTGGTGATTCAAAGATATGGTCTCTGCCCTCAAGGAGCTCACAATATATTAGCCCTTCAGGGTTACCTCTAGAATTCTGAAGGAGGTAGCAGTTAGATGCCTTCTAGGAATCCAACTTCTAGGGTGAAAGGAAAATGAAAGAGTATGCTCAAAGGAGGTACCATGATTGTGGTGTATCCTGATTTTTCTTAGTTGGACTCTTGGAGAGTATGCATTGGCCATGTTGGGGATATGCCTCTATTGTGTTCATTTGGAGTTAACTTGTTCTCTGGTTTTACTTCCTTTTACAATATTACAATAATAATATTACAATAGTTACAATAACATCAAGCCTAATTATGTCAACTGGTGATTCTTCAAATACTAGCAATGATTCTGTGGATGCTTCCTAAACAGAATATAATTTGTTCATATCCAAAAGAATCCAGGTAATTTCCTTGTTTTATTTTCTTAAAAAAATTTTAAGATTTAAAAAAAAATTTAGTCCCGAAGTCTCTCCTTCCTTCCAATTCCTCCACCATCCATTGAGAAGACAAGAAATGTATCAATTATACAAGTGAAATAATAAAAAAACAAATATTCATATTAGCCATGTTGCAAAAAAAGGCAAGAAAAATAAGGTGAAAAAGTATGTTTCAATCTGCACCCAGAATTCATCAATTCTGTTTTTGGAGACGGAAGTCATGAGTTCTTTGGCATTGTCTGGGATCACTATGTTGCTAAGAATAAATCATTCATAGTTAATTATCATTGCAATATTGCTATTGCTGTGTACATTTCACTCCTTTGATTCTGCATCAGTTCATACAGGTCTTCTCCAGGTTGTTCTGAAACCATTTTCTTCATCATTTCTTATAGCACAATAGCATTCCATCACAATTATATACTACAACTTGTTTAGTCATTCCCCAATTGATGGACATCTCAATTTTCATTTTTTTTTGTGGTCACAAAAGAGCTGCTCTAAATATGAGATAATTTTCCTCATTATTCTTCTTCCTTCCCACTTCTACCAGTATATTCCTCTTTCTCTTGCAATTTTTTTAAAGATCATCCTAATAAAATCAATTTATATCCTTGCCCTCCATCTATGTAGATCCATTTTAACCGACCCAATAATTATAGCCTTTTTAGGAATTATAATGTGTCATTTCCCCACATAAGAATGTAAACAGTTTAGCCTTATTAAGTCCCTTATGATTTCTCTTTCATGTTTACATTTTTATTCTTCTCTCGAGTCTTGCTTTCTAATCAGTTCTAGCCCTTTCATCAGGAATACTTAAAGTCTTCTATTGCCCCTTTAATTTCCATCCTCCAAATCCATCCACCCCAAATGATTATGCTCAGTTTTGCTGGGAAGGTTATTCTTAGTTGCAATCCTAGCTCTTTTGCCTCCTGGATTATTGTATTTCAAACACCCCACTCCTTTAATGTGGAAATTACTAAATCATAATATTTGAATAGATTCTTCCTGGGTGCTTGCAATATTTTCTCCTTAGGAGACCTAGAAGCTCTTGAATTTGCCTATAATATGTTTGGAAGTTTTCATTTTGATATTACTTTCATGAGGTGATCAGTGGATTCTTTCCATTTTTATTTTAATCTTCTAGATCTAAGATATTGAGGCAATTTTCTTTAAATAATTCCTAAAATAAAATGTTTTTGGTCATAACTTTTAGGTAATAATTCTCAAATTATCTGTCCTTTGTTTTCCAGATTAGTTGCTTTCCCAATGAGATATTTCACCTTTTCTTTTTTTTTTTTTAACTTGGTTGTATTATTTCTAGATGTCTTGTGGAGTCATTAGCTTCTACTTGCCCAACTCTAATTTTTAAAAAATTATTTTCTTCAGTGAGATTTTGTACCTCTTTTTTCCAATTGTCCAGTTCTGCTTTTTAAAAAGTTCTTTATTTCAGTGAATTTTTGTGCTGCTTTTGCTATTTGGTTTTTTAAAAGATATTATCTTCAATATTTTTTGTGCCTTTTTTACCAAGCTGTTAATTCTCTTTTCATAAATTTTTTTGCGTCACCCTCATTTTCTGTCTCAATTTTCTCCCTATAACTCTTATCTTTTTCTTTACTTTCCATGAATTCTTTTGGAACTCTGTTCAATTTGCATATTTTTTGAGGCTTTGGTCGTAGCTGTTTTGATGTTGTTGTCTTCTGAGTTTCAGTGTCATATTCCTTATCACCACAATAGATTTTTTTGATCAGGTTCTTTTTTGTCATTTGCTAATTTTCACAGCCTATTTCTTGATTTTGAGTTTTATATTAAAATTAGGCTCTGCTTACTTGAGGGTAGGGTGCGAAGACATTATCCCAAGCTTTATACTTTTTCACACTGCTAGTACAGAGGTAGTTGTGAGGGTCTAAAAGTTTTTGGTGCTTCCAAGTAGAGTTATCCTGAGAGGGGTGTGGTTATTACTCTTCTGATCTGTGTTCTATTCTTTACCCAGGTAGGGTCCTTGATTTCCTGCAGCTATAAACACTAGCACTCTTCTCTTCCTTTATACTTTGACAAGGTCCCTTGATCCCCTTTAATTATAAGCACTAATGCTCTTCTCTGCCCCGGAAAGTGAGCAGGGTCCCCGATCTCTTTTGACAAACCACCAGAATTCTTTTCCTCCCTGGAACTGTAACCCACAACTATGCATAGGCAAAGGAGTTGCCAAACAGCACCTGGTCCTGTACTAAGTGTCAGTTCAGGGACCCCTATAATTTTTTGTCTGACCACTGTACTGTCACTGGGTTGATTGTCTCCACTGTTCACCACTGTTATTGCTGCTGTGTGTCCTCTGGGTTGATGTCCACCTCAGTATCATAGGCTTTTCCTTCTGACTTTCTGAGTTGTTTTGGGATAGAAAATTTTCTCTCTCCAATGTTTTTTTAGCTATGCCATTCCAGAATTTGATTTGATTCATTATTTTAAACTCATTTGGAGAAAAACGATAAGAGAGTTCATCTGAGTTACTATCTCTATTCTACTCTCTTTGTTTTTCTTTTAAGAGTAGTCTGTGACCAATCTATAATGAAACCCCTGAACTCTTCACTAATCCTCTTAATCAAACCTGAAGACCCCTTTCTGACACCTGATCCATATCCCTTAGAATCATGTCAACTCAAGCCTACGAACATCAAGAGAGCTTGACCAGGGCTCATACCATGAAGCAAATCCTATTCTTTCTGTTCCTTGCACTTGGCAAGGAGAATCAGGCTGCTAAAGAAAAGAAGAAAGAACTATATTGGAAAATTCTATTATCCAGCTAGGCCACCATTGATAGGTCATGCATGAAACCAATTTACAAGGTATGAACCAAAAGAATTCCCGGATTGCATGCTCTCATAAGAAGGATCTGACTATTACAAATTCCCTCCATCTATCTCTGATGGCTTCCTATTATGGCCTCTGGACACTGAATGCCTTAGCTTCAATTGAACCAATCAGCCTTTGGTCCTCACCTGTCCCCTTCTGATGACATTTTAAACCAAGTAACATAGGAATTATTCCCATTGAATCTGAGACATACTTTAAACTGAGCACAAAGACTTTCAGATATCCATTTCATTGTCTGAGCATGCCAATGTCAAAAATTCTTTGGGTTGGAAGAACATTCTGAAAGTCATGTTGCCCATTTCCAGGTAGCCTAAACTTAAGTACAACAAGACCAGTGGAGGCCTCTCCTGCTCCAACAAGTTTTAATTCAAATTAGCAAGCATTTATCATGCACCTCCAGTGTGCAAATTCTGCGTAGGGAAGATGCAGCTGCCAATTTTCTAGGTAATCTGCCTTGGTGTGTCACATATGGGACTTCCAAGAAGTTCCTTCTTGTACTTAACCACAATCTATCCCACTGTAAGGAAAACTCGTTCACTAAATATTCTGATGTTTATGGCAAGCAATGCAAAATGTGTTACATGACAATTGTAGCATGGAAAGTATTTTGTCATCAACTTTTAAAACAAAATTCAGTTGACAGGAAAGAGTAGGGAGGGAATGAAGAAGGCTAGAGGAAAGCCTAGGGGAGAAGGTAGAGCATGGTTCAGTCTTGGAGAAGCTCCTTGGTGAGAGGCGTGGGTGAGGTGTGATAGGTGAGTCATCAGTAGCTTTCTTGTTTAACTAGTTGTCCTCTAAAATAGGTGCTAAGCCATGTGCATACTCATTCCTTAGTTCACGCTCTCCTCATATCTTGCCTAGGTTTTTGTAATAGCTTCCTAAATGACCTCCATGATTCAATCTCTTGCTTCTTTTGATTTATTTATTCCTTTAAATTTTCTTTAAAGATTTAAAGACATCTTATTTTTTATTTTTTAGATCACTAGAATTTTCCAGAAGCCCTCCTCTTCTTGCCTCCCAAAGAGCCATCTCATATCAGAGAGAACATTTTCAAAGAGAAAAAGAGGAAGAAGAGGAAAAAAGTAGAAAAATCATATGAAATGGCCAAAGTACTTTTCTCATGGACCTTCTACCTCTGCAAAGAAATGAAGTGGGAATGTCTTCTCATGTCTCTTCTTTGGGGCCATGATTCCCTTTGTAAAAAGGCAATATACACATTTAATTGTTTTTAGTTGTTCTTTTCCTATACACTGTTGTAGTCATTGTGTATATTGCTTTCCTGGCTCTGCTTGCTTTATTCTATGCTAGTTCATGAGGATCGTTCCATGCTTCTCTGTATTCATCATATTCAGCATTTCTTATAACCCAGGAATATTCCATTACATCCATGCACCACAATTTGTTTAGTCATTTACTAATCAATGAGCATCCATTTTGTTGCTAAATCTTTGCTACCACAAAAAGTGCTTAACTAATTATTCTCTTGAAATAGGTGCTAAACTCAATTGTTGCTTTCTTCTAATAGAATAAAAATGCTCTCAGGGTGCTTTAAATTCTGCTTTGTCAGACAGAACCCTAGCTGCCTATTTCTATTATGTTTCTGTTCATTTATTCTTATTCTGCCCCCCACTTCTCCTCCTACCAGAAAATAGATGACAGGTAGCCTAGAAGACATATAAAAATGCCTAAAGAAAACTTAATATCAATATTTATCAATTCAGTCCTTAATTTTCTTCACCTCCTTAGAGCATTTGATACTGCTGACCATACACCTCTCCTGGATATTGTCTCCTCCCCTGGTTTCTTAGATACTACTCTCCCCTAATGCTTCTAAAAATGCTTTTGCCTCTCTTGCTACTCTTTCCTGGTCACCATCACTGAATCCTCATTCTCCTCCCATCTCCCAAGCATGGAATTTCCTCGAGTTTCTGTCTTTGGCCCTCTTCATCTTTTCGCATTATCTTCCCTAGCAATCTCATTAGCTCTGTTGGCCTCAATTATCACAGATGACTCTCAAATCTACTTATTTCATTCTGATCTCTCATCTGAACTCTAGTCCTGTTTCTCAATCTACCTGATAGATATCTCTACCTGGATGTCCCTCTAGTGTCTCAACCTCTGAATATATGTTGAAAACCAAAACAAAATAAAAAAGCTGAGTCCATTATCTTTTCCCCTAAACTCCTGGCTGGTTTCCTTACCTGTATTGATAGAACCACCATTATACCGGTCAGATTTTGTAACAGAGTGAAATGAATCCTTAGCCTAACATCTAGGGTTCTTCATAATCTAGGTCCAATTAACTTAATTTTGCCTCTTCCCACACTCAGGGACATTCCTGCTCCCAAAGGATGATTTACAAGGTGTCCTGAGACTATCTTGTTCCCTTTCACCTGTGTTCCTTTTGGTTTCTGTTGTTGTTGAAATAACTTTCTCTTAGCATGTTCACCTTTTGTATCTTTGTCTGTTCTAGGTTCATCTCAGACTCCATTTCTGCTGTGGAACCTTCTCTGATCAGCTGAATGGAAGTGACCTTTCCTGCCTCAAATTTTCTAAAGAACACTTTCATTCTCTTTGACCTCATCACATTACTCTATTATACCTACTTCATTTATGGCTTAATTATTCCAGCTACTTGGTTACAAATTTTTTGAAAGCAGGAACTATTTCATATTTCCTCTTTGTATCCTTTGCACCTAATATATTGCCTTGCACATAATGGTTGCTTAATGCATGTTTATTGAATTGGGGTAGATATGCTTCATTGAGTATTTGAACTGCAGAATTGGATGTTTTCCCAACATCTTTTCAGTCTAGGTTCAAATAGAATAAAGATATACCTACTTAGCGTACTTACACCCAAATCAATGTTTCTCTGGAAATATTTGTCCCTAAATCAGGGCACCAGAGAAGAGTTGGGTCCCTAACCCTAACTCTCATCATTGGATTGTACTGCCTTCTGTCCCCAAAGGGAGACACATTTATTAAACACACAGTACTAAGTACTTGATAGATATTTTATTTGCTCAGACAATCAAAATGGACCTGTGCCAGTCCTATCCCTTTGATGCTGTATATATACAGTCTTTGCTCTAGAGATCTTATGCTTATGAGTTAGGAAGCTCAGAAAAATTTTCTTAGGAGGGTGTGAGGCAATACAGTGGCTAAGAGTTTTTTGGTGCTCTTTTGGAAGGTTGATAGAGACTCAGATGCTCAAAGAAGTCTATTATCTCATTGACTGGCATGTCTATTCCAGTGATTTGGATCATAAGCTTCCTATACCTAAGCATCTTGTATGACTCTTTTTAAAAAAATTTAAATTTATTTATTTGTCTTTTACATTAAAAAACCCAATTAACTACCTCCCTCTCTTACGCCCCATTAGAGAAAGCATCATTTGACAGAAAGATATATGTATCTATAAAACTATGTCTTACTTATTTCTATTTGTCAGTTCTTTCTCTGGAGGTGAACACACACAAGTCATTCTTCAAACAATATTTCTGTTGCTGTATGTAATGTTCTCGTGGTTCTGCTTATTTCACTTTTCATAATTTCATATAAATCTCTCCATTAAAAAATTCTTACTTTCCATCTTAGAATCAGTGCTATGTATTGGTTCCAAGGCAGAAAAGTGGTTAAGAGCTAGGTAATGGGGGTTAGGTGACTTTCCCAGGGTTACACAGCTAGGAAGTATCTGAATCCAGATTTGAACTCCAAAGCAACTCTGCCAGGTATTCCTATTAACTATAGTGGGCCCTCTGGGTTGTGGAGAAGGAACAAAAGGAAGTTATAAAGCACAGGTTAATAATGAGTTTAAGTGTAAGAGATGTAGGGAGAGGTCACACTAAAACTAGCTTTCTAAGAACAGACTCCAGGGACTGGAGAGGTAGGCCAAAATCTACTCTGTACTAACATAGGCTGCCAGGTCTAGCTTGGCTGGCTAGAAGGGGATATGGATGTCTCACAACTGGGTCCTCCTCAACTCCAGCGATGATCTAAGGTTTTCCAGGAACACAGGTCCACAGCAAATTAATCCACAAATAGATGAAGACAGGGAGCTGAACCAGTCTGGATGTCCACCATCCAGAGCCAAATTCACTGCTCAAACCTGAACTTCCACAGGATAGATGTTTCTTGTAGGAGACAATTCCACTTTCCTGGGCTCTTCCCTAGAGACAGTTAAAACCAACTGCCTCAGCCATATCAGAGTCACTCAGGAAAGACTTCCTTCCTTCTCACTATTCCATGACTGGAACACTCCATCCTTGCTTGACAAGCCTGGCTGCTATCTACATATTTATATATCTACTTTATCTACATGCCCTACCTTATATTTGCCTACAACAGAACCCAGGACTTCTGATCTCTAGGCATGGCTCTCAATCCACTGAGCCACCTAACTGCCCTCTCTTTCTTCGTTTTTTTTTTTAATTAGCCTGATCATCATTTCTTATGGTATAGTAGTATTCCATTGCAATCATATGCCACAACTTATCTAATCATTCCCCAATTGAAGGACATCTCTTCAATTATCAGTTCTTTGAGACCACAAAGAGATAAGTATTTTTTATCTATAAAATTATATGCTAGAAATATTTTAGAACATAAAGATTCTTTGTCAAATAGTGGATTTTTATCCCAAAAGTTGGGCTCTTTGGGTTTATCATACACTGTCTTGCTGACGTCACTTACCCCAAGTCTATTCCACTGATCCTCCCTTCTGTCTCTTAGCCAGTACCATATTGTTTTGATAACTGCTGCGTTATAGTATAGTTTAATATCTGGTACTGCTAGGCCACCTTCCTTCATTTTTTTTTTCATTATTTCCCTTGATGTTCTTGATCTTTCGTAAAACCATCTTCAGTTTACCTACTTCATTTATGCCTTAATTATTCCAGCTACTCGATTACAAATTTTTTGAAAGCAGGAACTATTTCACATTTCCTCTTTGTATCCTTTGCACCTAATATATTGCCTTGCACATAATGGTTGCTTAATGCATGTTTATTGAATTGGGGTAGATATGCTTCATTGAGTATTTGAACTGCAGAATTGGATGTTTTCCCAACATCTTTTCAGTCTAGGTTTAAACAGAATAAAGATATACCTACTTGGCATACTTAGACCCAAATCAGTGTTTCTCTGTAGATATTTGTCCCTAAATCAGGGCCTTCAAGCCTGGCACTCTATCCACTGTGCTACCTAGCTGTCTCATTGTGTGACTTTTGTTCGAAGCACCTCATAAGTTTTCCATGGGGCACCTACCTTCCTTACTTTTTCTGAGCATCACAAGGTAACTACTGTATGATTCTGGCCATTCATCTATCATACCTCCCTCTGACCTTGTGACTACAGCATTGTCCATAGAATATTAGGAAATAAATGCCTGAAAAGAATCACAGCCTCAGAATTGAAAAGGACCTCAGAGACTATTTAATCCAACCCATGCCTGAATGAGAATTCCTTTTTCAATGCCACTGCCAAATGGTAATTCAGTTTACTGAAGGCCCCCAGTGAGATAGAAACCACTGCTGGCCAGGTAGTTCATTCCACTCTTGGTTAATTCCGATTGCTAAGAATTTTTTTTTCTTTCATCAAACTTAATCTCAACCCTCTATAGCTTCTGTTACTGTTGGTTTTTCCCTCTCAGACCAAGCAGAGTCACTTTAATCACTCTTGCACATGACAGTTCTTCAAATACTAGAAAACAACAATCATGTTCCTTTCCTTTGCTTGCTTCCCCACTTCCATCTTAGTCTACTCTTCTAAACGTCCTTAGTTCTTTCCATTGATCCTAATATAGCATAATATGTGCAACTAATTATACTGCACCACATCAAATATCTACAGGAACAAGGTAGGAATGGGAGGTGACTTTCCTTTGAGGAGATTTCAGGTCATCAGAATGCCAAACCACTTATGTAAGGGGAAAGAAAGAATTGTTTCAGTACTTGCAAACTTGGAAAAACAAGTGGAGGAAGGGAGATTTTGGAGGGAAAAGAAAAGGAAATAAGAGATGAGGAATGGCATGGAGACACAACTGGATTCAACATCCGAGGAGTCCTGGAGCATCCTTGAGACTTAGTGGAGACTTGTCAGCTGTAGTCAAAGCAGAGAGAAGGAAGAAATATACTGATATAGCATCTCTGAACCTGGAGAAATTCTGACTATCCTGGAGCCAAGCTGAAAGGCTCCAGCATATTCTAGATTGCTCTGGAAGGTTAGAAGATCTCTGTGCTGGTTACTGAGATCAGGTTTAGAGAAAAATAGAGGGGAACCATTGAAAGTGTCTTTGGGGGATTTCTATCACATCCACCTCCTCAGGAGGTTGAAACTATTGTAGTAACTTTATATATAGGGGATAGAGAATGACTCTATGATTTGATTTTCTCTTACTGAAAAAAACAAATCAATCAACCCCTTACCTTCTGTTTTAAAATTGGTCCCAAGTATCAGTTCCAATACAGAAAAGTAGTAAGGACTAGACAATTGGGGATAAGTGACTTGTCCCAAGTCATGCAGCTAAGAAGCATCTGAGTTCAGATTCGAACCTCCCATCTCTAGGCCCAGCTCTCTATCCACTAAACCACTTAGCTGCTCCTAAAAATATTCTTGCTTTTAGATGAGTGATTTATATTATATGATCACATCTAATGGTATATGGGATGAGGGCACAAGCTGTGATTTACAGAACAGCTATACTGAACCTGGGGAATTTAAGATGGGCTACAGAGCAAGAGTCTAGAGTCTGACACTGGGTATAGAGTCAGAAAGACCTGAGTTAAAATCTCGCTTCAGATTCTTACTAGCTATATGACCCTGGACAAGTCAACTTACCCATGTTTGCTTCATTTTCCTTATGTGTAAAAAAAAAGCTGGAGGAGAATATGGCAAACTACTCCAATATCTTTGCTAAAAACCTCCAAATGGAATCATGAAGAGTTGGACCCAACTGAAAAACAATAGGGCAGACATTTTTAGAGATTTCAGGGACCCAGTTATTACAGTGGCAGGATCTTCTCTAGCCTGGCTGCCATCTTTTGGATGTCCTCCAACTTATTAATATCTTTCTTTAAAAATGTTGATACCGAAGATTCAATTACTTTTTTTAAAAATTCTTACCTTCCATCTTAGAATCAATACTGTGCTTTGGTTCTAAGGCAGAAGAGTCGTAAGGGCTAAGCAATCATACAGTTAGGAAGTATTTGAGATCAGATTTGAACACAGGACCTCCCCTCTCTTAATCCACTAAGCCACTCAGCTGCCCCTAGCCTCACCCTATAACCTTCTTAAGAAATGTGATACCCCGGATGCAATTCTGAATACAAAACTGAGCACCATTGTCCAGAAAGAAGAAAGTTTAGAGATTCATAATCTAGCCCACTGAACACTGGCTGTGTCTCTAAGAGGTATAACCTGGGCAGGAGTCCCTGAGTGGCATCATAATCATGCCCAGTGCAGTAGACAGTCATTTAGATCCCAGGGAAAACCATTCAAGAGCCAAAGAGCCCCATCCAGCCAGACACCAGGCTGGAAAATGTGCTGTCTTTCTACTGCCTGGTTCACCAAGCACATCCATAAAAAATTCATCTTGTTGTTAAATGGGGCCATAAAGTTCAGCCCATTAAAATCAATGTGGCGGCCTCCTCCCTGAGTGGGGCTTGTGTCTTGGAGCAGCCCTGCTACACTGGAAGCTTCTTGACTAGGATGGAGAAGTGAGTGGAGAAAGCAAACCTGAGGCTGTGGGGCTTCAGATGAAGGCGGGGATCTAGAACCCTTAATTAGCTCAAAATGTTGAGCTTCCCTCAGGTAAGTCCTGGTAGACAAAAAGTCATTCTAAGATACAGTTCGGCAGGAATTGGGCTGGCAGTTAAACTCCAGGGACCTGGGCACTCCTCACTTGGTTCACCAAACTGTCATAGGCAAAGCTTTCCTGAAGGGCATTCCCTGATGCCAAAGGAAGCAAAAGATGACCTTCAGGTCTCCCTATCTTCTCTCTCCTCTTTCCAAAAAACATCCTCCATTCAGCTGCAAATGCAGGTGATTTTTCTAAGGTGCAGGTCTAACTGAGGTCAATTGTCTCTCTTGCTCTCATTCAATGAGCTCCAATGACTCCCTATAACCTTTAATATAAACTATATAGGCATCTCTAGGCACAATTCCTGACTCTCTCAACCTCTTTCTCCACCAGTTCCCAGCAGCTTTCTCATGGAAGCTGCCTTCTCCATCATGCTCTAGAGGCCTTATCATCTTGGAAGATCCATCTTCCTCAGCCACTTTCCCAGGATGGGATGGGAGATTCCTCCTTTCTGTAGTCTCTTTCTCTAATTGGCCATTTCTTCCAAGATCCTCCTTTTTAAGGAAGGGGCCCCAGGCCAGACATCCTCATTCCTTTATCCCTCTCAGGATCCTGCCCAGAGTTTGTCTCCACTTCTTTACTCCCATTTTCCAACTCTCTTCTAGCTGTTTTTCCCCCTATTAGAAAGTAAGTTCCTCAGGGCAAGGATTGTGCTTTTTACTTTTATTTGTATTCCCAGTGTTTGCCACAGTGCCTGGCACATAGTAATCATTTCATAAATGTGTGTTGACTTGACTTGATTTTACTTTGCTCTGGTATTTAAAGTTCTTCATAGCCTAATCCCTGTCTACCTTTCTAGTCTTCTCTGTGTATCCTATGGACTAGTTCCATTGGTCCTTGCAAGGACCAGGAAGTAGACCAATAGAGCTGGTTCTTAGAATACTCTATTCCTCATCTCTATTCTATCTGCCTTCATGCCTAGAAAGTTCTCTCTCCTCATCCCTTCCTGCCTTTTAGTTTTCCTGTTTTTTTCTTTTTTCTTTTTTCTTTCTTTCTTTCTTTCTTTTTTTTTGGGGTGGGGTGGGGCTCAGTTCATGGGGCAGCTAGGTGGCTCAGTAGATTGAGAGCCAGGTCTAGAGGCAAGAGGTCCTGGATTCAAACCTGGCTTCTGATACTCTCTAACTGCATGACTGTGGGCAAGTCACTTAACCCCCATTGCTTAGCCCTTATCACTCTTCTGCATTGGAATCAAATATACAGTATTGATTCCAAGACAAATGGAAGGAATTTAAAAAGCAAACAAACAAAAAAGACTCAGCTCACATCCCACTTTCAGTAGGAGGCTTTTTTTGTGGCCCCATTTGAAGGTTAGTGCCTTTCCTTCTGAGATTATGTGTGCATCTTACATGCACCTAGTTATTTGTATATTGTCTACATCACTAGAATATGGGATCCTTGCAGACAGGAACTGGTTTTGCCTTTTATTGCATGCCTAGTACATAATATCATGCCTAGAATATAGAAAGTGCTCAATAAATGCTTGTTGACACCAACTGACTGACAAAGTGGCTGATGACCCTAAGAAAGTCACTTAATCCCCAGACAGCTATTTAAGACTTACAAATTGCAGAAGAGTTGCTGCTCTAAACTGGTCGAGGGGATTTCCTTTTTTTTTTTTAAATTAAATTTTATCTTTTTTTTTTTAAAAAAGCAAACACCTGCCTTTTCTCCTTCCCCTAACCCTACCCAACAACTGAAAAAGAAAGAAAAACAAAACCGTTATTACAAACACACATAATTGAGCAAAATAAACTTCTTTATTAGTCATGTCAAAAACAAACGTCTCCGTCTGCACCTATTACCTCTCTATCAAAGGGCAGGCCATCAGGAATCCTCTAGCATCATGGGTGTTCATTACGCTGATCAGAATTCCTGAGTCTTTCCAAGTTATTGGTTCTTGCAATATTTTTGTAACTTCTCCCAATTCTACTCCCTTCACTCCGTTTCGGTTCACATAAGTAGCCCCAGTTTTCTCTGAAACCATCCCCTTCATCATTTCTTACAGCCCGGTAGTATTCCATCACATTTATACCTCATTATTTTTTATCCATTCTCCAATTGATGGGAACCCCATCAGTTTCTCATTCTTTGCCCCTTAAAAAAAGATCTGCTATAGATATTTTTGTACATTTTTCATTAGAATTCATTTTGCTCAGGACTAATCCCTCCCTTTATCTATCCTCCTCATTTTTCATCTGTTCTCCTCCTTCCTTTCTGTTTTCCTGTTTAGTGAAGTTTATTTCTCTACCCAGGGGTGTTATTAGTCTCAGTGAGATAGTGGATATAAAGGACACTGTAAATTTTAAAGTGTTATATAAATGCCAGTTATTATTATTAGCCTCCAGCATAGTGATGACTTCATTCCCAGAGCCTTCCATTGCCCTTTGACTGTTTTCAAGCAATGTTTATATATCAATACAGGAATGTGCTAGTAAATGTTTAACAACAAGGCTTTTGGGGAAGGGAGAAATGTATGTGCACATGCTTTTAAGTTTAATCTGTATAATTTACACTTCCTTCAATCTAGAAATTCGACAAAATAAATTAAGACCTGATTTTAGCAAATGAGGTATACATGCTCATGTGAAAAATTTAACAATGGATTTGTAAGTCGCTTAGAGCTAACTCTCGCACACTCTCTTCTTGACTTGTCTCCGTATGTGTGTTGTCTCCTTTGACCAGTTCGGATAAGAGTGAGTGTCACCTGCTTCCCTCACCTCTTTCTGCTTGTACATATAGACTTCTACATTTGGATTTGGATTAGGTGAAATAATTTCCCCATATCATCCTTTTCCTTCCACTCCTCTTAATACATTCTTCTTCCCATCCCATTCTTTTTATTTATTTATTTTTTTAAAAAATAAAACCGTATCTTCCATCTTAGAATCAATACTGTGTATTGGTTCTAAGGCAGAAGAGTGGTAAGGGCTAGGCAATGGGGGTCAAGTGACTTGCCCAGGGTCACACAGCTAGGAAGTGTCTGAGGCCAGATTTGAACCTCCCGTCTTTGGGTCTGGCTCTCAATCCACTGAGCCAACCAGCTGCCCCCTCCATTCTTTTTTAAAGATCATAACAGGAGGTAGCTCAGTGGATTGAGAGTCAGTCCTAGAAATGGGAGATCCTAGTTCAAATCTGGCCTCATACTTCCTAGCTGTGTGACCCTGATCAAGTCACTTAACCCTCATTGCCTAGCCCTTACTGCTCTCCTATCTTGAAACCAATACACAGTATTGATTCTAAGATGGAAGACAAGTGTTTTAAAAAAGAGAGATCATGTGGGCAGCCTGGTGGCTCAGTGGATTGAGAGCCAGGTCTGGAGACAAGAAATCCTGAGCTCAAATCTGGCCTCAGACACTTCCTAGCTGTATGACCCTGAGCAAGTCACTTGAACCCCATTATCTAGCCCTTATCACGCTTCTGCCTTAGAAACAATACATAGATTTGATTCTAAGATGAAAAGTAAGGGGAGAGAGAGAGAGAGAGAGAGAGAGAGAGAGAGAGAGAGAGAGAGAGAGAGAGAGATTGTAACAGACATAAAAGAACTATTCCCAGAATCTCCTTCTTACTTTCCTCTTACTGTTGAGGGTTCCACCATCTTCCCAGACCCCCAGGCTTATAACCTAGATGTCATTTTCATGTCCTCACATCCTGTTGTTTCTATATATGCCCCATCTCTCTTCTAATGCTTCCATCATCCTGTTGCAAGCCTTTAGCATCTCATGTCTAGATAATTGCAAAAGCCCGGGGTTGGTCACTGCACCAAAAGTCTCTTCCATCTCTCCTTTCCTCCACTCAACTCCATGTAAGTAAGTGAAACAACCAAGCTTGTGCCTAGAGAAGGAGAAGGAAATGAACCTCACTCCTTTCAGTGGAGAGACTGAGCTACGGGTGTGAAGCATTGCCAAATGTGCTCACCATGTTCACTGGTTACCTTCGTTGTTTTTGTAACAAGGGAAGACTTAATAGGTTGGTAAGGGGAATGTAACCAGAAGTTGCAATGACGTAAAAACAAAAGAAACCAATAACGTTTTCAAAATAAATACAAAGGTTATATAGGAAATGAAAAACGATGTTTGAAATCCAAGCACTTCATTTTGTATATATGTATTTATTTACAACAAATTATTTTCAATGTGACGATAAAAAAAAAAAAAAGAAACCACGGTCAATCGTACATTTGCAATGAGTGATCAGATTCGTTTTAGTGGAGGTTCAGCCCATTTGAGAAAAGACAGTGATAATAATTTATATTAAGATAAATAACACTTTAAGGTTTATAATGCACTTTCCTCACAATGCCGGAAACTTGTCTGGCCAATAAGCCCTATTTGAAATTAGGAAAATACTTAAGAACCATCTAAAATGTCAGAACATGCTGAATGAGTTTTCCCAATGAAAGAAATAGGAAGTTCCCCTGCATTTGTGATAAGAACCACAAGAAAAACAAAGAGTCCCATTTGAAGGTACTAGCCAGACATTCCTGCTTTGAAACTTGGTTTCAATAAGTTAGAAAGTTAGAGAAAGACTGCAGGAGTGATCTCTCATTTGGATAAGGGTTTGTTTATCCTGCTTATCTGAATCCAGAACCAGCAATCTTAATAGTTTTGAATGGCCTTAAGTGTTTTTCCATATTTAATTATGCTTATCTACAAATGGGCCAATTTATAGATATGGACTGAAAGACATACATGGTCAGTATGCATATTAATGATTACCATTTCTGGTTTTATAACCCTTGAGTGTCTTATGCATTGATCTTATTCTAATCCACATCATAGTTAATTCACTTTATAAGGATATGGCAGATGGCCAGGAGTCAATGGCTGTTGATGGGGGGTATGAAGACAGTGGAATCTGGGAAGATGACTGGAGCCATCAGAGTGATCTTGACCATTTACATACTCTGATTTTGAACAAAGCACTTAATATCTTCAATTTCCATTAGATATTTGTAAGGCACTTATCTTTCTCTGTGCCCTTCACTGAAGGCAATTGGATGTAAATTTAGAGCCAGAAGAGACCTGAGATGTAATCTAGACCAGGACAGCTGGCAAAACTCCTAAGTACCTCTGAATCAAATTAGAATAAAATTGGGGACTGTTTAGTAAAATAAATAAAAATACAATATAAATCAGAAAATGTTAATTCGGGATTATCCTGGTCAATACAGCCTTGCTGAGATCTGTTTCTGTTTCAGTTTGACACCATTGATCTAGGATAGCCTCTTCCTTTTATAGAATGAGGGAACTGAGACCATTTGAGATCAAATGACTCGTCACACAGGTATTAAGTAGCAGAACTAGAATTTGAACTCATGTCTTTGGAGTTCACATCTAGCATTCTTCCCACCAAACCATGGTATCTACATTCATAAAATCATAGAACGTAGAGTTAGAGTTGGAAAGGACCATAGAGATAATATGCTCCAACCGTCTTATTTTGTAGATAATAAAACTGAAGCCTAGAGACGTTAATTGATTTGCTCATGGCTGTGTAGACTGTAAATAGCAGAGCTGGTGTTTGAACTCAAGTACCTGGATTCCTGATTCAATATCCTTTTCATTGGAGAATGCTGCCTCCTTCAAAGCCTCCTTTGGTGATATCCACAGTAGACTGAATACCACAGTAATCCTTATCAAGCTGGAAAGGCTGAAAAACGGGCCTGATGGTGCCCTGTGTGTATGTTGTTGATAGAAAAACCTGTCATCAAATGACAAATTTGGCGAGTCAGAGCAACCTTCAAAACCATCTATTAAGATATAGAAGGATTGTGGTCTGTTTCAATGTAGAAGGGACAGAAAAAACAAAATCATAGATCCTTGAAATATTTAAATATTGATCCACATATAGGCCTTATTTCCATCTGCTGTATTATGAACTCCTCACAGGTAGAGAACAAACCTCATTTATATTTCGCTTCCCCTAGCTCTGAACATGGGGCATGGCATGTATTTATTGAGTGATTAAACCTTTTTCACACAACAGTTTGGGGAGGCCTGTGCAAGATATTTATGGGCTGTCCATCTAACTGTATGCCATAATCTAGGCAATATGTATTCTCTATCAATTTGTTTTTTCCTATATGAATAACTAGACTGATCTCCTGTGAAGAGATGTGTATGGATGTCATTGAGAAGGCCATGTCATGTTTTGGGGTTTGCGGTAATCTTCACAAACAGGAACACATTAAAGTCTTCAACATGACTCCTTGCCATCTCCAGCTTCTTGGAGCCACAGGATGAAAGGTGGATACCAAAGATGAATGAGCAGCCCTGAAAAAGGGTTTGGCAAGCCCTAATGCCAGAGGTGCCAGGCCTCCCTGAACACCTCATACACTTGTCCTATAATAGGAAATCCCTCTTTTATTTGGACTCCATGATAATGGAGGACACTTCTGGCAAGCATCCATGTCTCATGGCATCCCATGATGTCGTGCTTGATATTGTTGGCCAAAGGAACATGGAAAAAAGTTGTCTTCTGAACTGAACTAGTAATCCTGGCACTCAGGATAAAAATCATTGGGTTGGATGGGAAGGAAGGGAATTTGGACATAGAGATCTGTGGTATGGACACTCTTTTAGGTAGATGAAGTAAACTAGAAATAAAGGTCATGAGAATGGAGGAGTAAAAGGGCCCGGGAAGCTATGATGTTCATAGAAGATGTGGAATTAGAATAGAGAAGACAGAGGCAGTAAGGTATAGTGCCTGAAGCACTGGATTTGGAGCCATGAAGACCTGATTTCAAATTGAATCTCAGATAATTATTAGCTATGAGGTCCTAGAAAAGTCATTTTATAGTAGGGATTTCTTTAATGTGGGATGGCTGGACAACATGATTGCTGAGGTCTCTTTCAACGCTCAAATTCTGTGATTTTCTGCCCGGGAGCTCAGAATCCTGAAAGTCTTTGCCTTTAGTCTGAGGTTGGTGTACCCACGATGGTAGATTTGAGGTCGTCCAGTGTTGTTTCCCACACACACCAAAATAACTATTTATAGCACCAATAACTGTTGTTGTTCGTCCTTCATTTCAAAGAGGACCAATGGTATCATGAGATGATATCTTGACTTCTGTGTGAAATGGATTTGAGTGAGGTAGAGTTTCACAAAGTTGTCAGCCTCCCTCTCTCTTCCAGACTCATCAAAGTCCAGTGGCAAGACAAAAGTCAGGATGACTGGAGACGGCCTGGGATATAGTGGATGACCTTGACATCTTTAATATCTGACCAAGCTGTAAATCCTCCACAGTGTCTGCTTTGAGCTGCCTTCATGGTCATTGGAATGCATGTTCTCATCCTCCCTTTCTACCAGAGGAAGCCTTCACATGGTTGGGGTAGACATCCCCCTAACTTACCAGGGAGTTCTCTCAATCTCCCTCAAACTAGTTTATCATCTGCTGAGACGGTTTTACTGTTCCAGTTTCTTGGAGCCACAGGTGAGAGTTGGTGAAAGGTGGATGCCAAAAGTGAATGAGCAGCCCTAAAAAGGGCTTGGCAAGCCCTCACACCAGAGGTGCCAGGCCTCCCTGAACACTTGTCCAATAAATACCATCATCTGAAGGAGGAGATTGTAAAAAAAAATAGTGAAAGATATCACAACTCTAAAAACTTGGAAAATCCACGTCAGAACTGGACTAAACTGCTCACGAGACATAAATTCCCAAAATGCCAGATTATAGAGAGTGGCAGGGGATTGATGATATAATTCATCTGTGGTATTAGAAGTGAGGCTGGGGTGGGAGAGTGGCTTATAGAACATAGATTTAGAGCAGAAAAAGAACTTAGAAGCCACTGACTTTAACCCTCTATTTTGCAGACCAGGAAACAGATGTGGAGAAATTGAGTGACTTGCTTTGAGTTAGACACCAAGTAAATATATGAGAGGCAAGCTTTGAACTTGGGTCTTCCTTCCTCCAAATGCAGAGCTCTCAATGGAGCAAAAGAGTCCTTTGCTCTGCTCCTCCTCCCACCCTTTAGAGAAGCACCATCTGTTCTGTGGGCCAGCAAACACAGACCCCGAAGCCCTCTAACGACAATCCCACCTCCATCTAGGTCTATTAGCTTAACCCACCTTCAGAGCCACACAGCTAGATAGCTAGGGCAGCCAGAAATTGCCAGGAACAGGATCTATTTACCGGGACAATGTGCCGCGTGAAATTCTCTTTCCCCAAGGCTTTCAGCAGGAGGAGACTGAACAGGTGTGAGATAATGCAACCGGACTGTGTGTATAACATCCTCATCCTGTAAATGCTTAGCATGAAATACCCCAAGGCTCTCTGCAGCCAGCTGCCTTTGAGTTTGAGCTGAATGGCCTTCACCTTGGGAAAAAATAAAAAACCATTAAGTCCCCAAGTGCTCTCTTGCTCTCTTAATAAGTATATTAATTTTAAATGCCAAAGACAGAATCGTAAACTCTTTCTTAGGTGATTATGACCAGGACCCTGCTTGCAGGGAAGAGTTGAACCCAACTGCTCTCTTCTCTCCTCTGTTCCACATGGAAGGGATGGAAATCAGCTACTTTACAGGGGGAGTTTGAAAAGGTCACTGCTGCTGCTGAGCTCTGCAGGGTGAGAACGGGAGGAGGGGAGCTTTTGCAACTATTCCAGATCTCATTTTTCCCCCCTTCCTTCTTTCCTTCTCTCTCTCTCCTGACAGGTCTAGGAAGCTTTCTCCAGCTGCATCCGGACTCCCATTGCGGACTGTCAAACATTAAAATAGATGACCAAAGGAAGTGCTTTCTTTTAGTTTAGACAACTTCTGACACCTGGGAGGGCCTCATCTCTCTGAAATGGGTTCGATGTGATCCTACCTAAAGGCAAGGGGATGGATGACATGATCCTTTCTGGTTGAAGAATTAATCCTAGATATAAACTTTTCCACCGAGGCAATGAATGCTGAGAGAATCCAGCAATCATTTGGTTAAGATGATTGATGGAGCCAACTAAACTAGGTAATTCCAGATAGTTCCCTCTGGGGCCCGAGTTATCTAGTTTGACTGTCAGTATCAAATTAGCTGGGTAATTAGCAAGTTTCCATTTCACTTTGTACGGTGTAAACACAGATTAAGATACTAGAACAGGTGATAGTGGGAAAATGATAAAATCCTGTTTCCTAAGGATTTTTCTTTTCTTTTTTTTCTTTCCTTTTCTTTTTTTTAAGGATAAGTAATCCTCTATGTATCTGGGCTGAACCATGGACCATGCTGGTTTATGGGAAGAGGGATGGAGAAGGTGCCTTTGGATTCTCATTCTAGTTGGAGGATTTTTTGATGTATACATCAGTTATGCCAGATGAATTGGCCCGGATCCCTTGGGCATCAGCTGGAGTGTCAATGGAGATATCATGTTGAGAGAGTGTCCTCATAGCTACCTTCAGAGAACTTTTTAACCTCACAGCTTGGAGAGAAATAGCATTTTCCTTCTAACCTGGAAAAAAGAAGGAATTCATTTAAAGGGACTTGGTGTGTATAGCCAGAAAAGAGAAAACTGATGGCTGTCTTCAAGTTTTTGAAGGGCTGGTAAATGGAAGAAGGGTTGACCTTTTTTTGATCATCTCCAAGTGGCAGAACAAGGAAATGCAAAACAACATGGTGCCATGGAAGAAAAATGTGGGATTTGTAGGCCCTGGAACTGGTTCTCAACATTACTTCTGCCACCTATGTGCCTTTGGGCAACTTGTCAGGGCCTCCCCAGAAGCCATTCTATAAAATGAAAGAATTGGACTTGTTGATCTTGAACATCCTTTCCAGCTTTAAATCTACGATTCTATGATCTTATATGATCATTAAGAGGCAGATTTCAGGGTGGCATGAAGACAAACACTCTACATAAGTAGAATGAGCAGCTAGCAAACTTTAAGTGCAGGCTGGATGCCCATTTGTTGGAGATGTTGGAATTAATTCTTGCACTGTGGTACAGTGGGAAAAAGCATAGTTTCTAGAGGCAAAGGACCTGCGTTTGAAACCAGATTCTACCACTCATTATTAGATTCTGAGTAGATTGCTTAGCCTCTCTTCACATCAGTTTCTTCATCTATAAATTAAGAGGACGGGATTAAATGATCGCTGAATTCTCTGCCAGCTCTAAATCTGTGATCCTGGGACTTCTGAGGTTCCTTCCAACTGTGAGATTCTGATTCTGTGAAGAGAGACTCTTGCTCTTGTCGCTAAATTTTCATCTTATAACTGATTTTTAAAAAGCCTTTACCTTCTGTCTTAGAATTGATACAAGTATTGATTCTAAGGCAGAAGAGTGGTAATAGGTAGGCAATGGGGGTTAAATGATTTGCCCAGGGTCAAACAGCTAGTATGTGTTTAAGGCCAAATTTGAACCCAGAACCTCTTTTCTCTGGGCCTGACTCTCTAACCATTGAGTCATCTAGCTACTCTTCTTAGATGATTAAAAAGTTAATGATTGACAGAGGCTCCAGCAAGAATGATACGCAATGAAGGTTTCAGAATTCATTTCAAACTTCTGGCCAGGAAAGCCATTCTATGGGAGCTAACATAATTTTACTTAGAAAATCATTTTATTTTCCTAATTTAGATTTATATCAGTGATGTACAGATGTTCAGCATTAGGAAAATAGTGTAATAAAACACATATATATATACATATATATATAAGAAAAGCAACATTATTATATAATTGGGGTGAAGGAAATTTCCTCCACTGATGAAACTATATTTTCCTTGTAATCTAGAGACTTATCTGGGCCATTGGGAGAGAAACACAATTTTCCAAGGTCAAAGAGCTAGTAGGTATTAGATATAGAATTGGAAACCAGGACTTCCTAATGTCAAGAGGCTGTCTGCCCACCATGACTACCTGTCTCCCAATTATATCAGTAGACATGAAAAGATTTGGCAAAATTTAATTTAACACCAATTTGTGCCATTTTTCTTTAAAAGTATAAGCCTGGAAGAGTCAAAAATCTGTTACTAAAACCAGGAGCTGGCGATATTTGCAATGGGAGAACAATGAAAGTTTCCCTAACAAGTTCAGGGGTAAAGCAAGGATGTTCTTCTCATTATTATTTTGCACAGTTTGAGAAATGTTATGCATGGCAATATAACAAGAGAGAGAAACTAAATTTGTAAATGTCAGCAAAAGGTAAGGGGTGGTGGACCTTCTTGCTTGTTCATAAGATGATGGTTTACTAAAAAAAAAAACAAAACAAAAAAGAAAAGAAACTAATTGAGATGACTCATAACTTTAATAAAGTGGCACACCACAAACTAATTCCACGAAAACAATTTGTAAAGAGTATTTCTTAGCTGTATTTATATAAATCCTCTCTGTCTCAGTAGGTTAAATCTCAAATATTTTATTCATTGTGTACTTGAATATCGAATGAGATTTGTCTTTCTATCATTTCTTTTTGGACTTGTAAGCATTGTGCAATTGTGCACATTGAAAAAATAAAAGAAATAATTGAAGCAATATTCACCGAACTTGGTTGAGCTGCACTAATGTAATAAAAATGATGATGGCCCTTCAATTAAGTACAAATTCAATGTTATATCAGTCAAGTTACTGAGGGATTACTTTATAAAACTAGACAAGTAAATAACAGAATTCATCTTAAGGAACAAAAGGTTCTGAGGAAAGTAATAAAAATTTTAAAAAAGAGATAAAAAGACTTAGAATTACCAGATTTGGAATTATATAATAAAGGAGAGGCAACCCAAACTATTTAAGCTTGTTTATAAATTTTTTTTAAGTAGATCAGTTGAACAACCTAGCTTAAACAGATCAAGAAGCAATTAAGTGCAATTATTCAGCATTCATCAGCCAAGAACACAAACCATTGTATGAGGTGGGGAGGAACACTGAAATACTTCTTATTACATGAAATGGGTTGAGAAAACTAGATATTTGTTAGCCAGAAAATATATTTAGTCCAGCCTCTCCACTATATACCACAATAAGCTGAAAGTGAATACCTATTCTAAAAGTTCACATCATTTTAAAAGTGAAGGTCAGAAGGCACTACTCTATAGGTATATCATCAGGGAAGAATTTATAACCAAAAAAAGGTTATGAGAGATATTGTAAGTCTGGATAATTTTAATTATATAAAATTTGGGAGCTTTAAAGAGAATAAAAAAAGACTGTTGAATGGGAAAAACTAAGGCCAAAAGCTCTTCAATGGATAGGAACAGTTTTATGATCAATAATCACAAAAAAATGCTTCAAATCACTAAAAATAAGAAGTTCAAAATAAAATCACCTCTGAGGTTTTGCTTTACACCTGTCAAATTGCCAAAGATAAGGAAAGATGGCGGTCAATGTTAGAGTGGCTTTGAAAGTGTCACTTTAATACAACATTGGTGAAATGGAATTGATTCAACCAATTCTATAAAACAATTTGTAATTATTCAACAAAAAGGTCACTGAACTATTCTTACTCTTCCACTCAGCAATCTCATTACCAATGTATATCCAAGGGAGGTTAAAAAAAAGAAGAAAAAGGTCTCATAACTTAATAAAATATTCATAATAGCACTTTCTGTGGCAGTAAAAAAACAAACAAACTGGAAATAAAGAACAGACACAAGAAATGGGAAAAGTTAAATAAAGTAAGCTATAATAGTGTTCTGTTTTCCATAAGAAACAATGAAGAGGAGAAATTCAGAAAAACATAAGGAGGCTTCTTTGAACTGAACAAAGTGAGGAAACTTGAATTAGAGGAATAATAAAAAAAAAAACTAGTCTCCAATAATTAAGACATACACAACATTAAAAAGCAGCCAGGCTCAGATAAATTGAAATGACTAATCTTAATCCCAGAGGATAAATAATATGAGTCTTTTTGGAAGAGAGGTGGAGGACTATGGGTGCAAATTGTTGTACAACAAAATGTTTTTTTTTCCTACTGATTTTGCTTAACTTTTTATTTTTTTATTTTAAGGGAATATTCACTGAAGAAGGCATATTAAGAAATAATTGTTGGGGGAGCTAGGTAGCACAGTAGATAGGGCTCCAGCACTAGAGTCAGGAGGACCTAGATTAAAATCTGGCCTTAGACACTTCCTAGCTGTGTGATCCTGGGCAAGTCACTTAACTCCCATTGCCTACCCCTTACTACTCTTCTGCCTTAGAACCAATATACAGTGTTGATTCTAAAATGGAAGGTAAGGGATTTTTTAAAAAAAGAAAGAAATAAAAGATACCAATGCAACTTTAAATAAAATGAAAACAAATGCTCCTTGGGTCCTCTGGATTTCAGCTGGCCATACATTCAAACCTTTTGCAGCATTCATTTCCCAGACTTTTCTTTCAAGTTTCTTCTCCTACCACTTATGAAGGATTCTAAGAACAAAATAAAACACAACAGTGGAAATTATTGGCTTCATTTAAACAATATATATTAATATATAATAATAAATTAATACAACATATTATAACATATGATAATATAGAATAATAAATAAAATAAAATTATATGTACATACATATATTCACTTCACTTTATCTCTAGTTTACAAAGAATTAGATTGCCCATGAAAATAAACATTGTTCTTCTGTCTAGGCCCCCAAAGAAATCAGATTAAGGCTAGTGACAAGGATATTAAATTAGTCTAGCATGCCTTAATCTGGATGATGTCCATTAGTGATTGCTGCTTCTGATTCTAAATGCTCACAAACTATCACTTTAATAACTTTTTGTAAAGGAGTTTTGATTACATTACTGGTGAGGAAACCTTTCTTGGTGCCCATCAGCAACCATTCTCTAACTTCTTTTGTTTTGTGGTACAGAAACTTTGACATGTAATATAATCAAAATTATTCATTTTACATTTGCCTTTCCCACAGATCTGACAAATATACTATTCTATGTTCACCTAATTTTTTTATGATTTCCCTCTTTTTATTTAAGTCATTTACCTATTCTGGGTTAATCTTGGTATAGGGTATAAGATGTTGACCTAAACCTAATCTCTTCCAAACTGTTTTCCAATTCTCCCAGCAGTTTTTGTCAAATAGTGGGTTCTTGTCTGAAAAGCTGGGATCTTTGGGTTTGTCAAACCCTATCTTGCTATTGTCATTTACCTCAAGTCTATTCCACTCTGTCTCTAAGCCAGTACCATATAGTTTTGATGATTACTGCTTTATAGTATAGTTTGAGATCTGGTAAAACTAGGCCTCCAACTTTCACATTTTTTTTTCATTATTTTCCTTGATATTCTTGGTCTTTTGTTCTTCCAGATCAATTTTGTAATTTTTTTTAATTCCATAAAAAACGTGTTTTGGTAGTTTGATAGGTATGGCACTGAATAAGTAAATTGATTTGGGTAGGATGGTCATTTTTATTATGTTGGCTCATTCTACCCATGAGCAATTAATGCTTCTCCAATTGTTTAGATCTAGTTTTAATTGTGTGGAAAGTATTTTGTAGTTGTATTTATATAATTCCTGTGTTTGTCTTGGCAAATAGTTTCCTAAGTATTTTATATTGTCTAGGATGATTTTTAAATGGAATTTCTCTTTCTAACTCTTGCTGTTGAGATTTGTTGGAAATGTATAGAAATGCTGATGATTTATGTGGGTTTATTTTGTATCCTGCAACTTTGCTAAAGTTGTTGATTATTTCCACTAGCTTTTTAGTTGAATTTTTTAGGATTCTTTAAGTAGACCATCATATCATCTGCAAAGAGTGATAGCTTAGTCTCCTCGTTGCCTATTTTAATTCTTTCAATTTCTTTTTTTTCTCTAATTGCTACTGCAAGTATTTCTAGTACAAGTTAAAAAATAGAGGTGATAATGGGCAACTTTGTTTCAGTCCTGATTTTATTGGGAAGGCTTCTAATTTATCCCCATTGCAGGTGATGCTTGCTGATGGTTTTAAATATATATACATTGTTTATTATTTTTAGGAATGGCTCTTTTATTCCTATATTTTCTAGTGTTTTCAATAGGAATGGGACTTGTATTTTGTCAAAAGCTTTTTCTGCATCAATTGAGATACTCATCACGTGGTTTTTGTTGGTTTTCTTGTTGATATGGCCAATTATATGGATGGTTTTCCTAATATTAAACCATCCTTGCATTCCTGGTATAAATCCCACCTGGTCATAGTGATAACTTGCTGTAGCCTTTTTGCTAGTATTCTATTTAAGATTTTTGCATCTATGTTCATTAGGGAGATTGGTTGGTAGTTTTCCTTCTCTGTTTTTGATCTGCCTGGCTTTGAAATCAGTACCATATTTGTGTCACAAAAAGAATTTGGGGACATGCCTTCTTTGCTTATTTTGTCAAATAGTTTGTATAGTATTGGGATTAGTTGTTCTTTACATATTTGATAGAATTCACTTGTGAATCCATCTGGTCCTGAGGATTTTTTCTTAGGGAGTTCTTTGATGGCTAGTTCAATTTCTATTTCTGAGATGGGATTATTTAAGTATTCTATTTCCTCTTCTGTTAATCTAAGAAATGAATTTGTCTTGGCAAGTAGATTCCTTGGTATTTTATCTTGTCTCATTCTTTAACTTCTCATTGTAGAGAGTAGCCTAGGGCTCTGAAAAGCTAAATCACTCTTCTAGTCTTTCTTAAGTATATGACTAAGGCAGGACTTGAACTCAAGTCTTTGACTTGACAGGATTCTACTTCTCTTCTTCGTAATACATTCTAAAAGTATTCCAGGAATAGAAGATAAGCTGATTTTTCTATAGTTTGGACATGCCAATCTGTTTCCTCTTTTTTTTAATTGGAAAATTTGCCTTATTCTGATTCTTAAGGTATCTTTCCTGTTCTTGACTATCTTTTAAAAAGTAATCATTGAAGGGGCAGCTGAGTAGCTCAATGGAGAGAGCCAGGCCTACAGATGGGAGGTCCCAGGTTCAAATTTGATTTGGGGCATTTCCTAGCTGTGTGACCCTGGGCAAGTCACTTAACCCCATCTGCCTCGTCCTTGCCCTTCTGTCAGGATTGTTACTAAGATAGAATGTAAGGGTTTTTTTAAAAAAAAAATATCATCATCAATGACTTAGCGGTCATATCTACCAGCTAGTCTGGTACTCAATAATGTATTTCATTTGGGCCCAGTGATTTGAACTCATTAAGGATATTCTCATTTTCTTCTATTGTTTCCTCACTTAGCTTGGATCTCAGCTCTTTGTTAACTGTTTTTATTCTGTCCTTAATCTGGAAAGTATTGTCCCTGACAGAGAAAACATGCAAAAGAAGAGTGAAGTAGTTCTCAGCATTTCAACTACATTGAATGTAAGTTCTATAGCTTTATTTTCAGACTTCTCTCGCTCCCACCATGACCGAGAAAGCCTTTCTAAGTTGTCCTTAGCATCTATCATCAGCTTTATTGATGAGCTCATCCTAATAAAGCATTAGTTCCCTGGACACTATTTAGAATATCTTATTCTTTCTCAGAGGACATCAGAGCTGTCTAAAAGGGGAACGGGCTGTCCTAGAAGGTAGTGGATCCCCCTTCATAGGAAAATAAACAAAAATTGGAGAACTTTAAATTATAAGCTTTTTGCGGGCAGAGTTTATCTTTTGCCTCTTTCTGTATCTCCAGGGCTTAGTGCAGTACCTGGTCCCTAGTAGGCACTTAACAAATGTTTATTGATAGATTGATGACTACTTTCCAGATATGTGGGCAGCTAGGTGGTGCAATGGATAGAGGGCTGGGCATGGGGTCCAGAAGATTAATCTTCCTGAGTTCAAATCTAATTTTAGATACTTCCTAGCTATGTGACCCTGGACAAGTCATTTAAACCCTGTTGGCTTCAGTTCCTCATCTGTAAAATGAACTGGAGAAAGAAATAGCGACCCACTCCATTATCTTTGCCAAGAAAAGCCCAACAGTCACCAAGAGTTGGATAAGACTGAAAAGATGCAACAACAATTCCAGATATGTTGTAGTGAGAACTCCTTCTCAGGTTTGGGTAACCATTGGTGTCCCAGCCACTTGGATGTTCTGTGGTCCTGATTTGAATCCCTCTTTGGTTAGCTGTTCGACTGTGGAAAAGCCAAATCTCTCCAGGTCTCCATTTCTTCATCTGTTCAATGAGGGAGAAGGGCTCAATTGTCTCTAAGTTCCAAATCAGCTCTAATCTTTATGAATAAACCCTTCTCCATACCTTAGTAGGAAGTTTAATGAATGGCCAGAGGCATTCATCCCTTTATACTCAAACTTCTATTGATTAATTCTCCAAATTTGCCAGGCTGGACCTTGAATGACAGACACACAATCTGCCATGACATCTATACTGGAGGCTATTCTCATTTGGGAGGAGTTGTCAAATATTACTCTCCACTGGCATATTCCTGCAGACTGCCATGCTACCAAAATGGCGGACTTTGGTGGAAGGTCAATTATTACAACTCCAAATGGGAGGTCATTTTACTTCTTTGCAATCTAGTTTTCTCAACTTTGAAGCAGAGCTAATATTACTTGCTCTAGCTACCTTATAGAGTTGTGGTGAGGATCTGTTTCATAAACTAGAGAAATGGATATTACCTCCCTACTAAACCAAAGGTCTCATTGGTATTATCAAGCTTCTCCTTCTCTGATTTTTCACTTCTCTGTTGATAATTGTAACACCACTATCCTGACATTTCCTAGGAACATTCAGAGACTGAAGAACAAGTGCTTTAGAACCTTTCAGGAGGGTAATGTTATTAAGAGGTGGGAGGGGTGTTCATGGTCCTCTGCCTCCTTCCAGCTCCCTCTTTCCATCTGCCCTGCTTCCTGTAACAGCAGAAGACTGATGCCTGAAAGCAGCCACTGAAAAGTTGAGAATAAAAAGGAGGCTCTGTACTTCCCAGGACGTGTAATTGGATTGTGGCTACAACTGCTGCCGGGAATTGGGGATGATTTATGACAGATTCCAGGAGGGCCTGGGCGGGAGCCTGCTCCCATTGCAGAGCAAGACCAGTGAGCCCCCAGCAGGGTAGCCACCAACACCCACTGAACCTCCTCAGGGAAGTCACTGGGCACTGTGCAAGATGTATTAATGCTTTGGCCCCTCCTGCCTCTTGTTCCCTGCCCTCATCAGCACTTAGTAAGGACTTTGCAGTCCTATTCTTGGATCAGGGAGAAAGCACTTTTCTTCAGAAACTTATGGATTGACTGTCAGAAACAGGGACTAGGAAGAACTGGGGGTGTTCTTGGGAAGGCTATGTTCCTACAGAACCTGTCAGCCTTGGGAAGCAGCCTGAATTCCCAGCACCAGGTCTTGCTAAAGGACCAATCTCAGCATTCCTTTCTAGTCCTTCTGTTTGTTTGTTTTTTGGAGAATCTGAACCTGGGGAAAAAGTGAGTGTTTGAAACAAGCTCATGCTTGGTCTCTGAGCTTTTTGAGATGGAGAGCAGAAAGCATGTGAACTCAACCATAATATTCATTTTTTACTTTAGAGTAGGAATTTAAATTTTTCTCACGTTGAATCAACTCAACAAATACTTCTTAGGCACCTACTATGTGCTAGAAACTGTTCTAAGGGCTGGGGGGTAGTGAAAAGATAAATAAGGCCCTATGCCTGCACTCAAGCAATGCAGAATCTAGTAGAAGTAGTAAGATAAGCATAGATAAATATAACACAGATGAAAATATGATCAGTTCATCAAAGTGCTATGAGATCAGATAAGGGAGAGATCATTTCCAGCAGAGGAAATCAAGGGAGGAGTGAACATCCTTCCCTTTCTATTAGTAGGAATGAAATATAGTTATTAATGTATTTACTGCAAATGGTGAAGCTGTAAACAACTTATCCATGCACATCCCTGAGTATTTAAAGAAATTACAGACATATTCGCTGAACTATAATTTCAGATCTTTGAAAAACACTGTAGAACCAAAGGATTGCTACAGGATGAGTGACTGGCAATGTCACAAACACCAGGTCTCATACTTTTAAAAGGAGAAGCAGAATCGTAACTAGAGTAAAAAGAGCCAGGGAAAGGGAGAAATGGCAGATGCCTCAATCCTATCCAGATTACCCCATTCCCAACTAAAAATTCTGGAGGAAAGGGACTATAGTTTTATTATCATTTCTAGCACAGATCCTTGCTTATAATAAGAAGAGTAGTAAGGACTAGGCAATTAGGGTTAAGTGACTTGCCCAGGTTCATACAGCTAGGAAGTATCTGAGGTCATATTTGAACCCAGGAACTCCTGGCTCTATTCATTGAACCAGCTGGCTGCCTCATGGCTTACTTCTCATGATAGATTTAGTCCCATTCTTCTTTTTTCCTCTTCCTTTCCTTTCCCTATCAGCAGTTAGTCCTCCAGAAGCATAGACAGGTGAGGTATCCTGGGATGTGGTTCCTTTCCCTTCTCCCCATCATTACCTCATCCTAGGTCAATTTCCTCTCACCTCCACCCCATCCCATCCTTATTCCAAGTACAAAAATTTGGGGAAGAGAGTTGTTTTTGTAAACTATAGGTTAATGATCAGTGAAATAGTCCCTGCTTTGAAAGGGTTTAGACTCTTTTGAGGAAAACAACATGTACACGTCACATATAAATACATATACAATAGAAATCTGGTTCCTGGTAAAATGCTAGAATGTTTTAGGAAAATAATGCTCTGTCACCACTTAGAGAGGTAAGAAGTAATCACCATGAGCCAACATGTTGACTCATTCTTTAAGAATCATACCAAACTAACTGGATTTTAGTTTTTGACAGTCTTACTAGACAGGTACAGAAGGTGAAGCCATGAAAATAATTTGCCTAGATTTCGGCAAGGAATTTGAAAAAGACTCAGAGTATTATTGAAGAGAATATAACAAGACGTGGACTAGATGACAATAATAAGATGATTTTAGAACTACTTCAGTGATCAGATCCAATGTGTTATGTTGAAATTGATGGTCACACTGGTAGGAAGTCTTCAATGGAGTGCCCTGGCGTTCCCTCCTTGACCCAATTCTGTTCAACATTTTTATAAATGACTTCAATTAAGATATAGACAGCATGCTTATCAAATTTACAGATAATAAAACATAGGGAAGGATAGCTAATATGTTGAATGACACAATTGAAATATGAAAGCCTTCATCAAAATAGAATAGAATGCTGTTTTCACTCTAATAAAGATAAAATTTAAGAGGGATAAATATAAATTTGGGAGTTCAAAAATAAACTTGGCAAGCATCAGATAAGGAATATGTGGCTAGGAGGAATTCACGTGAAGATCTGAAAGTTAGGAGACTATAAACTCAGTCTGAATGAACAGTGTCACTTGGCAGGCAAAATCCTCAGGAGAACTTAAATGGAATTGCTAGAACTCTAGGGTCCAGAATGAGAGAGGTGTTATGCCAGATCTGCCCTGGTCCTAAGTCTTGGGAAGGACTTTGACAAGCTTGGACACATACAGGGGAAAAGGGAGGGCACCAAACCAAGCCATACAAAGACTGACTGGGAGAAGATGCCATATAGCTTGGGGAAGACAAAATTTAGAAGGAAATGCTCACTAGTTTTAAATAGTTAACAGATCGCCATAGAACAAGTTATAAACTTGCTTTTTTGGTCCCAAAAGAAGAAAAAGGACCAATGGGGAGAAGTTACAGAAGCAAAGATTTTGGTTTGCTCTAAGGAGGATCTTCCTGATGAGTAAAGCCTTCCCCAAATGGACTGAGCTGCTTCAAGAGATAGACTTCTTCCTCATCTCTACAAGTCTCCACGTAAAGGCTGAAAATCATTTGTCAGATATTTATGGAGGGGATTCCTGCCCCAGTATAGATTGAATTAGATGGCGTTTGAGGTCTCCTCTTAACACTGAGGTTCTCTATTACCTTCTTCTGGTATAGGGAAATGAAACATCTGGCATTATGGAGACACTGACATAATTTTATCAATGTGGAGGAAATCTGACAGGTGAAAGTTCTTACTTCGAAATAGACTGGAGGAACCAGGCTTGTCAAAGAAAGACTTTTTTTCCAATGGTGGATCAATGGATTAAGTACACAATACACAGTAGTAAATGACTATAGTAACCTAGTGTTTGATATACCCAAAGATCTCGACTCTGGGGATAAGAGCTCACTATTTGACAAAAATCATTGGGAAGATTGGAAAACAGTATGGCAGAAACAAGGTATAGACCAACATTTCACACTATATATACCAAGAAAAGTTCAAAATGGGAACAAGATTTAAACACAAAAAATTATAACATAAGCAAATTAGGGGAACATAGAATAGTTTACCTGACAGATTTATGGATAAGGGAAAAATCAATTACCAATAAAGAGCTAGAGAGCATTATGAGATATAAAATGGATAATTTTGATTATAACAAATTTAAAAGGTTTTGCATAAATAAAACAAATGCAACAAAGATTAGAAGAGAAGCAAAGAACTGGAAAAAATTTTATAACAGGGTTCTCTGATAAAGGCCTTATTTCTTTCAGATACATGGAGAATGAAGTCAAATTTATAAGAATACAAATCATTCCCCAGTTGATAAATGGCCAAAAGTTACAAACAAGCAGTTTTCAGTTGAAGAAATCAAAGCTATCTAGAGTCATGTGAAAAAATGTTCTAAATCAGTATTGATTAAAGAAATACAAATTAAAACAGCTTTGAGGTACCACTTCATACCTATCAGATTGACCAATATGGCAGAAAAGGAAAATGACAAATATTGGCAGGTTTATGGAGCAATTGGAAAATTAATGCATTGTTGGGTAGCATTGTGAATTGATCCAATTCACTGGAAAGCAATTTGAAACTGCTCCTAAAGGGCTATAAAACTGCACATACTCTTTGATTCAGCAATATCACTAATAGGTCTGTATCCCAAAAGAGAGGGGAAAAGGGGAAAAGAACTTAGTTAAACAAAAATATTTATAGCAGCTCTTTTTGTGGTGGCAAAAAAGTGGAAAATAAGGAGAGGCTCATTAATTGCATAATGACTGAACAAATTGTAGGATATGATTGTATCTGAATACTATTGTGCTATAAAAAATGACAAGCAGGATGATTTCTGAAAAACCTGGAAAGACCTACATGAACTGATGCAAAGTGAAGTAAGCAGAATTTGGAGAACATCATACACAGTAAGAACAATAATGAATGATGATTAATTGTGAATGGTTTAGCTTTTCTCACCAATACAATGATCCAAGATAATTCCAAAGGATTCATGAAGAAAAATGTGAATCTACCTCCTGAGAAAAAAACTGATGGAGTCTGAATGCAGATCAAAGTATATTATTTTTCATTATTTTCTATCAAATTCCTTACCATCCTGGGTATGGGGGAGGAGAAGGAGGAAGAGAAAGAATTTGGAATTCATAATTTTGGGCAGTGAGTGTTAAAAATTGCTATTATATGTAATTGGAAATAATGAAATGTTACATGTCAAAAAACTTTCCTTCCTTTCTTAAAACTACCCTCTACCTAATTTTAAAAAACCCTTACCTTCTATCTTAGAATTAAAACCATATATTGGTTCCAAGGCAGAAGAGCTAGGTAATGGGGATTAAGTGATCTGTTTAAGGTCACACACCTAAGAAGTATCTGAGGCCATATTTGAACTCAAGACCTCCTGTCTCTAGGTCTGTCTCTCAATACATGGAGTACTCTCATTACCTCCTGCCCCTTCTACATAATTGAGAGGGAAATTCTTCTACTTTTCAGGGACCTTATCAGAGTCATCATAGCCTAGTGTCAATTCTCATCATTGACTCATTCCTATTGTGAACTGGGTAAGATTCCTGGCTTTCTCCAACTGGACTGCATGGGCAGAGAAAAATAATGAATAAGTCATTGAAAAGGAATTTTCTAGAACATAGACAAAATCTTTCCCCAGGTTCCTTATGCATGTGGAAAGAATCCCAAGTGAGATATACCAACTCCTACCTGAGGATGAGTGGAAAGTAAAACCCAAGACCATGAAGAAGCTCCTCTAATATTGTAAGCAAATTTATTTCAATTTGTGAAACATTTGTCATGGTTGTGCCACTTTTTCCCCCTCTTTTTTAAATGGATGATTCGAGGAACCCAAATGTCCACTCTCTAGAACACCAGCGTTAGAAAACATTTGGCATTATCACATGCATCTGCCTTCAATTACTGGTACTGGGATGGAATTGGAAGCAGCAATTGGCTAAGCTGCTGGAAAAACCTGTATATTGGCTTCCTGCTCTGTTATTCCTTACACAATTGTGTAATTAGAAGATTGTGGCTACCCTTGACAGGACAGGGATGGAGTTCCCACCATCCTCTCTGGCAACTTGGCAGCTTGTGCCTTCCTCTGCAGCATCACACACAGATTCCTAAGTCTCTGCCATTTCCAAGCCAGGAGAGTAGGATGCCACTTGATGAAAGAAAGTATAAAGTATTGCAGGAGTGGATAGAAGTGTCAAATACTACATAGAGATCAAGATTAGGACTAAAATACTCTTTGGGAATTAATGATTAGATGGTCGTTGTTGACTTTTGAAGAGAAGGTTCAGAGGAATGAATCAAGATGTAGATGGAAGTTGGGCTATAAGATTTGAGGACTGAGTTTCTGGGTGCTGAAAAGGTGTATGTTTTGGGAGAAGAGATTCCATAGTATCATTGGAACAGAAATGGAGCCCCACTGGAAGGAATGTTAACTATTTGCCTATCTGAGGCTTTTGTTATGGAATGTGACTTTCTGCATTTAATTCCCAGTGCCCTCTATAGTGGTAGGACTTGTGGCAGGTAGCAGGATTAAGAGAAAGTTGTTTTGTTTTATTTTAAGGGGGAGAAAGGACTACTGAAAACAAACATGAGTAGAGTAAAAAGAGCCAGGGAAAGGGAGAAATGGCAGATGCCAAAATCAGTGACTATTGATGGAACAAGATGTTGAGGAGATAGAAGGATTTAAGATTCAGGGTCAAGGTGGAGTTTATAGCCTTGGGTAGAGGGACGAATTTTTCATCCCTTGTAACAAAAAATGAAGAAGATGGGTGAAGTTTTCAAGCAAAGAAGAAGGAAATTGAGGGAAATATCTTTCAATGACATCTCTCAGGGACACTGATCATCTGCTGAGAGTGGGAGAAGTAGGTGGGGCTTAGAAAGTTTGTAATAAAATGTTCAAAGGATATGAACAAGCAATTTCCAAATGAAGAAATCAAAGCTATCAATAAGCATATGAAAAAGTTCTAAATCACTCTTGATTAGAGAAATGCAAATTAAAACAACTCTCATATCTATCAGATTGGCCAATATGGCACTAAAGAAAAGAGGTAAATGTTGGAGGGGATGTGGCAAAATTGGGACATTAATGAATTGTTGGTGGAGTTGTGAACTGATCCAACCATTCTAGATGGTAATTTGGAATTATGCCCAAAGGGCTATAAAACTGTACGTCCCCTTTGATCCTTTAATACAACTACTGGGTCTGTATACCAAAGAGTTCATAAAAAAGGGGAAAGGACCTATTTGAACAAAAATAGTTATAGCAGCTCTTTTTGTGGTGGCAATGAATTGGAAATTGAGGGGCTGTCCATCATTTGGGAAATAGCTGAACAAATTGTGGTATATGTTGGTGTTGGAATACATTTGTGCTATAAGAAATAATAATAAGCATGATGATTTCAGAAAAAGTTGGAAAGACCTATATGAACTGATGCAGAGTGAAATAAGCAGAAGTAGGAGAACATTATATACAGGAACTGCAATATTGTGGGATGATCAACTGAGAAAGACTTAGCAATGCTCAGCAATACAATGATTTGGGACAATTCTGAACATGACAAAAAATGCTATCCACCTCCAGAGAAACTGTTGGGGTCAGATGCAGATTAAAGTATACTATCTTTCACATTAGTTAATTTACAGTTTTATGTTGGGGTTTTGATTTATATGAATATTCTCATACAACAATGACTAATATGGAAATATGTTTTGTATGGTAATATATGTATAATCCAAATCAAGTTGCTTACCATCTTCAAGAGGGGGAAAGGAAGAGGAGAGAGACAATGTGGATCTTATAATTTTAGAAAATGCATGCTGAAAATGTAATTTTCATTACATGTAATTAAGAAAATAAAATATCTTTGAATAAAAAAAGAAAGTTTACAATAGAACTTAGACAGCTAGATGGAAAAGAAGCTAGAGCACTGGGACTGAGAGTCAGGAAAACCTGAGTTCAAATACATCCACAGATACTTAATTAGCTGTAACCTCTATTTGCCTCAATTTCCTCCACTGTCAAATGAAGATAATAACAGGATGTATCTCCCGGAGTTGGTGAGAAAATCAAATGAGATAACATTTGTAAAGCCTTTTGCACAGTGCCTGGTAGTGGGTGCCAAGGGAACTAGACTGATGGTTTCATCAATTCAGTGGGATCTTCCAGTGAAGGAAACTTTCTCAAGTCACTGAAGATCAGCTAGTTGTTTCTGCAACAAATAACCTTACAGAGTTGTCTGGGACACTGAGAGGTTTGCCCAGGGTCACCCAGCTAGCATGAGCTGGAGTGAGTGTTATTCCACATTGACTAATGCCTAGCCCAGCTTTCTAACCACCACACAGGTAGCTTCTCAATATAAAAGAAACACGATGGAAAATGATAGCCAAGCAGCTGTGAAAGCCCAACTGAGGAAATCAGCTCTAAACTTTTCACCCTGTTTTTAGACAGAAAAAGCCTTTTAATGAACTCCATCCCCTGATCTCTGTCCATTTTAGTATTGCCTCTGATGTGAATATTGAGAAGCAGCATGGCAGCAGAGCTGAAAGAAGGCTTGCCTCACACAATGAAGCCCTGGGTTCAGGTTCCTCTTCCTGGCTAGATGACAGGTCCAGTCTCTATTGTTTATTGTTTCCTGATTGTATTTCCACGTATATTTCTCTGGGTTAGGGTGTGCTTTCAATAAAAATCTTCTGGAGGGCAGGGAGCTGGTCTTCAGATTCCCTTGGCAGAGTGTCCTGCCCTGCAACATATTCAGGAAGGCATTTGATAAATGCATTTTGTATGGTCTGTTGGTTGGTCCTTCTAAATGCTAGAGGTGAACAAGGCCCATATACAAGTAAAAAAGACATCAAGAAGGGGCAGAGAGGCGGCTCAGTATACATTGAGAGCCAGACCTAAACATGGGAGATCCTGGGTTTAAATGTAGCCTCAGACACTTCCTAGCTGTGTGACCTTGGGCAAGTCACTTAATCCCCATTGCCTATTCCTTAGTGTTCTTCTGCCTTGGAGCCAATAAACAGTATTGATTCTAAGAGGGAGGGTAAGGATTTAAAAATAAAATACCAAGATCTAGTTATTTGAATGTGACAAACATCCTTACCCTGGCTATTTCTGAACCTGGCTCCTAGTTGGCTCATCTTTTATTCCGGAGACTCCCTCCACCTTGCCCATCCTCAATTCACCAGGTGTTGAACCCCCTGCTTGGCTTTAATCACATGTTTTCAGCCTTCCTGTAGGTAACTTGACAACCCACTCCTTACTGTGTCTTTCTCTCTGAGGAGGTTGTGGTGTTGTATAGCGAATACCTAAGGCACTGCCAACTCTGTCCAGGATAAGACATTTCTGGGGTCATTTGGGGACTTAGAAATGGAGGGAACTTTAGAGGTCACTTAGTCCAAGCCCTTCATTTTGCAGATAAAACTGATAAACTTAAAAAGGAAAAGATCATAGATCCAGAGCCAGCAGAGAACTCAGAAATGATCTAGTAGTCCTCATTTTACAGATGAGGAAACTGAGAGCCAGGGAGACTAAGGAACTAAATATGACCTTGACTCAAGGTTTTACAAGTAGAAAGGATCAAAATGATCCTACATCCTCCAAGTCAGCTGGTCTTTCCATTGCATTCCACTGAGGATTTAAGGACACTAAATTGTTCCTAGTTGCCAGGGCAGCTAGATAGTGTAATGCATAAAGTACCAGGCCTGCCTGGGGTCAGTAAGACCTAGGTTCAAATCTGATCTCAGACACTTCCTAGACAAGTAATTTCATCTCTATTTGCCTCAGTTTCCTCATCTAGAAATGACAAACCACTCCAATATCTTTGCCAAGAAAACCCCAAAAGGGGTCATAGAGAACCAGATATGACTGAAACAAATGTAGGTTTAAAAGAAATTGAAGTAATGGGCAGTTAGATGATTCAGTGGATTGAGAGAAAGGCCTGGAGATAGGAGATTCTGGGTTCAAATCTGATCTTGGACTAGCTGTGTGACTCTGGGCAAGCCACTTAAGCTTCATTACCTGGACCTTACTGCTCTTCTCCCTGGAACCTATATATAGGATTGCTTCTAAGACAGAAGATAAGAGGAGAGACAGAGACAGAGAGATAGAGAGACAGAGAGAGATAGACAGAGAGGCAGAGACAGAGACAGAGAAGGGAGGGAGAGACAGAGACAGACAGAGAGAGAGACAGAGAGAGAGAGAGAGAGAGAGAGAGAGAGAGAATCAGGGATGGAGAGAGAGATAGAGAGAGAAAGAGAGAGCAAAAGAGGGAGAGAGAAAGAGAGCAAAAGAGAGAGAGAGAGAAAGAGAGAGCAAAAGAGAGAGAGAAAGAGTCAGTGAGAGAGAGAATCAGGGATGGAGAGAGAGAGATAGAGAGAGAAAGAGAAAGCAAAAGAGGGAGGGAGAAAGAGAGAGCAAAAGAGGGAGAGAGAAAGAGAGAGCAAAAGAGAGAGAAAGAAAGAGGGAGCAAAAGAGAGAAAGAGACAGCGAGAAAGAGAGAGAGAGAGAGAGAGAGAGAGAGAGAGAGAGAGAGAGAGAGAGAGAGAGAGAGA
>NC_058132.1:205519774-205561147 GCF_016433145.1 Gracilinanus agilis
TGGATAGAGTGCTGGGCCTGGAGTCAGGAAGACTCATCTCTTTTTGTTCAACTCTGGCCTCAGACACTCACTAGTTATGGGACCCTAACCAAGTCACTTAACCTTATTTGCCTCAATTTCCTCATTTGGAAAATGAGCCGGAGAAGGAAATGGCAAAGCACTCCATTATCTTGCCAAGAAAACTCCAAATAGGGTCATGAGGAGAGGAAGAAGACTGAAACAGTTAAACAACAGCAAACATATATATATATATATATATATATATATATATATATGTAAACAATACCTTTTACATATATCCCTATTTCTATTTAAATGGGGAAAGAGTGTTCTGCTCAAAAAAATGGACAGCATTAAAATCAGATTTCATATGTGATATCCTTTCCACATACTCACTAGTGCCATGGGCTCATTTTCCTAATTTTATTTTGTTGGTTTTATTTTGTTTTTGGATAGGAAAATTTCTGACGTGCCTTCATCATTGAGTTGTTGTGAGGATGAAATAAATGGCAAAGATATGGACATCCTACAATATGTTTGTAGAAAGACACACAGAGGTCAGACTCCCTCATTTCACAAGTAGGGAAAAGGAGATCCAGGGTAGTTAGGTGGCATCTAAGGTCACAAATCAGAGGCAAGGACTGAACTCGGGTCCTCCGATTCTACATCCATTCCTTTTCCATCCCAGGTTGTCTCTCCTCAATTTGGTGATCAAAAATATTTCATTATTTTAAATCATTTTTATAGCTCAAATTAATTTACTGTTGATTCATTATAACATCATTGATCCTATTGACCAAGGGCCATGGCAGAAGTCAGCTATATGGACGGAAATCTACTGACGATTGGCAAGGGTCCAGAAGTCTCAAAACCCCCAGTGCCAGGAGGCATCTAGTTAGTGAAGTCATGCCTTTGGTGGAGATGATAACTGATCTCTGAGAGTATCAGTCTTGCCTTTGACTTGCCCAATTTCTTCATTGTTTTAGCGCCTCTGCTGCAGCTGTTTTATTTGTCTCTGTGTAGATTTCTGTGATGTTTTACTTAGCGAGAAAGCTCTGTCAATAAGTTCTACTGCATTATTTGTTAGTTTCATCAAACAGGACTGTTTGGGCCTATGGGCTAGGATTTATTGGTCTCTTATTATGGCTCCATCCAAGGGCAGCCTCAGGCAAAATTATGGAGGAGGTGAAATTTGACTATGGTTGTTCTCCCTTCCTTTTCCCTTTTCTCCCTTCTTCCAGTTCTCTCTCTTCAGCCCCGAGGCACTCAGGGCTTTTACTCTGATTTAGGGTTTCTTAGCAAGGGGTAAGAGAATCTGATCTAAACTAATCCAAATGAAGGTGTTAATGGCTCGTTGCATTAGTTCTCAAAGGAGCATTTACATTTTTAAAAGGTGCTCAGAGAGAGAAATGCTTAATCCATAGGAGTGTGGGGTGGAATTGTCCTGATTGAGGAAGGGAAAACTCACCTGTAATCTTCTCTATCTGGCTGGCCCCAGACAGAGCCAATCACCAGGACACCAGAGACAATTTATCCATGTTGCCATTTGCCCTGCTGCCACATGTATGCCAGTTCTACTCCCTCCCCGCCTCCCCCGCCCTCTGCTTCCCACATTTTGTTCTTGTTTGGGGCAAGAGCATGGCAATCTATTTTCCTTTGCCTCTACTCTACATCCTTAGGACTGCTAAGACCAAAATTCCTTTCCTTGGCTACCACTCCTTTCACACCCCAGTCCCCCCTTCCCCAATTACTTCGTGTATTTCCTAAAGGGCAAGAGCTGTCTCAGTTTTGTTCTTGTATAACCAGCCCACCACAGTGTCTGTAACAGAGCAAGGATTTAATACGTGCTTATTGATTGATTAATCCGATTGAGGGTGCAACGGTGTCATTTAGAGCATGGTAGCCCCAGGGGGGCTAGACTTCTAGGCAGGACCTCTCCTTAGCATTCCTCAAATGACACTGCACAAGCATCTCCTACTTTGCTTCTGTGTAAGGTTGGCCCCTGAGATATTCTGCCATGCCTCATAGGAGTTATTTGCTAAAATGGTCTTATGTTTTCCTTTCAGGGTTGTGACAGTGCAGTGTTATGGTTCTGTATTCTATTATTTTAGAACTTCAATGAGTCTATGATTACCACCAGTGAGAGCACAGATCACCCATATTGGGACACTTTCCCCTATGTTCTCTTACCGGTGCTCTATGGAAGAGGTACCCAGCCTGTTAAAGAATGTCCTCTGGGGAGCAACTGGGGAGCTCAGTGGATTGAGAGATCAATAGTCCTAGGTTCGAATCTGGCCTCAGACACTTTCTAGCTCAGTGCCCTGGGCAAGTCACTTAACCTCCTTAGCAATCTTCTATACCTTGGAACCAATACATAGTATTGATTCTAAGATGGAAGGTAAGGGTTTAAAAAAAAGAAAAAGACTGTCCTCTAGACCTTTTAAAATTCTGTGGATGCCAGTATGGTGCTGATCTGTCCATCTGTTGCCCTTTACTCTCTACATGACCAACCCACATTCTTTTCCCATCATAAAAAGATTTACTGAATATCTTATACCCTAGCTGAAAAATGTTGTAGACTGCTTATGCCCACCACACACCTCTCTACTACCCTTTGAGCTACCCACAATTTTGAATCTTCTGAGTTTATGCCATATCATATTACATTGTTGTTGTGGTACTGAGTTCTAGGATTGTGCTGGGCTATTTCACATTAGCAAGTTCTAGTGCGTTTTCCTCAAGCATCCCCACTAGTGATTGTTCCATATCTCTCCTCCCTTTTGTGGACAAACTCCTTGAGAAGGTTTTTTCTCTACAATTGGTATATACACTTCCTTTCCTCTTTGGCTTCCATCCTTATCATTCAACAGAAACTTCCTTCTCCAAAGTTATTAAGGATCTCTTAATTGCCAAATTTAATGATCTTTTCTCAGTCTTCATCCTTCTTGTCATCTCTGCAGCCTTTGACACTGCTGATCACTCTCTTCTCCTTGATGTTATCTCATCTCTATGTTTTTGGAACACAGCCATCACCTAGATCTCCTCCTACCAATCTGACCACTCTGCCTCAGTTTCTCGTGCTAGATTTTCACCTAGGGCACACCTTTTAAGCATGGTTATTTCCAGGATGCTGTCCTGGACTCTCTTTTCTTCTTTCTTTATACTACTTCATTTGATAATCTCATCCACTCCCAGGGATTGGATGATCATTTCTATGTCAATAATCTTAAGGCTATTCATCCTGCCATAACCTCTTTGATGACTTCTAATCTTTCATCTCCAACTTCATATTGGATATCTCCAACTGAATGTTCCAGAAATCTAAAACTCAACATTTCTGAAACTAAATTCATTATCTTTGCTCACAAATGTTCCTCTCTCTCTAAATTTCCTATTACTTAAAAAAATTAAAAACTCTTACCTTATGTCTCAGGATCAATATGGAGTATTTATTCCAAGGCAGAAGAGTGGTAAGGCCTAGGCAATTGGGGTTAAATGTCTTGCCCAGGGTCATACAACTAGGAAGTTTCTGAGGTCAAATTTGAACCCAGGACCTCCTGTCTCTAAGCTTGGCTCTCTATCCACTGAGCCAGCCAGTTACCTCTTTCCTATAGCTATTTAGAGTATCACCACTATCCTAGTCAACCAGGTTGAAAACAGGTATCATCTTGAATTCCTTGCTCTCCTTTACCCCCTATATCTAATCTGTTGCTATGACCTGTCCATTTTGCCTTAATAACATTTATCACTTATGACTTCTTTCCTTTGACACTGTTACCACCCTGTTTCAGGCCTTTCCCATCTCACGACTCAATTATTGCAATCATTTGATGGTCCCTGTCACAAGTTCTTTCCCTACTCCAGACCATTTTCCATTCAATTGTCAAAGTGATCTTTTTAAAGTACAAATCTAACCACATCATTTTCCTTACTCAATAAACTCCAGTGACTCCCTGTCACTTCCAGGATTTAATATAAAATTATTTGGCATTGAAAAACCTTATTTTTACCTCTCCTAACCTTTATTGTTTGCTTACACCTTATGTCCTCTCCCCCTCTAAACTCTCCCATCCAGTGACGCTGGCCTTGTTTCTATTCTTTGAACAAGGAACTCCATCTCCTGACTCTGAGCATTTTCACTGGCTATTCTCAGTGCCTGGAATTCTTGCCTTCCTAATCTTGCCCTCCTGGTTTCCTTTAAGTCCAGCAAAAATCTTGCCTTCTTTAAGAAGTCTTTCCTTGAGGAAGATAGGTAGCTCAGTGGAGAGAGAGACAGGCCAAGAGAGGGGAGGTTCTGGGTGCAAATATGACCTCGGACACTTCTTAGCTGTGTGGCCCTGGGTAAATCTCTTAACCCCAGTTGTCTAGTCCGCACCACTCTTCTGCCTTGGAACTCATACTTAGTATTGATTCTAAGAGAGAAGGTAAGGGTTTAAAAAAAGAAAGACTTTCTGATGTGCCTTAATGCTAGTGTCTTTCCTTGGTTGACTCTTTCTCATTTATCCAATATATATCTTATTTATACGTAGCTGTTTGCATTTGATCTCTCCCATCAAGCTGTGAACTTCTTAAGAGCAAGAATTCTTCTTTGCCTTTCTTTGAATGCTCAGTGTTTAACACACTGTAGCACATAGTAGACACAATAAATTAAAAAAAACAAAAAAAAACCTCTTACCTTCCATCTTAGAATCAATACTGTGTATTGGTGCCAAAGCAAAAGAGCAGTAAGGTTTAGGTAAGGGGATTAAGAGACTTGTCCAGGGTCACACAGGTAGATACTTTCTGTATCTGAGGACACATTTGAACCCAGGACATCCCATTTCTGGGCCTGGCTTTCAATCTACTGAGTCACCTAGCCACTGCCACTTAATACGTTTTTTTATTGATTAACTGGATGATTAGCACTCTGCTATGTTGGGTTCTAGTAATGGACCAGAGCACGCCTCCTTAAGCACCCTACCAGCCATTCTATGTTGGAGTATTGTATTAGAATATTTTATTACAAAATCATGCTATAATCTAGCATCACATTGTTGGGTTGCTGGAGTTATTTATCCTACCATGGTGTAATAACATTCTGTGTTATCTACATTATGGAATTTTGTTTCCTTATCAAATGTTTAGATAACATAAAGCTAAAAGGGATAAGTGACGTCATGAGGGATGAGAATGTCAGCATCCAAAAAGCTTTCCAAAGGCTAGAACAACTGACTGAATTCAATGAGATGAAATTTCAATAGTGACTAATATAAAATTCTACACTTGGTTTTAAAAAAATCCACTTTAGAAGTTTAGGACGGGGAAATAGGAGTAGACAGTGGTCTATATGAAAAACAAGATTTGGAGATTTTAGTAGAAAACCAGCTCAATGAATCATGGTAGCAAAAAAGAAGCTGGCAATATAATATACTGCAGTGATAGTATAATATCCAGAGTAAGGGAAGTGACGCCTGCTGTCCTGTGCCCTGAGTTGTTGTTGTTCATTCTTTGCTTTTGAAGAGAACCAATGACATCATAGAGTGATAGCTTGATTTATGCATGAGCTGGGTTTAAATGTGACTGAGTAACACAAAGTCATCAGCCTCACTCCCTCTTCCAGAATCGTTCAAGTCCAGGGGCAAGACAAACATCAGGATAACTGATGATGGCCAAGGATACAATGGATGACCTTGGCATCTTTGGTGTCTGGCCAACCTCTAAATGCTCCACAGGGTCTGTTTCAGCCACCTTTGTGGCCATTGGAATAAATTGTTCTCATCCACCCATTCCTCCAGGGGACGTTTTCATGTGCTTGGGGTACATAGCCCCCTAACTCATGGATGGACACATTGGTTACCTTCAACCTGGTTTAGCCCATCTTCTGAGATGATTATAGCAGGTGTGGCCATTGTACATACTCTAGTTTCTGGGAGCTACAGGTGAGAGTTGGAGGGACACCAAACAGGGATGAGGATCCCTGGAAAGGACTTAGTAAGGCATCAGACCAGAGGGGCTAGTCCTTCTGGAATACCTCATATATGCGAGGGGTAGAAAAAATGAACTTATTAATCCTGAGAAAAAAGAATATTAGGATGGTGGTGGCAGAGGGGGTGGCAGGCAAGTTGGGATCTGGCAGCTATCTTCCAAGTTTTCAAAAGTCTGCCAAATAGAAGAGGAATTGGATTTGTTTTGTGAGGCCCTAAAGGAGAAAACTAATGGCAATAGTAAAAATTGCAAAGGCAAATATCAATTTATTATAAGAAAAATTTACTAGCAATTAGATAATAATTAATTATAATGTTAATTATAATTAATAACAATAAATTATAGCTTACAAAATACTTCCCTCAAGCAATTCTATAAGGTAAGTAGTTGACGTACTAGTATTAGTCCCATTATATAAATGAGCAAACTAAGACTCAGAGCAGTTAAGTGACTTCCTTGGTGTCACTCAGCTTGGGAACAATTAAATCTTGCCTCTAACCCAGATCTTCTGACACCAAGCTCAGGGCTCTTCCCATCATACCATATTATTTTTCCATAACTACTTCTGCCAAAAATTGTAATAAGTTATCTCAGAAGGCATTGGGCACCTAGATGGCACAGAAGTTAGGATGCTGGTCAGAAGACTCATCTTCTCAAGTTCAAATCTGGCCTCAGACACTTACTAGCTGTGTGACCATGGGCAAGTCCCTTAACCCTGTTTTACTTCAGTTTCTTCATCTGTAAAATGAGTCAGAGGAAATAGCAACCATCTCAGGAGGTAATGAGTTCTCTGTCACCAGAGGTCTTCAAGGATAGGCTAGACGAACACTTATCAGAGATGTTGAAGAAGCGATCCTTGTTAAGTTATTAGGTAATTGACCTTTGGCATCTCTATCAACTCTGAGATTTGGGGATTCTATTCTTCCAATTTATTGAATTGTTAGTCCATCCATCAACTAGCCTTTGAAGGCTAATTGCTGGTGTTTAATTTTAGCTACATTATTGTGTGTTGGCATCATCAACAGCAACCAAGGTGGCAGTGCATCCTCCAATTACATTCAGCTTTTGTGCTCATTGCCGTCCGTAACCCTTACCTATCATCCAACTACTTTTCTCTTATTAGAGACTGGCAATGATTCTTAGCAGCAACCACTCCAGCCAGAATGGCCATAGAGATGTGATGAGCTCTCTAACCAATATTCCTCGTGCTCTCTCTGAGCTAGACTTCAGTTTATCTCCATTATCCCAGTTTCTAGCATCAGGCCTCGCTTATTCCACATGCTCAATAAAATACTTATTCCACAGATGAATGAATGAATGAATAAGTGAATGAGTGAGTAATCTAAGCTAAGCTCATGTATGTAAAACTCTTTTTTTGTTGTTGTTTTAACATCCGAATTTGCTTCCGGATCTTTTGTGCAATTTCTCTTGGACTATTCTTTATTTATTGTCATTATTATTATTATTATTGATCCTACCTCTAAACATAAAAGATCCAGAGACACGATTTAAACCATCAATCACATGAATAAGACCTTTCTGATGTCATTACTCATTCCATGGCTCTCTTGATGCTTTTTATTACCCCCCTGGGAAGTAGAGGCAGAGAGGAATTATTTCAGCAATATTCTAAGTGGGAAACTGAGAGAGGCAAAGTGACTTGAAGCATGTTGCATAGCAAAAGAGGACCCTACTGTTTTGGTACTTAGCCTAACTCCTTCCTCCAAAGACCCTCTTTACTCTCTTATTTCTGACATTTTCTGGAATCTTGAAGAGGCTCCAAATCCGGAGAAGATTTTATAAATCCCTGCAAAGTCAAGAAACATTTAACAATGGAGGCCTGCTCCGTGATGACTTTTATCCTCCCCTAGGCTCAGATAATCTGTGTCTCCATCTTTCCTTTCTTTGTACTCTTTGTACCAAGACTAAAAGGGGAAGGCAAATGAATAGTATGCCTTTTTTCCCTCTGTCCTTGCCCCTATTCTCCCCAGTTTTTGATACCCACTTTGTCACATTTGAAAAAGGAATCTTCACTAGGTGTGGAGGCTGGGGATGAGGCTGGGGATGATGGAAGAAATAGTGGAATTAATTTCATAAATGCCTGCCTTTCCTCTTCCCAAGAACAAAGAAATAAATGCAGTATATGGTATTCTGGTTTCTTTATCTAAACAGAATAACATATATTTCTAGGCTAGGAACAATACTCTCCACCATACTGTTGGTTGCAGGAAATCCTTTCTCTCCTATGACTATTATGCCTCTAAGACTAGCTGTCAGCAGTGGCTTTATTCATACCCTTCTGTTGTGTGGTAGAAGCTGATGGTAAATGTGGGCAGTGTTCATGTTGTTTATTAAGTTTGAGGAGTGTTGATAGTAGCAGCAGCTGGTACCATCACCATAGGGGACAACAACCACTGAGGACACCCACCAAATGGCACTACCTTCCTAGGAGAGCCTTATTTCAACAGGAGAAAAGCATAAAATCACAGATGTGGTGTTAGAAGGGAGAGACTTTAAGAGTAATTTAGCTCAGGAGCAGCAAGATAGCACAGTGGATAGAGTACCAGCCCTGGATCTGGGAGGACCTGGGTTCAAATGTGACCTCAGACACTTCTTTCCTAAGTGACCCTGGGCAAGTCACTTAACCTCAATTGCCTAACCCTTGCCGCTCTTCTGTCTTAGAAATGATACTAAGACAGAAGGTAAGGGTTTAAGAAAAATAAGTAAATTACTCCAGCCCTTCATTTTACAAGTGAGGAAATTGCCCAAGGAAGTCAAAAGACATGGAGGAATTCACCGGTGATTAGTGGAAGGAGCAGGATTTGAACTCTGGATCCTTTATGGGGAAAATCCAGTGCTCCACACCTGCAGCTTCCCCTCTAATCATCTTTGCCATCCAAAAGCAGGAGGAGGAGCATAATATTGCTGTACTTTACGTGGTGTCCCAACTACTTCATAGGGTGGCCAAACTGAGCACCCAAAGGAATCTTAGAGATTATCTAGTTTCTCATTTGTGTATTATATTATGTAATTAAGTAATATATTCTCATATATAATATCTAAATTCTCATTTCAGAGAGGAAGACGTTCAGACCCCAGCCAGGGAAAAGGACTCATTCAAGGTTATGTAACAAATACTTAGCGGAGTTGAAATCCAAAGCCGCCAGATCTTTTAGTTCCTAATCCAATTCCGACTCATTGACAGCAGCCACGCTCACCTGTTGGTCAAAAGCACCAGGTAGTGGGCTCCAGTTGGTGACCCTCCCAGCCCCAAACCAATATCCTTCCTTAAGAAAAGGTGGGGGTAGCTAATCTTCCACCATTTCTCAGGGGCTGCTGCTGATGGATGAGAAGTTTAGAAAACAAAGTCTAGGAGATCGATAGAAATATATACAAGCTATGCATCATACAGGCTCTTCTTGTCCAACTTGTACTAAATCAAAAATAATGAATGGCAGGCTTCCTCAACCCAGCGACCCTCTGTCTTTCCCAGCAGCTGGGGAGCTAGAAATGGAGGGGGTGGGTGGCTCGAGGGATCTTGCCTTCGATAAGGATTACCTGGCTTTCTCCCAGTTTTATTTCCACTTCTGCTAGCCTAGGAAATCAAGTCGGAGATTTTCTTTTAACATTTCCTCCCCCTCTTCCTTCCCCCTTTAAATTTCCATCTTGTAGTCACTCTGCGTCCAAATGCCTCTTGTAGAGAGACAATCTAGAGCGAGATAAGCTGCCATGGTAACTTTTTTTTTTCTTGAATGAGTGGTTTTCCCCATGGGTGAGGTTACAGCAATATTAACAAACTATGATATTTCAGCAGTCTGAACACCTCAGCGCCTCCAAAACGATTAGCTCTGGAGTTCGTCAAACACAGAAGCTGTAAGCATGGCTTGGGAAGTAAATGACACAGATTGGTGAGAAGGATTAGAGGGTGGGAGGAGGATCGGACTCACATCTGTGTGTCCTTGGGCGAGTCACCTCTCCTGAATGGGTCTCTAGACAGCGAGGGAGTATGACCTCCAAAGTCCCTGCTAGAGAGCTGAAGCCAAGGAATCCTTCCCAGGTTCAAAGGCTGTGGCATAACTAATTTAATAGCTAACATTTATGTAGCCTATGAAGGTTTGTAAACTGCTGTACATATGCTATCTCATTTGAGCCTAGCAGGAACCCTGGAAGGTAGATGTTATTATTAGCCCCATTTTACAGAGGAGGAAACTAGGGCAAAAAGTGATTTAGGTAGCTGACCAAGGTCACCAGCTAGTAAGTGTCTGAGGGTAGATTTGAACTCAGATCTTCCTGATTCCCGCTCAGTGCTTTCTGCATTGTGACATTCAATATATACAAGGTGTTTAGAGGAGAGGTCCATGTGGTCCCAGATACCTCTGAAAATAGTGAAGGATTAAAATGTACTTGGGAAATATTTTAAAAAATAAATAAAAATACAATTAAAAACAGGTGACAATGCATTTTAAAACTGAGCTTATCTGTGTGTGTGTATGTAGGATATGTGTGTGTGTGTATGAGAGAAAGAAAGAACAAGAAAGAGAGTATATCGTATATATGTATATATACACATATAGTATATATTATTGATATCCAATTATAATAATATATAGATCACCAATTTATCCTGTTTAAGTAGATCAGTGATTCCCAAAGTGGGCGCCACCGCCCCCTGGTGGGTGCTGCAGCGATCCAGGAAAGCAGTGATGGCCACAGGTGCATTTATCTTTCCTATTCATTGCTATTAAAATTTAAAAAAAAATTAATTTCCAGGGGGCTAAGTAATATTTTTTCTGGAAAGGGGGCGGTAGGCCAAAAAAGTTTGGGAACCCCTGATGCAGATCAATATATATTGATCTACATCAATATATATTGATATCTCCAATTATAATAAATATTGATTCTCTCATTTATCCTGTGTATGTACACACATATATATGTTGCTCCCCAATTCATCTTACGCATATATATAGACACATATATAGCAACATTATATTCCTCCTGCTATTGGATGGCAGAGACAAAGAGAAAGTTGCAGGGTATGGAGTGCTAGATTTCCCTGAAAAAGGATCTAAGATTCAAATGCCGTCTCTTCCGTTAGTCACCTCTGTATTCTTGGGCTTGTTTCTTGACTTTTCTGGGTAATTTCCTCATCAGAAAGATGAAGGGATTGGATTAAATTACTTCTAAGGTTCCTATGTGTGTGTTTCTCTTGTATGTACACACACACACCCCTATTCACATACATACATAATAAATTGGAGATCTATATATATGAAAAAATATAGCTATATAATTAGAAATCTATCTATGTTTATATTTGTACCTGGTTATTTATATGTTGTCTTTCCCTTCAGCCCCCTTAGATTGTGAGCTCCCAGAGGGAAGGGACTTTGTATCATCCACTGCTTAGCATGGGTCTTGAAAAATGATTTCATCTTCAGTTGCTTAAGATGAATCCTTTCAGTGACACAATTTGAATAATAGGGAAAGCTAAAGAAATTTTGATTATTTGAAAAAGAGAAAACTGAGAGGTGTATTTAATTTTCAAAGATGTTAAAGAAAGTTCTTAGACAAGGGTAGACAGAAAAAAAAGAAGGGCTTTGAATTTCCCTGGTAATCAATCACCAGCAAACACTTATTAAATACTCACTATGTGCCAGGCCCTAAATGAAGTGTTGGGGATACAAAGGGAAAAATGAAGCTGTTCACATCCTCAGGGACTTATATCCTGCAGGAAAAACAATATGTACATACATAAGCAAATACAAAATAATTGAGGAATGCAACTGGGGAAATGAGGAAAGGCTCCACGGAGAAGGTAAAGCCGGAGCTAAACTTTGAAAGAATCAAGGGAGGAAAATGGCAGCTAGGTTGATCAATGAATAAAGCATCTGGCCTGGACTCAGGAGGTCTTGAATTCAAATCCAGTCTCAGACACTTAAAAGTTGTATCACCCTATGCAAGTCACTTAACTCTTATTTTCCCCAGCAAATTTTCCTCTTCTATAAAATGAGGTTACACTGAAGAAGGAAATGGCAAACTATTCCAATATCTTTACCAAGAAAACTCCAAAGGGTCACATAGCATTGGATGCTACTGAATGGCAACAACAGCAAGGGAAGAATATGCAATAAATCTGAAGAGGTAGCTGGAGTCAGATTGTGAAAGACAATGACAAAGAGAGATAATTAGCAGGCAATAGGGAGCTATAGGACCTTCATGAGCAGGACAGAGACATGCATTAGGAGTGAGTCTGATGCCATTTTGTTAGTTCAGGTTGAATATTGAGATGTAATAAGGCATTTGTGGGTTATTGAATAATTAATAAAAAGGTCACATAGGTAGTAAGTAGCAGAGAAGACCTGGGTCATGAATTCTCCTTCCTTCTTCTAATGCCTTTCCACATTCCATGCAATTTACTCCCCAGGTGAGTTATTCTGATAGCCTCCATATTGGATGAACTCTACAACTAGGCATTTAGCTATAGCAAGAAAAGGATACCAGTAAGGATATGGCAACATTTAGTTTCAGTAGACTCACCACCACTCCTCTACCCCCCAGCTCCTTATAGAATCAGGTTCAGTCAAGAGAATAAGGTGGGATGACTCAAGAGGTGATTAGAGCTCAAAACACATGGTTCTATAGATTTAGCAGACAGTGATGATAATTTAACCTACTGGCACTGATGAGATCACAGATAGAAGTGAAGAGGGGCTGGGGTAGAGTCTTAGGGTTCATCCAGAGTGAAAAGCTGGGATATGGATGATGATCCTTCAAAGGAGACCGAGGAGAGGTCATTCAGGAAAAAGGATAACCAGTAGAGCTCAGTGTCTCACACACACACACACACACACACACAAAACCCTGAGAAGAGAAATCAGATGGTGATGAAGAAGAGGAAGAAGAAGAAGAAGAAGAAGAAGAAGAAGAAGAAGAAGAAGAAGAAGAAGAAGAAGAAGAAGAAGAAGGAGGAGAAGAAGGAGGAGGAGGAGGAGGAGGAGGAGGAGGAGGAGGAGGAGGAGGAGGAGGAGGAGGAGGAGGAGGAGGAGGAGGAGGAGGAGGAGGAGGAGGAGGAAGAAAGAAAGATCATCCAGTTGGGTGATATCAAATGTTAGGAATGGTATATGATTGCAATGTACTATTGTGCCATAAGAAATGACAAATGAGATGATGCAAAGTGAAGTGACCAAAACTAATGGAATACTGTATACAGTGACAGAAATACTGTATGATTATCAACTGTGGATAGGTTAACTATTATCAACAAGGCAAGGATCCAGGATAACTCCAAGGGATTCATGAGGAAAAAAGGATATCTGCAACCCTAAAAGGAACAGATGGAATCCAAATGCAGATTGAAACATGCCATTCTTCACTTTATTTCCTCCATTAAGTGTACACAATATGTGTCTTGTTTCACAGCATGATGAACATGGAACTATGTATTGTATAATAATATATGTACAACCTATATCATATTACCTACCTTCTTGGAGAGGAGGGGAGGTGGGAAGAAGAAAAAATAACAAGAGATTTTTGGACATAGCTAATGTGAGAATTTGTTTCTCTTGGATATTTCTTATAACATTACATATTTATAACAAATCATACATATTACATTATCGTTATGTTACATAGTATATTATGTCATATATATATAAAAGATAAAAATAAATTATTTAAAAAACCATTTACAACTTTTCAGAAAGCAATCTCAGTTGTGTGATAAGGCCAGAAACCAAACTCTAAGGGGCTCAGAAATGAGTGAGAGGTAAGGAAATAGAGATAAGTATAAATAGTTATGTATTTTACCCCCTTCCCCTCAAGGAATTTGACTATTAAAGGGAGAAAATATAAAGGATTTTTAAGGATAGGAGATACCTTTTAATGTTTTTAGGCAACAAGGAGGAAAAGGATCCAGGCGGGTAGAAATTGAAGAAATTGAAGACAGAGAGAAAATATTGTAGAAGTGAATTCTTCAAGAGCACAAGGAAATGGGATTAAAAGTATGAATTAAGGACTTGGCCTTGCTTATGAAATAGGTATCTCTGCTCTTTCTATGCCCCTGACTACTACCCTAGTTTAGGTCATTATTCATCCAAACTAAAATTCAATTGTAATAACGCTTTATCTAGTTTGACTCTTCTTCCCACTCCCAACTTGGCATTACTGGTTTATTGTCCGAAAACTTTTGGTGGCTTCCCTTTACCTACTTGAGAAAGTCCAACATATCTGCGTCATGATCTGGTTCCCACCCACTCTTCTACCTTTATTTCTAACTTCTCCTCAAAATAAACAGACCTTTGGCTATTTACTATTCCCTAAACATGAAGTCCATTTTCCTTCCTTTCTGCCTTTGCCCTTCTCTCCCCTTCTTTGTTTGCCAAAATTCTCCAAATGCCCAGCTCAAATCTAACTTCACGATGCCCTAAATCTCCTTCCTTCATCTACATTTCTCATATCCCAGATGTAACACTTACACAGCATTTACCACATGGTACTTCGGGAGATATTTATATGTGGATTGTCTCTATCCTGTTGAATTGTAGGCTCCTTGAGGGCAGGAATCACATTTTCTTCAAATTTGTGTCCCACAAAAAGACCTTAGACTGGGCCTTGTATATAGTATGCATTTAATGAGTATCTGTTGAATGAATGACCACCATCATCGCCTCTCAGAAACTGACCACCTATGGCCCTGTTGTCTATGCTCATTGTTTGGCCTTCCTTCATTTCCTCTGTTCTTACCCCAGGTCTAGAACATTAGAGATCTTTATATGACTCTTTCCTCTCTATGTTTATCCCTTCACTAGTTTCTCAGAATAATCTGAAGATATTAGACTTAAAAGAATCTCCTATTTCTGATCAGATAAATGAATTTAAAAAACATTTATTAAACACTTACTATATTCCAGGCATTGTCCTCAGCTCTGAGGATATAAATATAAGTAAACAAGACAATCCCTGCCCTCAAGGAGCTTAATATTTTAATAAGCATTAAAATATTGTAGCAAATTTTAGTGACTAACTTAAATTAGTAAATTTAAATTGTATAAGGGAGGCTTTAAATTTTAATGGGGGGGGCAGCTGGGTAGCTCAGTGGATTGAGAGTCAGGCCTAGAGACAGGAGGTCCTAGGTTCAAATCCAGCCTCAGATACTTCCTAGCTGTGTGACCCTAGGCAAGTCACTTGACCCCCATTGCCCACCCTTACCATTCTTCTACCTAGGAACCAATACACAGAAGTTAAGGGTTAAGAAAAAAAAAGAAAAAAAATTTAATGAGGGAAGACAACACATTAGGGAGTCATGCAAAGAGAGGGAACAGTGAATCATAGGGAAATTGATTGATATCTCTTTTCCTAGGATGATAGTGTTGATTTGATTAATGGTTGAAGAATTAGATTTGAAAAGGAGAAGGACTTACTTTCAGAAGCATGACGTGGACATGATTGGGAAATGGGGAGGTGGGCCCACAATCAGGAAGAGATGAATACAGTATGACGTTTTACATGAACTCAACAGGTGTGAATTTAGGTATATGAGAGCAGTGATTAAAAAAATAAAGGCAGAAAAGTAAGTAAAATGAAAATTCTAATTATATGCTAAGTCTGTGCCATTTTCCCAAATAGCTTAAAGTCTATCATGCTCATTCTTGCTCTGAGAACTATCAGTGTGAGTCATTACATTCTTTTACCCCAAACATTAACTCCTGTATCAGTCGTCGTCCAGAGTCCTAGCTTGCAACAAGTGTCCACGTAAGAGCAGCGCTTCTCCTTGTTTCATTAATGCTATTTGCTTATTAATACTGGCCCCCAGCTACAAAAGCAGTGATGCTGGTAGCTCTGATAAGCTTAAGAAAAGTCATATAGTGCTTAGGTATGTTCACATAAGAAATATTTATTAAATAATGGGTTCATTGTTATTTTCAACTTATGTGAAGGGTCTTAGAATGTATTGATCAGGTGAAATGATGTCCTACTGTACTCACCAGTTAAACCTTAAGGTCACGGATTAATTTAGGGACTCCTTCTGGGGACCCCCAAAACAAGATAAGTCAAGAGATACCTAGCGCCAGCCCAACTCCATCCCCTAGAGGCCAAGACCAAGAGATTTTCTCCTGGAAAATGATGGGACATTTTCCCGGTGGCCTATAGTATAACATGGATGCCTTTTTAGGAAAAGTGGTTTTCTCAAAAAGGAGGGATTTGGTACTGTCTGAAGGTGTGGTATTCCAAAGATGTCTCTGGTCTGGTTTGGGGAGATTGTTCCTTACAGTTGAATTATAGGATTTTAAAGTAGGAAGGGACCTTAGAAATTATCTAAGTTAGTCCAACCCTTTTGATTTACACAAGGGGAAACTGAGGTACTGGTAAAAGAAGGGACTTGACAAAGTTACATCGATGCAAGGAGCAGAAGCAGAATTCAAACCAAGGCCTTCTGGCTCCACACAAAGTGTCCTTTTCACAGTACCATGCCCAGCTAGATGCAAGAGGGATGCCAAAACCTATCAGCGGCTCAAGTAGGTCTGATGGTCACCAGTAAGCTGATTCGCATACATGACCAACCATCATGGTGCCTGCAGTCAAGGAGCTCTCTGTTTTCTGCCTGGTTGGCCTGGCTAATGAGATGGAGCCAGCAGATCCCCACTATCCCGACAACCCTGAGATGGGAGCCCATCAATTCTCTTCCTCGCTTCAGGAGGCACCTCTACCCGCCCCATCCCTCCCTATTGCCATGGATGCCCGGAGTGACGGATGAGGGGTTCTGGCCATGAATCATCTCCCTTACCTTTCCCCATCTTCGAGCAAGCATCACCGAGCCAGCAAGATGGATGTCTACAAAGGCTCACCTGCTCTCTTGAATAATTTCCTTTTAAAAGAGCCCACTTATCAGTAATTCATTACCTGCTTTTGTTAGCATAAACAAGACCAGGGGAAGCAGGGAAGGCAGGGGAGGGAGGAACTCTCTCTGCTTTCTCCCTGAGCTTTCTCTGACTCCATCATCAGCCGGCCATGGAGCTTTGTGTCTGACTCCAGTCTCCAATGCTGCCTTCCTGCGGGGCAGAGAGGGGGAAAGATGTCCAGCATCTTAAAGAGAGCACTACAGGCTTCTGTTCACCTGGTGGAGCCCATCCCAGCAGATGGCATACAGCTGTTTCTGATGGCATCTGGGTGAGTTCTCTCAGCACACCTATAAAAAAACATCCCACACATTTAAAAATGCTGTGTCATATGTTATCTCTGTTTGTTAATAAGCCATTTTAGTGTTGTCTATAGCTGCATCATAAGGTATGAGTGGGCAGGGACTGTGTTAAGGCAAGAAGGCACCACAGAGATTGTCTAGTTCATTTTACAGATGTGGCAACCGAGATTCAGAAAGTTAAGATAACTGACTGCAGATCCCAGTGAATTTGGGGCAGAGTCACAACTAGAAACCAGATTTCATCCCATCTGGTCTAGGTAACTTCTTCTAAACCATCCTGGCGTCTCTCTCCAAACTCCCATTTTACGTGATGCCTACTCTATTCTTTGATAATGAAGAAGAGGATGACTGTCAAAAAGCAGATACTCCCAATGCCTACCCAAGCTGTGTCCCCAAATTACTTCTCTTGGGAAGATTCCCACTGGGAACAATCAAGGCAGCACTGAGGAATCTCTCCCTTGGGGATTTCTTTCCTGGGGTAGATGAATTTTCCTCCTTTATATTTCTCCCCCGTGCCTCTCACCCCGTGTCCATTCAGCACAGGCCAGGCCAATCAAGTACACAAACTGTTTTTATTGCTGTTTAAGGGAATCTCAGATACATGCAACAGTTGCACAGGTCCCCTCATCATATGCAGATAAGATAAATTATAGGTGCACAGCCTCTCCTGTCTCTCTGGCAAAGTGGGCAGGGACAGGCTGATACAGCATAATCTTGGCCACTGGGAACTTTCTGCCTGTAAATTGGTGGGCAGAGCCAGGCACATCAAGAGTCTAATTGAAAAGATGCTACTCAAGGAGCAGCTAGGTGGCTCAGTGAATTGAGAGCCAGGGTCCTGGGTTCAAATTTGACCTCAGATACTTCCTACCTGTATGACCCTGGACAAGTCACTTAACACCCCTCCACCCCCATTGTGTAGCCCTTACCAATCCTCTGCCTTGGAACCAAAGCACAGTATTGATTCTGAGAAGGAAGGTAAGAGTTTAATAATAATAATAAAAAAAAGATAAAATGGTATTCATGAGTAAGGGAGAATATTCAGAACCAGAGTCCCCAAAGCAAGATGGCAGCTCCCTGTTCAGGTCAGACCTAAAGCTCCCAAAATGGGAGCAGAGGTGGGTTTAGTTGTTAAGTTTATATCTATTATGTATGACCAGGAAAGCTCCCTATGCTCTTTAACCATGCATTTCTATGGCGTTGGCTGTGAATATATAACACATATTTTACTTCTTTCTCTTAATTGCTGGTTTAAAAAAAACTGTCCTTTGAAGGCTTCTGATGAGTTGCTGATGAGCCAAGAGGATGCAAACTCCTAGGTAGGGGCATGTTCTGGGGGTCTGTAGTGCTGAGGGAGTATAGAAAAGATGCCACACCACAGAACCTCAGAGGGATGTGGGAGTCATGACCAAGCCAAGGTAGTAAAATAGAATGAATGGGGAGCACAAAGTGAGATTTGGGTCACTCTCCCACTTCCCACATGGAGTACAGTAGGACCTTGTTTTGCCCAACCAATACATTCCAAGCCCCTTTGTGTAAGCTGAAAACCGCACATCCTAGTGAATCTCATTATTTAATAAATAGTTCTTATACAAACATACCCTGGCACTTTCTGGGTTTTTTTGGGCTTATCGGAGCTACCAGCATCACTACTCTTGTACTCTGGGGTCATTATTAATAACTAAATAGTGTTAATGAAACAAACAAAAGCACTGCTCTGACATGGACATGACTTATTACAAGCGAGAACTCTGGACAAAGACTGACAAGGGAGCTAATGTTTGGAGCAAAGCAATGTAAGGGCTCACACTAATGATTCTCAGAGTGAGAATGAGTGTGATTGGGCAAACTGCTTCAAGACTTTACACTGCTTGGGGAAATGGTGTGGATTTAACATGTAATTAAAAATGTTTATTTTACATGTTTTTCTGCCTTTATTTTATTTTATTTTATTTTTTGCCAATCAAGGATACCTGAATTCACAGGTATTGAGTTCCTGTAAAATGAAGTCCCACTGTATTAACAATCAATCAATCAATCAACATTTACTGAGCACCTGCTATGTGCCAGGGACTGTGATAAGCTAGGATTCAAATACCAAAAAAAAAAAGAACTTACAATCTGATTTGTAACTCTCCATGGGAGAAGATAACACTCCAAAAAGGGGGTGGGGAACAGAGGATACCCTGTTTTTTTAATTTAAAAAAATTTTTTTAAACCCTTATCTTCCGTCTTGGAGTCAATTCTGTGTATTGGTTCCAAGGCAGAAGAGTGGTAAGGGTGGGCAATGGGAGTCAAGTGACTTGCCCAGGGTCACACAGCTGGGAAGTGTCTGAGGTCGGATTTGAACCTAGGACCTCCCATCTCTAGGCCTGGTTCTCAACCCACTGAGCCACCCAGCTGCCCCCAGGGTGCCCTGTTTAAAGACATGATGAATATCTCCTGAATACCCTTCCTTTCTTAAGTCCAAAAAGAATGTAGACTGGATGGAAAACAAAGGAATGGCTTGCCTGGGGGAGTCCCTCTTAAATGGAGGGTTGGAAGGGCTTTCCACTCTCCTTTCCAATCAGAGGCCACTAAGCGGGTATGAGTACGGAGGCTACTGAGATCTTACAGAATGATGAGGTTCCTAAGGTGATGGAAAAGCATAAAGAACACATATGGGTGAGGAAAGAGGGGTAACTAGTACTAGGTGTAAGCAATTGTCTAGGATAGTGGTGGAAACTGGGAGGTAAGGGGCAGAGCACCAAGGAACAATAATCTCTAATTGTATTTTTTATATGTGAGTGTTTTTCATGGCAGATTTCACCCTCTCTACAGGATGCCTTCATATTAATTTGCTAACAAATTATACGTGCTACAATGAAGGCTCCGTGTTTCCAAAGAACAGTGTGGTATAGTGGAAGGAGAACTAGATCAAGAGCCTGGAGACCTGGGTTCTAGTTCAAGATCTGCCACTAATTATTTTATGGCCTTGGGCAAATCACTTAACTTTGCTGAGACTCAGTGCCCCTTTCTGCAAAATATCATATACTCTAATGGGTGTTGCAATTATGTTAACCAATGAATCTGTGAGAACCTATGAGAGGCAGAAGGAGCCAAAAAGTCAAATGAACTGTATTAGAATCCTGATTCATCCAGTGGGTAATCTTTGACCAATCTCTCCTCCTCTCTGGCTTCTAGCCACCTTGTCAATAAAATGAGGAGACTACAGTCAAGGTTTTCTAAGGCCTCTTATAGCCCTGAATCTATGATTCCAGGAGAGCTGTGTTATGATTAAAAATGATTTTTAGGGGCAGCTGGGTAGCTCAGTGGAGTGAGAGCCAGGCCTAGAGACAGGAGGTCTTAGGTTCAAACCCGGCCTCAGCCACTTCCCAGCTGTGTGACCCTGGGCAAGTCACTTGACCCCCATTGCCCACCCTTACCACTCTTCCACCTATGAGACAATACACCGAAGTACAAGGGTTAAAAAAAAAAGATTTTTAATCATAACAGCTGCCACTGGTTTATAGCCTCTGGTGGACAATCCTAAGTAGGGGCAGAAGTTTCAACCCTAGCTTAGGGTGAATAAGTGAAGCATTCTGGTGAAAGCCTGTTTCTTCACAGAAATCTAGCACAGGTGTGGCCAAGAGACCTGTTATGAAGCAGGTTATGAAGGCTTGGTGTTTGGAATTGAGATTCCCTGAACAGCAGGGGAAGATGGCACCTACTTCTGGCTGGGTATTGTTCCACATGGAGGGCTTCCTCCGCACAGATGCCTTAACGAACGGCCTGTCCCTGTCTAATATGAAACCCAGTGAGAACTGATGAAGTCATTTTTTAAGCCATCAAGCAATGCACAAACATTTGTAATTTTTTTCAGTGCTATAGGCTAGTTCTTTTTTTCATATTACAGAGTTTTAGCAAAAATAGTCTATTTTTTTAAATATGAGGGTTTTTGTTTTTTTTGTTCTTTGTGAACAGCAGCATTTAAAAATGGCACCAAGTGGTCACATTGATAATTGCTGTTTTTTCCTATTGATCACTTCTCAATTCAGTAACTTGCTGCCTAAGAAACGCACCTGGGGGACAGACAGATTGTGTGTGTGTGTGTGTGTGTGTGTGTGTGTGTGTGTTTTGAAGGATCCTCCATGGCATTCCATGTGAGGACTCCTACTACACCAAACAGGAAACCAAAGAGGGAGGCAGACTCAGGAACAAGTTGGGATGAATAGTCCCAAGCAAGGCAAAGGGCTCAGCTCTCACTCTTCAGCTGGCCTGACTGACCAAAACGATCTCGGGCGTCTATAATGGGCTAAAAGAAATCAGGCAGTAGGCAGGTCTTAAGAAAACAGACAGCGAGCTGAAAATAGATCCATTGCTTGGCAGATTTGGTCTAGCCAATTACAAAATATAGCCTGTTATTCAGCGAGAAAAAGAATTAGTCAGACTGGTGTGTGGTGTCGTACAAGAACAAAAATAAAATCAGTCTATTGGCTAACATTTTTACCTTTCATCAAATTCTTCCCTGAGTAGAATACCAGCTCCTTAAGGGCAGGGATTATCCCACTTTTGTATTTGCTTGTCCAGTGTCTGGTACAAGGTGCACCGTATGAACAGTTGGTAAATGTTTGTTGGTTGATTGATTGCTTGATTAAGGAAGATAGAACTGCAGTCTGATTTTAATAAGAGGAAATTGGATACAGTGCTTTACAATTTACAAAGTCTTTTCTTCACAACAAGCCTTTGTGGTAGCTAAGAGTTCTAGACCTAGGAAGGGACCTTAAAAGTCTACCCTTTTGGGGCAGCTAGGTGGCTTAATAGATAGAGTGCCAGACCTGGAGACAGAAGGACCTGGGTTCAAATTTGGCCTCAGATACTTTCTAGCTGTGTTACTCTGGGCAAAAGCCACTTAAATCTACTTGCCTAGCCATTATCCTTCTATCATAGAATTGTTAATAAGACAGAAAATAAGGGCTAAAAAAAAGTTTACCTCAACATCCTCATTTTACAGGGAAGGAAACTGAGGCCCAGACGAAGTAATTCGTTCAAGGTCACACTAGTAGCAAGTATTATCATCACTCTCATTTTACTGATAAAGGAACAGTTTTAGCAAAATTCAGTAAGGTGACCATATTGCACATTTATTAAGCACTGGAACAGGGGCTTGGATATACCCAGGCTTCTTGGTACTGAGGCTCTTGATCTTTCCACCATCTGACCCTCAGTGTTTCAACTGATCCCATTGTTTGCTACTGAAGGCCAATCCTGCCAGGTTCTCAAGGGAGAAAAGGAGCAGTGATAGAGCACTGATGGTGATGCAGCCTGCAGTGCTGGAAGATGTGGAGGCAAGGGAAATTTGGAGGACCCCCCCCAGAGCCACGTGCATTTTGGGGTGCTGAATAAAAGTTGTTTGTTTATCTTTAGTGATAGACACAATTCCACATATATGTATATGTATATTATGTATATATGGAAATCCATCAGTATTCGTGTATACATAGAGGCAGAGCCCAGGCATGGGGGACAGCTAGTACAAATTCAAGGGGATGGGAGGTGAGGCACAGAGTGTACAGAATAACAATTAGGCCAATATGGCGGAACTAAAGAGCACAGAGATAGAAATAGCGTGTAATAAGGCTGAAAGGTAGGAAGGAGCCGGGTGGTGAGGAGTTTTTAAATGTCAAAGCTAGGAGTTTATATTTGATCTTAGAGGTAGTAGGGAGCCAGTGGAGTTTCTTGAGTAAGGGGATGCCATGGGATTCCCCAGCCCTCTTTTTCGCACAAGCTGGCCTCGATTCCCAGCTCTGAATTGAGAGGGGAGGCTCCTGCCTGCAGAGAAGGAGTTGCACTCCTGAGATGAACAGACTCCTGAGGAGGCTGTGAAACTGTCTGGTGACAATATTTATGTCTAAAAATATAGCGATTGAGAACTGGCTAATTATAGCCTCTGGAGTCATTCATAACTTGGCATTTTCCCATTATACCTACCTATTTCCATGCATTCCCCAGCATCAGCAACAAAAGAAGCAGACAAGAGGATAGGTGATACCTGCCTGCAACCCTCATCCAGCCTGGAGGACCTGGCACTTGGGTCCTCGGTGCTGCTACTGGGCAATCATTTTGGAAATTGGCCGCATTCCAATCCCTGGTTCTTAGACCCTCTGTCCTCTGGACTGACTCCTGTTAATTTTTTTTAAGCAATCTCAAATTTCTATAGCCTTTTGAGGTTTATAAAGTGCTTTCCTCTCAATAGCTCTGTGTTAGGTAGATAGGGCATGATTTATTATCCTCCTGTTATGGATGAAGAAACTAAAACTAGAGAGGTTAGACAATGTCAACATTTGGATTTTAATCCAGATATTTCAGACTTCTAATCCGGGGCTAGGATTATAGATTTAGGGCTAAAAGAAGAAGACTTAGAAGTTATTTGAGCCAACACCACGTCCATTCTCCTCACCCCGTCCTGCCCCCATCACCAATATTAGTTAGGAGAGTACTAAAGTCCTTGGAAGTAAATTGATTGGCCTAGGGTCAATGACTTGTTCAGGGGAAATGACATTTCCAAGGTAAATAGCAAGACTACAATTTAAATCTATATCATAGAATCAGGGACTTAAAGTTAGAAGGGACCTGAGACATGATTTAATCCAATCTTGTCATATAGATGATGAAAATGAAGCCCATTGAGGCAAATGATTTTCCTAAGGTCATATGAATAGTGACAGAAAAGAAGTTTGAACCCATTTCTTATGACTCCAAAGTCAATAATTTTCCATTCTCCTTCATTGATCCAAGGCCTTAGATTATCTTTGGCTGTCTCAAATCCAGTCAGATTAGTTGGACATTTCTGACAAAGCAATGGGGTGTTTGCTCATTGGCTTTTAGGATCTTCGGTCTCTGCAAGATTTGGGGTCAGGGGAAGTGTGAGGAGGAAGTAGCAATGACTTTGTCTAGGAACATTGCATCAAATGGATATGGGAAGGAATCTCTCTGACTAGTATATGGGAAAAAACCAGACAAAGATCTAATTCTGCCATTTACTAGTCATGTGATTTGGGGCAAGTCCCTCAATTTTTCCAGATCTCAGTTTCATCTTCTATAGATTTCAGATTAAAATGCAAGTACTACCTACCTCATAAGACTATGCTAAGGCTCAGCATGAGATAAAATCTTATGTAGGTCTGAGGTACAATTTGAATATAGATTTTTGTTGTTGTTATCTAGTCATTATTCAGTCATATCCAACTCTTTGTGATCCTTTTTGGGGTTTTCTTGGCAAAGATATGGGAGTAGTTTGCCATTTCCTTCTCTAACTCATTTTCCAGATGGGGAAACTGAGGCCAATAGGGTTGAGTGTCTTGTCCAGGGTCCCAGAGCTAATAAGTATCTGAGGCTAAATTTGAATTCAGAAAGATGAGTCTACTTGTCTCTAGGGCTAATATTCTAACCACTCCTTTTATTTGGCATGAATTAGGCAGCAGCAGGGCTCAGTGCTTCAATATGGCACCGACCCAGGCTAAAATGAAAGAGCAAATGAAGTTTGTTAGCCCAAACTTCTCTAATCTAGGACTTATTTCCCACTTTCAAGTCCTGCCTTCCCAGCAATGGAGAGACCTGCTAGAAGAAAAGATAAGGAGTTTGGGAGACATTTGCCAACTGGAATCACACCTTTCAGGGAAGAGAGTCCCTAGAAGGCAGTACAAAGAACACAGAAAGATTGTTACACAGATGGAGACTATCCTCTATTAAGGAAAACTTTCCTAATGTGATCCTAACAGGAAGAACAACCCCAAAGTAAAATGGGCTCCATAGGAGGATATGACATCACCATCCCTGTAGGCCTTCAGCCAGAGGACAGAGAGCCATTTGATGTCATTGGATGTGAATGGAGGCATTCTCATTTATGTCACAGTTGAACAAGATGACTCCTGAGGTCTTTTCTAATATTGAGATTCTTTAAAAAACAAAACCAAAAACAAATAAACCCATTCGCACTGAGGAATTAGTGACACGACTCAACAAACATTTATTAAGAACCTACTGTGTGCGAAACACTCAGCTAGGACACTATCCTTGATCTCACTGAGTTTATACTCCATAAGGGAAGTTAGACACACACACACACACACACACACACACACACACACACACACACACACACACAATGAATATAATACACAAGCTTAGATGAACAATGAATTAAACAAAGTGATTTTTCCAAGGGGAAAAAGTAAGGTCTTCACTAAATGTGAGGTTCAGGGAGGGCTGCTTCAAAAAGGTAGCATTCGAGTTGGTTTTTAAAGTATGGGTAAGCATTCTTCAGTGGGGCAGCTAAATGGGGCAGTGGATAGAGTGCCAAGCCTGAAGTCAGGAAGACTCGTGTTCCTGAGTTCAAATGTGGCCTCAGACACTTCACTAGCTATGTGACCCTGGAAAAATTACTTAACCCTGGTTGCCTCAGTTTCCTCATTTGTAAAATGAGGTGAAGAAAGAAATGGTAGACTATTCTGGTATTTTTGCCAAGAAAGCCCAAATGGAGTCATGAAATGTTGAACACAACTGAAAAATAACAAAGGAACTGATCCGTCCCTGGGTCCTCCAGCTCCCTCATTCAGAGGCCATGGCAGGTGGTAGGTGTACTTTTCCCTGGGACCTGGCCAGGAGTGTAGTGGCTGACTTCTAGATGGCCTCCATCCCCACAGCTTGGCCAGAGATGGGATTCTTCTCTTGCCTGAGGGATGATCATCTCTGACTTTCAGCAAAGCTCTACTGAACCTGATGAGTTTTTCCATGTACAGGAGAGGAGGCAAAACGAGGCCATTTTGAGCATAATGAACAACATGAACACACATATAAAAATAAAAGGTGCAGGATATCTGCAGAGAAGAGAGAGTCATCCAGTTGGTTTGGAGCAGATTGTCCAAGAATAGGAAATGGCTGAGATAAAAGAGGAGGGCATCGGGTTTTAGAAAGCCTGGAATGCCAATTACCCTGCCAATGAAAGAGAGTCATTGAAGGTTTTCAAAGAGAAGGGATACATGATCATATCTATTCATAAGGAAGCTTAGTCTGTGTAAAGGATGGGTTAGAAAGGAGAGAGTGGATTTAAAGTATCACACCCTCCGGGAATATTTGCATTTCAAAAGAGGTCATCTGAAAAGGGAAAAAATAAAATTCTGGCTCCAGCATTTATACTGTGACCCTTAGAAGGACTGTTTAACTTTCTGGGGCTCAGTTTCCTTCTTCTGCACCGCGAAGGGTGATAGCGTATAGAGTGCCAGGCTTAGAGTCAGGAAGACTCCTCTTCCCGAGTTTAAATCTGGCCTCAGACACTTACTAGCTATGACACCTTGGACAAGTCATTTAACCCTGCTGGCCTCAGTTTCCTTATCTGTAAAATGAGCTGGAGAAGGAGATGGCAAGCCACGCCAGTATCTTCACCAAGAAAACCCCAAACAGGGTCACAAAAAGTCAAACGAGACAGAAAATGACCAAACAACAACGACAAGGCTTCTAGCTGTAATTTCTGGGGTTCCATGATCTTGAATGCTGGCCATTTCAGACCCTGCTTAAAGGGGAACTATTTTTGCACAAGCGACCCATCCCAGCACTTCAAATCACAGCACACGTTCCACCCGTGGTAAGATTGGTCCTCACTCTGGTTCTTGATTAGCTCTTTTAACTCCAACCCCAACTACAGTCTCTTTCACTCCTCCCCAGGAACATGGAGCCCCACGTTTGCCATTTCCACCCCCACAGGCCTTAAGCCAATCTTGAATGAGCCTCTCACCCCATCCAACCTCACTCCATCTGGCTTTTAAAAGAGATTCTTAATCCCACTAGGTCACTTAGCCCTGTTCCTAAAAGGAGGCCAAGCCTGAACAATGTCGGGTTGCCAGCATCTGACTAATGGTTTGAAAAAATCCTTGATAGCGTCGGTAGTGACCTTGTCGGGCAGCATTGCTAGGATACAGGTGGGTGAGAGGAAGGCTGGGGGCTGGCTACAGACTGGGCAAGGCTGGCCAAGCTCGGAGCTGATGGGCAAGTCTCAGTCCCTCTTCCCACGAGGGTGGTGATTAGGCAACAGGCTGTTCTACGCTTTCTCCCTAATCACCGCAGGGAGTGATTGAGCACCTTGACATTCTTTCAGGAAAGTTCACCTCAACCGCAACTGGGGCTCTGCATGAGGAATGAGGTTTACACTAAATCATAGAATCATAGAAATTAAAGATGAGAAAGGGCTATTAGGTCAGAGCCAGCCATCCCCAGAGGCGAAGGGAAGGTTCTTCTCGGTAATAGACTTCCCCCCCTTATTTCTCAAGTCCAGGTTGTGGCGTCCCCAAAGACCACTCTTCGGCGGCTTCCCAGAGAAGATGTTGTTTATAGAAATGAGAGGTCTGTGCTCGTCCCTGCATGATTTGGCTCAAGATTTATTAATCATCCGAAGCCTGTGAAGAAGAGCGAACTCAGAATGTGAAATCGGCTGGTAGCCAGCACATCTGATGGGGGATAGTGATGCTGCGTCTGGAAGGCGATGGGAGAGATGGAAGGCTTAGGATCTGTGGCTCTGCCTGTAAGCTGGATCAGGATGCTGAGAGGATCACATTTTGCTGGAAAGAGTACTGACCCTGTATCTATGACATATGGTCCAGGAGCACATAGCATGGCTATTTCAGTGTGATTTCGGGCAAGGCTCTTAGCCTCAGAGCCTCAGTTTCTTCATCTAGAAGATGGGGATGATAATAATAGCCTGAACTACCTATTTCACAGTATTGTAATAAGTACAGGACTTTGTAAATCGTAATGTGCTATGTAATGGTAAGTTATTATTACCATTTGTCCTCTCTGGGCCTTAATTTTCCTCTCTGAAAATGGGAATGGTTGGGGCAATTTGTTTTGAGTTTCTTGGAGAAAGTTATAAAGGAAGTAATTGAAATGGGTTTCTTTTAATGCAATTTCATTCAATTCAATAAATATTAAGGGTTTAATATGGGCCAGGCACTATGTTAGGTTCCAGAGAGAGAAATAAAAGCAAATCAGCCCATGCTCTGAACTTACATTCTACTGGGGGAGGCCCTGGAGGGTGGTGCAAGACGACACATACATGGATTACCAATAACAGGTAAGAGAATCAAGAGAGGCTTCATTATAAAAAGTGGTACCCACAATTTTGAAGTTGTGAATGAATGATTGAAAAAATTCTTTATTAAGCACCCGCCCTGGGTTGAGCACTAAGCTAGGGGCTGGTAATCCAAATAAATACAAAAATAAGACGGCCCCTGCCCTCCAGCAGCTTACATTCTAATGGGAGGAGACAACCTGCATAGAGAAACAGATGAAGAATCAAAGGAACAATTAGTGGTACCAGAGTAAAGTTGATCATAGCTGTTTTTTCCAGCAATAATAGAATGTTTTCATTACTTTTCCCAGAGGAAGAGATCGAAAGAGGAAATGGGAAGCTGGCATATAGACTTCAAGGAAAGAGGCAAGAGTTTTAAGATGGCATGAAGCATAGTCTGGAGTCAGCTGGGCATAGAGGGTTTATAAGTGCACTAATCAAAATTTCTTCCAAAGGGGTCGTGGAGACCAGTCCTTTCCTCTTAGCTGTTTTTTTTTTTAACCCTTACTTACTGTGTATTAGTTCTAAGGCAGAAGAATGGTAAAGGCTGGGCAACGGGGATTAAATGACTTGCCCAGAGTCACACAGCTAGGAAATTTCTGAGGTCGGATTTGAACCCAGGACTTCCTGTCTCTAGGCTGGGCTCATAATCCACTGAGCCACCTCGCTATACTCTCCCCTTAGCTATTGATGGTGGGGAAGAATTTGGAAAAATTTGCTTTCTCTAGCATCATCATTCCTGCTCTTTCCTTGTCCCACCTCATCTCTCCATTATCATCATATACTCTTCTCACCTTTCTCCTAGGGAAACCAGGGGGAAATGCTCCCACGCTCCCCTTATCAACCACCTTGAAATGTGGACTCATTATGTCTTCATTATCACCAGAATCCGGTATATGGGGAGCAAGGGCAGGTAGGGAGCCCTCAAAGGGCTGGGGGATAAAAACATTGAGACCTGCTAGGAAAAGGGCTGACCAGAAAGCCGAGGACAAACTGTAGTTATGAATGTCCCAGTCTGGTATTTGCTTCCTCCTTTCTATACTAGGTGCAGGTATTTCAAAGCAGAGGGACAGCCTGGCCTCTCCCCCCCACCCCCATCTCCCTCCTCCTTCCAGCCCAGCCTGTGTCCTGCTATCTCCAGATGCTGCCTTACAGATACCTTCCTCCAATAAACACTTGGCATGAGCAGATGTCAGGTTTCTGGGCTTGAAATGTCCCTGTATTAATCACAGTGAGATACATACCTGTCGACAGTCAAGCCAAGGTCTTTCAAAGAACTGCAGAGGAGAGCTGGAGGACTATGTTTGCTGCTCTGAGAGCCATGGGCTTTAACAGAAGAGAGAAGAGAGAGTCCAAAGCAAATTCAGTTGGGTAGATGCAGCCATTGGGCGGAAGACCTTCAACGAAGCATCGTGAGTGGCTGCAGAGAAAATGGAAGCCAGTCCTAAATAATATAGAGCTTGTAATCTAGCTAGGGAGACATATGTACAAACAACTTAATACAATCCATATTTAATAGGTTCCTGCTTAGGCACAGTCCTGGGGAGATTCGAAGTTTAGATAAGACACTGATTTGGCCCTCAAGGAATTTAATCTCCTAGGTAGATAAGACACACAGAGAACTTCAGATGAAATGACTTGAATGCAAACCTGACTTCGAACACATTCTGGTTGTGTGATCCTGGGAAATTCCTTTCGCCCTGATTGCCTCAGTTTCCTCATCTGGAAAATGAGCCAGAGAAGGAAGTGATGAACCATTCTAGTATATCCACCAAGAAAGCCCCAAATGGGGTTGTGAAGAGTTGGACATAATTGAAAAAAAAAAAGTATTAGACAAAGTGTGGGGCCTTGAACACTTCCCCAAGTGACCCAGGGGTCAAGGGAATGATGTTTGATTTTTTTTCCCCCAAAAGGTACCAAATTTTGAACCCAAAACATGGTCTTGGTTTGTGATGTTTATCACTTATTTAACCACATGGTATGAATGACCTGTTACTTATTCCTAGGAAGTGGCAGTAGCTTCTTGACACTAGCTGTGTCTGGATCCAGACTCTGTCACCTGTCCACTGCTCTGACATATGGTACCAAGACAAAGGGCACTTGGCCTGCCCTTGGACTTGGGAATTGGGAATAATCCCCCTCTGGACATCGTGGCTCCCTCATTTCAGAGACTGTGGTGGGTGGTACACTTCTTCCTGGGACTAAGGTAGCTGTGATGGCGACTGCTCTGAATGACCTCCAACCCCAAAGCCCAGACAAAGGAAGGATCTTCCGTTCCCTGAGTTGTGCTTGTCTTTGACTTTTGGCAAAGCTCTACTGAATTCAATGGGTTTTTCCATTTATGATGGATTTTCGTGATATAATAAACTTTTAATATAAAATAAAGGGGAAAAATAAACTCTTGCTTTCTGTCTTAGTAATAACTCTAAGCCAGAAGGGTAAGGGACTTCCCCAATGAGAACTTCAAGTATTATTATCTATAAAATGGGCAACTAGGTCCTACTAGTTGAATAGAGGACTGGGCTTGGAATCAGGAAAACTTATCTTTATGTGTTCAAATCTGGCCTTAGGCACTTACTAGTTATATGACCCTAGGCAATTCACTTAACCCTGTTTGCCTTGGTTTCCTCATTTGTAAAGTGAGCTGGAGAAAGAAATGGCAAATCACTCCAGTATCTTTGGCAAGAAAACCCCAAATGGGATCACGAAGAGTCTGACATGATTAAAAAATGACTGAACAACAATGAAAATGAGGGAGATGGATTAAGTTCTCCCTAAGGCTCCTTCCAGTTCTGACAGTTTTGTAATTCTGTGCACCAGACACATTCAACTTAAATAAAGAATCGGTTAATGGCAGGGAGAGGAATAAGAAAGTAATGGCACCAGATAAGCTCAATCAGGGAAAGCTCCTTAGAGGAGGTGAAAATTAAGAATTTAGAAAGAGGGAAGAAACATAAATTATCAAAGAAGATATGAAAGTCCCCTCAGTGGGAATGATCCTGAAGAGCCAGTGATGTTCTATGGGGACCATAAGCAGGTCAGCTTGGCTGAAGTGCTGTTCGAGATGGGGGAAAAGATAGGTGGCTGGATGGTGTTAGGTAGTTGTAGGGGAAAGAAGAGAGTTTTAGATAAGGGGTCATGAAGACCAGATTGAAGAGTGTATAATTGATATGTTAGGCCAAGAAGAGGATATATGGTAAAGCTGAAGGAGCAAAGGACTTAGAATCAGGAGAACTGGGTTTGAGTCCTGTCTCTGATACTTTAAAAAAATGTGTGACAATGTGCAACTCCTCTATGAACTTCAGTTTCTTTAATAATAACAAGGGCAGGGGGCAGCTGGGTAGCTCAGTGGATTGAGGGTCAGGACTAGAGATGGGAGGTCCTGGGTTCAAATCTGGCCTCAGACACTTCCCAGCTGTGTGACCCTGGGCAAGTCACTTGACCCTCATTGCCTACCCTTACCACTCTTCTGCCTTGGAGCCAATACACAGTATTGACTGCAAGACAGAAAGTAAGGGTTAAAAAAAATAATAACAAGGGCAACAACAATAATAACACCTGTGCCTACACACCATCAGAGCTGTCATTAGCAAAGTATTTTGTAAAACTTAAGGTTATATGTAAAGATGAACTTCTTCAACTTAATAACTCAGATTTCATAGGCTGAAGGATTGATTGGTGACTTTGGAGATTGTTATATCAGGCCCCTTGACTTGACAGATGAAGAAATGGAGGCCCAGTTAAGTGACTTACCCACGGTCCTACAAGTAAGAAGGAATGTGACTAGAATTTGAATCTCAGTCCTCTGTCTCTAAACCCATTGCCCAACCCATGATGCCTCAGTGACTGGCGGCATAAATGAAAGTTTACTTAGAAAACTGATATCCAGATTTCCTAGTTGAGTGCTCTAAACCAGGTGAGTCAACTGTTTATCAGCTGTTTTCTTCCTGGAGTCTCTCCCATCTCCTCTCCCCTTCTCTGTTGGGATCCAGGGAAAAGAAATCATTTATCCCTGATCTGACTGGCTTATTGTGGTCCCTAGACTGAATTTTTCTACCTATTGGGCTCATTCCTCTCTCACAAAAGTCTTTGAAAGTTGAACCTATATCCCAAAGCAAGAGCCTGGGAGTAGGGGATAGTTTCAGGGTGCTCCTGCCAGTCTCCTATGAGCCATCTTTTTCTTATTTGATGTGTATGTTTTATGAATGTCTAGTAAATATTTAGAGATCACAAAGTTACCGTAAGTGCCAAGTATGACAAGTCATATTCTGGTATGACTAATGAAGGTGTCTACTGGACACAAAGAAGTTCCAAGTCTTAGCTAATGGCTCACTCACTTCAGCTGATTTCTAATATAATGACATTACCCTGCCCTTCCTCTGAACTCCATCCAGAGCACTCTTCATTGGTACCATCCTTCAGTGACCCCATTGCCATGTCCTTCAGGTGTATGTGGAGAGGTGAGACCACAGAACCTTACTCTTAGACCCTAGTCTACTCAGACCAGCTTGAAGTCAGTGCTTCTCGGTAATTATCACCTCTGGTCATGTGATTTCACAGGGCAGCCCCCAATTCCCTCCTGACACCCACAGATACCCACCCAAAATCTATGTTGTCTTAGGGACCCCAAACATGCGATCTATCTACCTTAACCTAGTGCCACACTCAAACAGTGGCAGGATCTCAGAAAGGAAGGGTAGGGGTGAGGCAATAGTCAGACCCTAGATGGCAGGGGTGGTGGGACAGGGAATGGAGAATTCCTTTGGGTATTAGGTACTGAACAGACTCTTTTTTCTGTCCATGCACTATGCAATAACTTAGGAGCTGGTCAGGATCATCAGCATAAAGGATCCCCTTGCTTTGGTTCATAGAAGAGGATTAATGCTTCTTCTGCATTAATAAATGCTTGTTCCTTTCTTTCCTTCAGTGTGCATTTATTAAGATCCTCTATTTTCCAGGATCAGAGATAGTCCCTGCTCCCAAGGATTTCACAATCTAATGAATGAAACAGAGGGAGTACAGAGGATGCGAGAGAAAGGACATTACTCTTGGGAGTCAGAGAAACTAGAGTCGAATCTTGACTCTTATTGCTCAAGAGCCTCAGTTTGCTCAATTGTAAAAGGACTGGGATGGAGTGGGTCATTTCTCAGATCCCTTCCACCTCGAATAGTCCCTGTGATTTGACCTGTGTATCTGAAGCCCGATATATATGGAACTGAGTAGCCTTGGAAGGAGAAAGGCAGTTAAAGGGGATGACTCTGATATAGGTGACGAGTCTCCAGAGCCCATATTTTGTGTATTGTGCAGAAAGAAATATTTCCAGAGATGCCAACATCAGAGCACTATGGGAAAGCTCAGGAGAATTTAATGCCGAGGCATCTCTCATCCTTCTCATTAGAAGAGAGTGGTGCTGTTTTAAATTCTTTAAAGTGGCTCTTCAGTCAAGGAGGAGTTTATAAAAATAATTTCTGCAGCAGAGAGGACAGAGGGTGACAGGCAGCTGCTGAATTTGGGGCCGGGAGGGACCGTGAGGGGAACAAATGAGACAGGAGGAAAAGGTGAGGTCAGGAAAGAGGTCATCCCCTTTAACTTCCCAGACAAGTAGAAGAGAATCTACCCTCCACAGTCTTCAGCAGCCAAGAAGCATTTATCTGGGAGTCTCCAAGGAGAGAAGAGGAATGGAGCATTCTGCTTGGGTAGCAGTTTTCAGCTGGAAACCTCAATGTTAATTAATTATACCCTCTCCAGATTATTGCCACGGTCATCCCATGGGCGAAGAAACTGAGGCATATGACAAAGCCTTGAATGGAAGAACTGTAAAGTGAACCTGGCAACCTAGAGATGGCAACATTTCCCAGAGGAACCAGAGATGGCCCATGCCTCTCATGGATGACACCTAAAGCCCTGATCCAGAGGGAGGGACAGGCAGCACTCTATGGATGACCAGAACTTGCCACCTGCAATGTCTATGTTTTACATGAAGAAACATGTATTTGAGGCCCCTGATCACTCAAATGAAGAAGGATATGGGTGAAGATAACCAGAGGCAGAAGATGGCCTTCAAGGCACATTGCAGTAAAAGCAGCTTAACTTGCCCAAATATGCTTTCTTAGGCTAATACTTTCTTGGACTAATGTAGTATCAATAACTGCAGAGGCAGTTATGGCTCAGTGGTTAAGGGCACTGGGCAGGGGAAGCTGGGTGACTCAGGGGATAGAGAGCCAGGCCCAGAGACTTAACTCACTTAATCCCCATTGCCTGGCCCAAAAACCTTTTTGACTTGGAATGACTACACAGTATTGAAGGTAAGGGTTTAAAAAAAAAAGAGTACTGGAACTTAAGTCAGAAAGATCTGAGTTCAAATCCAACCTCGAAGGAATTGAAAAGTCACTTTCTAGCTCTGTGACCTTGGGCAAGTCACTTAACCTTTATATACCTAGGAAGTAGCTAAGTAGTTCATTGGATAGAGTGCCAGGCCTGGAGTTGGGAAGTCTTAGGTTCAAATCTGACCTCAGATACTTCCTAGGTATATGGCCCTATGCAAGTCCTTTAACCTTTGATTGACTGATAAAAGGATCCCTTGGAGAAGGAAATGGAAAACAACTTCAGTATCCTGGTATGGTTATGGTCCATTAGGTCATGATGAGTCAGAATTGACTGAACAGCAAAATCAGGCTGATGCTAACCTGAAATTTTAGTCCTTAAATGCATGCCAACTTTGGGGAGGGGGAGAGGGCCTAAAACACATTGAGTGGCAAGAAGAAACCAGCTGAAAATGTGTTTCAGGATTATATTATATGAAACTACGTATACTCATGTAAAAAGTAAACTTATGAAATGGAAGGAATGTTGGCTGTGGAATTCAGAGATTTGGATTTGAATCCTGCTTCTGTCACTTACTAACTGTAACCATTGGGCAAATCATCCCAGCCCAGTATGATCTATAAATTGGGGTTGCAGGAATAAGACTATATGATCTCTAAGGAGGAAATGCTAAATCTACAAAGCAATGAGTGTTGGATCTGAAGTCAAGAAGACCCAAGTTCTAATCCTTTTTCTGACATTTAGACCCTAGGTGACTAGACAAGGTGCAAGATAAGAGGACCTAATCAAGTGATAACATTTGTACAACCCAGTGGAATTGCTTGTCAGCTCTGGGAGGGGGGAAGGAAGAGGGGAAGGAAAGAAAATGAATCATGTAAACATGGGAAAATATTGAAAAAAACAAAAAGAAAAAAAAGATTAAGAGGACCTAGGTTCAAATCTCACTTCTGCTGCTTCCTTTTTGTGTGATCTTTGGCAAGGCACTTAATTTTTCTGGTCCTCAGCTTTCTCTTCTGTAAAATGAGGTGCTTGGACTAGATGACCTCTGATCTATGATCCTATGTTCTTGGAAGACCTCAGACACTTAATAGCCAAGGAACCCTGGTCAAGTCACTTAATCCTGTTGGCCTCAGTTTCCTCAGCTGTCAAATGAGCTGGAGAAGGAAATGGCAAACCACTTCAGTATCTTTGCCAAGAAAACCCCAAATGGGATCATGGAGAATCAGACATGATTGAATAAGGACTGAACAACAACCAAAACTTGTAAGCATGTTTGCAGATGGATTACACTCTGTTGGTGTTCTGTTGCTAAAATCAAAAACTCTTGTTGGATCACAATATATATAAATACATGTTGTAATTATATATGTACATATATTTTTTTCTTTTAAACAATATCTCACTTTGGCGCATAGCTCATGTTTGGCTGATTTAGATTCAGACCAATATAGTATATGAGGTTGTTTATTTGAAGCAAGGCTGCATCAGTTTCAGGGATATTTAAAGAGGATGTATCATACCTGAAGAGGCTGATGTACCGGGTGGGTGCCCAGTGAAAGATGCAGGTTACAGAACTAAATTGGAACAGACACTAGACTGGAAATATTTGATTTCTAAGAAGCTGACCAAGTCACCACTTTTCTGGGAACCTCAAAGGCTGTACACTTTCCAAGGCTGACCAGCTGGCCCAGGCAGTGGAGTTGGTGCCTTTCTGTGGTTGGCCAGGATTGGCCTGAGATGGCTTTTCAAGGGGGAACTTAAATGGGGTTGTAGATACCGCCAGCAAATGGGTCCATTTATAAGAAAGTCTCTGTTTGCCTTCAAAAGAGCATTTCTGCTTGAACATGTAATTTTCTTATGTTGTATTGTGGCTCAGCATGCCTTCTTACTAAATGTTCCAATGCCAAGAAAATACAAATGGCAGCCACACAGTATTGTGTACAAATAGCATGTTTCCAGTCTGTCAATACCAAACCATGGGTAGGATCCCGGCCAAGAGGATAGGGGTACAAAGGCTGTAGTTGAGTCCAGGAGGCAGGATGGTATACTTATTAGCATTGCAGCCCACTGGGTACCCTGCATTTATTGAGAAGAGGAATGGGGTGGTTACTGAGTTCCATTGCCATGCAGTCACCAGCCACCATGCCTAGTACATGACATATAATATTACAGGTCCTCAGAAGCTTCATCCTTTGCCTGGGCTATCATCCTTTCTTAGGGGCCTGGTGTTAGTGGAATTTATGAGGCAACATGGCATAATTGAAAGGGAGCTAACCTTAGAGTCAGGAAAGCCTGGGTTCAAAATCAATCCCAAATACTTACCAGTTAAGTGATCTTGGGCAAGCCATTTTTTTAATTTTAATTTTAATTTTTTAATTTAATTTTTAGAATATTTTCCCATGGTTCCATGATTCATGTTCTTTGCCTCCCCTCCTCTCTACCCCCTCCCCATAGCCGATGTGCAATTCTACTGGGTTTTACATGTGTTGATCAAGGCCTATTTCCATATTTTTGGTAGTTTGGGGCAAGTCATTTAGACTCTTTCTTCATTTCTTGTGAAATAAAGGTTCTAAGGATCCTTTGCTCTAAATCTATGATTTCCCAGCTCTGCTACGGAGATTGTGCCTCCTGCCTTCGAATCTTCAACTAACTAACCCAAAGGGGCTCTGCATACTCCAGCCACGCCAGCAGTCCCTCCACACTGATCCCTCAGCTTTCTCCTCTGTTCCTCCTGTACTTTACCCTGCTTTTTGTTAGGCACTGTGCCAGAGAAATAAGATAGCCCTTAACCATGAGAAAACAGATCAAGAGAGAGTGGGCAGCTAGATGACATGGTGGCTAGAGCACCATCCTAGAGTCAGGAATCCCTGAGTTCAAATCTAGTCTCAGGTATTTACCAGCTATAGGATCCTAGGCAAGTCACTTAATCCTATTTGCCTCACTTCCCTCATCTGTAAAATGACCTGGAGAAGGAAATCATGAACCACTCTGGTATCTTTGCCCAGAAAACACCACATGGGGTCACAAAGAATAGAGACATGACTGAAAAAATGTTTGAACAACAAGAACAAAGGAAGACTGGTAGGGGGTGGGAGGGAGAGGAGGAAGGTATGAAGCCCAGGTAAAATGCTACCTTTTCCAGGAAGCCTTTCCTGATCCCTCCAGTCAGAAGTGTTTCCTTTTCCTTTTTAATATTTATAGTATGTTATATCCTTGGCAGTGTGGCACACAGTAGAGGGCTAAACCTGGCATCAGGGACTTGGCTTCTAGCCAAAGATCTTCTTGAGTCAAGTCACCGAGCTTCAGTTTCCCCATCAGTAAAAAAGAGGATAGTGTTTCCATTACCTGCCTCAAAGCTTGGCTGGGAAGAGGATGCTTTGCAGACCTTGGAGCTATAGAAATGTGTGGCTCTCATTCACCTATGGATGCATGTGTGCCTTCTATCTCCCCTTCTAGACTCTAAGCCCCACAACTTGTCTTATCACTCGGTGTGCCCATTCCATAGCCAGCACGCCACCTGGCACATGAACTGTAACTGGTTATGCACCTTCTCTTTTCCCTCTATGTTCTGCAGATTATTTAGTATTTACCCAACTCCAGTGTGTCTAGCCCTTGTACTGGTCCTCATGTATCCATCATGTACGTCCTGTGTCTACTATTACCCCAGCACAAAGATGGTCTTATTCCTTTGTGTCTTTTTTGTTTTAAAACCCTTACCTTATATCCTAGAATCAATACAGAGTATCAGTTCCAAGACAGAAAAGTGGTAAGGGCTAGGAAACTGGGGTTAAATGACTTGCCCAGGGTCACACAGAAAGTATCTGAGGTCAGATTTAAACCCAGGGTCTCCTGTCTCCAGGCCTGGCTCTCTATACTTAGCTGCCCCCTTTGTGCCTTCTTTCCCCTGCTTGAGGTTTAGGGTTCTCTCAACAACATGTGATGTTTGATTATCCAGTTGTTTCATTAACCAACTGACTAACAGAATGGCTAGCTGGCTGGCCAGCTTTGACTCTGTGACCATTCCCTGATCATGCTTAAATAGCAGAGTGACTTTGGCCTTTAGGTCAAAAGCAATGAAAAAGGTACTGAATTTTGGAAAAGTAAAGTGGGCAGCTAAATAAATATTAGCAGGTTGGTGGTATAATGATTAAAAGGGTTAGATGATTTCACTATAACAATCTGGAGTCAGAGACCCTGGGTTCAAATCTATTCTCTGCCATCTATTACCTTTGTGGCCTTGGGCAAGTCATTTTTTCCTCCTTGAGACTCATTTTCTTCATCTGTAAAATGGACCAGAGAAAGAGCTCTAAAGTCCCTTCTGCTTCTAATTCTTCAAACCCACCATCTGACAACCTGTGACCTCCACCTGGGACGTTACCGTTGCCCCATCTCGCAGGGGAAATAAGCTAGAGAAGCCTTCATGGGTTCTGCAGTACAGAACATCCTTCTCATTAGGATTTGGCAGGGGACCGGGTGGTTATCCATCCAGAGAGAGCTTCCAAGGAGAACCAGGATTCCTGGCTTTGTCCCCATTGGCCTCCTCTGGCCTCTCCATGGTCTCGGAATATCACCAGTGGCGTACTGCTCAACATGGCTGAGCATTGGAATGCATATTGTGCCACAGCTGATAATGTGTTAGCATATGAATTAATTATAAAATGACTAATGTCAATTTCCTTTCCCTCATGGAAGGCAGAGAGGTTGGGGGGCCAGGGGTGGCGGAGAAAAGCGGGGTACAAGGACTGCTGAAGGAGCGACGTCTTCCCTGCAGAGAGAGAACACCGTAGGACCTGGGCACTTCCTGCGTCTCTCCACCTCCAGCCGCCCCGGGGAGTTTCTACAGGGAGATTTTTCTGAATAATGGAACATTTTCCTGTTTTAATCAGATGCAATTTTGCAAGCAGTTTTTATGATTTAGCAAGTCCATTAAAACTGGCATTCGTTCTGCTCTGACACTCGAAAGGGGCTCCACAGAGCATAAACATTGGAAATTACTTGTAGGGAAAGACAATATTAAAATTCCCCAGCCTGGGCCTGTTGTCTGAGAAATTCTGTTATCAAGCATCATGCCAGCTCCGATCACAGGCGCTGGAGATGTATATGGCTTCCTCTTTGCCTACTAGCTAGGGGCCCTGGAACTCAGGCAGTAATAAAGATGCTCCGAATGCTATTATCTCTCCCACACTTTAGACACCCAGGATGCAACCGGGTCTTAAAGGAGACTCGCTGCCTGAGCAGGCTACAAAACACTAAGGGGAGTGGAGGGTGGTTGGCCTTTCAAGGCATCCTGGAAAGCAGTTCTTTGCCCAGGCTGAGTGGAAGATACGTCAGACCAATTGTTTAAAAAGCCCATTAATCGGAAGTCAGCGTCAAAGTATTTCTGCACATTTTTGTGAATCATCTGTGAGAAATTTAGCATGGCATCACTCCCCAACACCGACTTCTTTGCCTCCCAGGATTCTTTCAGAAGTCCTTCTCCCCCATGGAAGAAACTTTCACCCCGAGGGACCGCATCTTTACTGGGAACTCTAGGTGTCCACATTGATACAGATCAACAACCTATCATCCGTGTTATCAGAATCACCAAAAGGCTCACTGACTTGCTTGAATTTTCACCTATTACATGCCAGAGGCAGGATTCAAACCCAAGTCTTCCCGACTCAAAAGCCACCCTTCTTTCCACTCGGTCACACTCTCTTATAGAAGCAGAGAGTTGGAAAGGAGATTAGAGACCATCAGGAGTAGCCTCCCTACCCAAGCGTTTTGTTCAGTCACTGTTCACTTGTGTCATGACTCTTTGTGAACCCATTTGGGGTTTTCTTGGCAAAGATACTGGAGTGGTTTGTGATTTCCTTCTCCAGCTCATTTCACAGATGAAGAAACGGAGGCAAACAGTTGATGACTGGCCCAGGGTCACAGAGTCAGTTAGTATCTGAGGCAAGATTTGAACTCAGGAAGATGAGTCTGCCTAGCTTGCCTCCAACCTACCCAAGAAAGATTTGTCCAAAACGTTCCTGATAGCTGGTCACATAACATAATTTGGTCTTCTGTAGAGACTCAAAGAAAGCTGATATAACCTTAGATGGAACAAGAGGAGCATTGGTATGGGGCTGGGATTAGTTCCATTGTACACAAAGGATCAGATATGCCTGAAAAACTGAAAAATGACTGAAAACTCAGACCATACTTAGCGTACTATGTTCACTTCTGGATATCTTGTTTTAGAAAGGATTAATGATATGGTAGTATATATCTAAAAGAAAGTAGCCAGAATGGCTAATAGCATCCGTTTTATCTCATATAAGTATTCAAAGGCAATGGGGCATGTTTATTCTGGCAAAGAGAAAAACTTAAGGTGGCCATGGGAGCTTCCTTTAAGGATCTAAAGGCCTGAAAGAGTACTAGGGGTAGCTAGGTAGCTCAGTGGATAGAGTACCAGGCCCGGAGATGGGAGGACCTGAGTTCACCTCAGACATTTCTTCGCTGTGTGACCCTTGACAAGTCACTCAGCCCCAACTGCCTAGCCCTTACTACTCATCCCTTAGAAAAGGAAGGAAGGAAGGAAGGAAGGAAGGAAGGAAGGAAGGAAGGAAGGAAGCAAAGGGAAGGGAGGGGAAGGGAAGGGAGGGGAAGGGAAAGGAAAGGAAGGGAAGAGAAGGAAGGGAAAGGAAGGAAGGAAGGAAGGAATGGAAAGAAAGAAAGAAAGAAAGAAAGAAAGAAAGAAAGAAAGAAAGAAAGAAAGAAAGAAAGAAAGAAAGAAAGAAAGAAAGAAAAGGAAAGAAAG
>NC_058132.1:205561349-205635269 GCF_016433145.1 Gracilinanus agilis
GGAAGGAAGAAAGGAAGGAAGGAAGGAAGGAAGGAAGGAAGGAAGGAGGGAAGGAAGAAAGGAAGGAAGGAAGGAAGGAAGGAAGGAGGGAAGGAAGAAAGGAAGAAAAAGAAAGAAAGAAAAGAAATTAGATTTTTTCTTCTTAACTCCAGAGGATAGAATCAGGAGCAATGGTTTAAAGTTTCAAAGAATCAAATTTAAGTTTAAAGTAAGAGGGAAATATATATATATATGCATATATATAATAATTAAAATGACCTCCCTTATTGGAAACCTTCAGGCATAGGCTAGATCAGTGATGACACATTCAAATAGAAATGGGGGCCATTAAACCATTTATAAAGATCTATATGGGCTACACATAAAAAACACACATGTTAACATGATCTATGTTCCATATGGATTTTCAAATTTTTGTCAAATATTTCCCAATTTTATTTAATCTGGCTCCAAGGACATCTGGGAGTGCTGTAGGCAGGCCATGTTATAAATGCTTCTGGGTGAGAGGACCACTTGTAATATATATAGTAGCCCATCCTCTTGGGGGGTACAAAATTAGACTATATGGTCTCAGATCCCTCCCCGTGTTGAAATTCTGCACTGCTTCGTAAAACAGGACACTCCATTTTTTGGACACTTCAAACTATTTGAAAATTCTTTTCATTTAGGAAATTACCAACCTTTAACTTCCATCTGTTGGTCCTGATTTAACCTTCTAGACTCATATACAAGTCTAATTCCTAATCCAGATGACAGTCTTTCAAAGGTTCAAAGATAGCTGTCATTTCCCAACATTAAAATCTCCATTTTTCCAAGCTAAACATTCCAAGTTTTCTCAGCTGTTCCACATGTGACATGGTTTCTAGCTACTCAGCCATCCTCATCATCTTTGTCTTGTTATGTTCGAATTTATCAAAGCCTTTCTTAAAATGTGGTACCCAGAACTCCAGATATGACCTAACCAGTCTGGAATGCCCTGGGATGTTATGATTTGATTACTTTAATTTTTTTTTTTAGATTGTGAGAGCTAGGTGGCACAATGGATAGGATGCTGGGACTGGGGTTCAAATCCTGCCTCAGATACTAGCTGTGCAACCCTGGGCAAGTCACTTAACCCTCTTTGCCTTAGTTTCTTCATCTGTAAAATGAGCTGTAGAAGGAAATGGCAAACTACTCCAGTATCTGACAAGAAAACCTCAATTCGGGTCACAAAGAGTCAGACGTGACTGAAAAATGACTAAACAACAAAAATGTATTATTATTAATAATAATGAGAATAATAATTAAATACCTAGCTTCTATATAGTACTTTACAATTTACAAATATCTTATTTTATCCTTACAACAACATTGGGCAGTAGGAGCTTTCAATATCTCCATTTTATAGATGAAGAAATAAAGGCAGGCAGAGGTTAAATGGCAGAGCCAATAAATATTTAAGTCAGGATTTGAATTGAGGTCGACCTGGTTGTAAGGCTAGTCCTCTATCCATTGAGTTATCTAGATGCTCCAGGATTACTTCAGAATGTCACCATAAAATAAGATCATAATGATAATGTAACCCATAGAAACCTCCTGTTGTCAAATCAGCAACTAGAGGACTTAGTAGATAGAACACTGGGCTTCTGGTCAGGAAGACTTGAGTTCAAATCCTGCCTTCGACTCTTAAAACTTATATGACTCTGCTCAAGTCACTTTACTTAGCCTTTGTTTCCTCAACTATAAAACAAGGATAGTAGCGGTACCTACTTTCTAGAGTTGTTGTGAGGATTAAATTAAATAAATTGCAAAGCACTCAGCAAAGTGCTTTACACTGTAGTAGGTGCTTAATAAATACTTGTTTTCTTTCTTCCCAATCCTCTATCTACATATTTTTTTCAAAAATCAGGATTTTATACTTTTCCTTGTTAAATTTAATCCTTTTGGTTTTAGTCTGGTATTTTAGCCTGTTGAGATCATTTCTGCCATTGTTTAATGTCAGCTTTATTTCAGGGATTTGTAGTAGTAGCAGATGTGGGGAATTTGTCTTCTCCATTTTTATCCAAGTAATTGATAAAAGTGCAGAACAGGAAAGAGCCCTGTGACTCTGTACTAGGGACAACGTAGAATGTCTGTGCCATAAACACTTTCTGTTTATAACTGTCTTTCCTTCCCCTTCACCTCCACCCCCTTCAACCTTCCTCCTAGAAAGCCAAGAAGAATAACAAAGAAAGAAGGACGGAAATCAGTTCAACAAAACTAACACATCAATCAAATATGACAGTATTTGTCAATCACAGTGCCAATCAACCTTTTAAAGCAGAGACACTGGATCCCTTGTGCAGAGATGGAACACCCCATGAGGTAAGAGAAGAGGAAGGGGGCTGATGGGACAGGGAATGTGGAAGAACTCATATAGGGCTGCCAAGGGAGAATGTAGGAAATCTGATGACTTCCTATTTTATTTAATTCTTTTTGCCAACTAGGTGTTAAATCATATCATTTCTACTCTGATGAAGAACTGCAAGCACTTTCAGCACCATCGAAATTTGGCATCTTGAGACAAAATCCCAGTTGCCTTGTCCTAGTTATGGCTCCCCTATATCATATGGCTTGAGAATGGCTGGCAAAGAATGCAATAATACAAGAATCAATCAAAAGTTCACAACCTAACCATATTTCCTTTTTTAGTAAGATGATTGGATTGTTGGGGAAGAGAAATGCTATATACTTTGTGTATCTTAATTTCAGCAAGGTATTTGACAAAAGTTTTCATTATATCCTTGTGGATGAGATGGCATTATTTTTGTTCTCCAAGCAAAATTAATCCTTCTATATGACAGTACTTCCTACATTTGAAGATAAAAAATTATATCCCTTTCTAAATCTTTCCTCTTTCAGTTAGAAGGGTTTTCAGGTGATTATTTGTGAATATATTTCATAATACTTGCCCCAGGAAGAGACAGTTTGTATTGTCCCAGGCACAAAAATTGCCAGTCATATCTCTAATCATGCTGTGCCCCTTTCTCAAAAAAAAAAAAGGATTGGAGGAGAGGAGTGGCAAAAAGAGTATGATATGGGGGGTGAAATTGGAGGGTTTTGTTCAAAGAATTGACTCCAGCAAATTCCATGTCAAAGGAGCAAGCTTTATTCAGAGAAGGAAGACTGTGGAATGGCTCTGGTGATGGAGTGGCCATGGTGACAGAAAGGCTGTGGTGATGGTAAGACCATGGCAATGGAAGGGGCTGGTGGTGGAAAGGCTATGAGAGCTTTCCTGGAATGCTTTTTTATCTTGCTTAATTACTAAGGAAGGAGCCATTTATTTGGGCAGTTTTGCTCTGTGTCTTCAGGGAACTGATTTAACTTTACCCATGATTCATTTTGTTTCCCCACCTAGGCATGGGGGTAGGAATTGGGGGTTGGGGGGGTGGCAAACTGCCCTGTAAATAGGATGCGAATGATATGTTAAATACTCTGTGGCAACTTTAGGTCAAGTTTTCTTCTTTTCTGCACAGAATCTCAGGAAGGAGCGAGTGTGGAAACTGAGTATTGATTGGGGAACTGAACTACCTAGGTTTCCTGTTCAGAGACTCCAACCAATGACCTAGTTTATGTCTAAAGACTGATGTGAGGAGTTTTCTCATTATTGTGAATCCAAGCAACTCATATGTCTTCTATGAAAGATGGCCCCATTCTCATCAACTAGTTATTGTTTCTCGGTTCTTTTTGATTGTGTACAGCCACTTGGCAGAGTTTGTAGGGCATTTCAGCCCACATCAGGTCCATGGTTATATCCCAAGAATCCCAAGGAGTTCTACCCAATCTTTGGTCTATGCTTATCCAATCTACTCATGAATGGTCCATTCAATGGGATCTACTCAATCCAGAGCAGACATTCTTTACCTGGAAATCATGACATTCTTCCAAAAAACATTTTGATAACATTCTTTCATGTGATTGGTTTCTCTTGTCTTGTTTATTTCCTGCATTTAAAAACCTCATTCTAGGAAGGGGTCCATAGGTTTTAGTAGAATGTCCAAAGGTTCCATCACCCACAAAAAAAAGGTTAAAGAACCCTGCTTTAGATCAATGCATTTGTAAAACAGATAAGCAGTCCAGCTCTTTTGTCTACCTCAGCATTAAGTTGCATATATGCACCCTAGACCATTCTGAATCTACCTGTGAATATGGTCAGAGCTGATTTCCAACTGTTGTTACATGAATATAAAGCTTGCTAGATTTCTTGGGTTGTCATTTATATTTGCAGCTTTATTTGCCAAGACCATAGGATTCCGACTCAAGACTCACAATAAGGAAGAAGCATGCTTTTCCATATTCTCTTTTTTGCAAGCATGTATTCTCCCAGTGGTTTGTTTCTATGTTACCACAACATGTTTGCCCAGCAAGACCCAAAGATCACAGATTTTGGAAGAGCTTCCAAGATGACATAGGACATTCCAGGCTAGACTGTTCACAGGCATAGAGGACAACTCGGTTTTTTTGTTTTTTTTTTGTGGGGTTCTAGTAATTTTGAGGAAGAAACTGTCTAGATTTTGGTGTTCCAGATAATGGAGACAGAGAGTTTATGTAGATGCCCATGTAGACTAATAACATAATCAGAGAAAAGACAGGTATGTAACAGTGGTCAACTGGATTTCAGATGAGGCAGAATTGGACTTGAATTATGGTCACTGGTGAGAGTGATCTAGTCAGCAGCTTCCTTCTTCCTTCTGCTTTTCCTAGAGTTGAAATATCAGGCCCTTTCTTTAGAACCAATCTCTCCCACTTGGATTAGATGGGAGGTTTTTTGAATGTTTATCTGCATTTAAATGCTACTTGATACTTCTAAGTTACATGGCTATTAGCGATTTTTTATTGAAGTGTACAACTTCATGGTTTGAGACTGAGAGGGTAAGTTATCCAGTGGGAGAAGAGATTTCCCTAGTGTTACTCTGTGGTGAGGGCTAAGCCAATTAGAGACGTTTCTGCACCTTTGGTCATTTCAGAGATAACATATTCCTAGCATACCCAGTAGACTGCCCTTGGACCTGGAAAGAGAGAGAATTAATAAGGAGATGAGTCAGTAGCAGAGAAGAGTGGGGATTGCTATAGCTATTCCCAAGTTCACCTGAAAGACATTGCATCACATACTCACCTCTCAAGAGCAAAGCTATTAATAAACTCTGGAGTTAAATGGGTGTGGCTGTTTCCTTGAGAACAGGAATTGGACCAAGGACTGAATTTTTAGTAATCTGGTCTACATTTTTGCCAGGTTTTTGCCTTCCATTTACCATTCACCACCTTTTATAAAAGTCCGGTTAACATTTACACTTTTCCAGTCTTGGGGCCCATCTCCTTTCTCCATGACTTTTCAGAGACTATCGACAATGTCTCTAAACTCACATCTGTACATTCTTTCAGAATCCTTCACCTTTTTGCTTCTGGACCAGGAGATTAAAACTCATTTAAAATGCTGAAATGCTTGCTATCTCCTCACCGAATGTTGGCTTCAATTTCTTCTTTTCCACATTTGTCTGACCCTTTCTAGCTCGAAGATCATTCTCTTCATTGGAGAAAATGATATGAAAAGCTGTGCCTTCTTTCTTGCATCTGTCAAAATTTCATTATCTGAGCTCCAGTCATGAACCTGCCTGTCCCTTCTCTCTACATATCCAGGAGGAATTCATAAAGTGTCAACTTGTGTGAATGATGACCTAAGAAAAAAATTTTTATTTCAAAAGATAACTTGGCTGGATACGAGACAGCATGCTATAGCAAGCCCTAAAACTAAGAAGATCTGGGTTCAATTCTTGCCTCTGACAACACTGTCTATATGACCCTGGGCAAGTTACTTGATTTCTCAGTGATCTAGGCAACTCTTTAAATTTTAGAGATGTTGATTTGCATTGGTATAGAGAGTTTCCTCACCTGGGAGTTCTCTATACCAATATAATCACAACTCTAGTCCCTATCTCCATTTCTTATTCCCTATGTTAGCCGACATTACATGAATAGATATCTTGTTAGGGGAAATCCCAGTGCTATGGCTCTGTGTGGCTCCTCAGGTTACAATCTCATTGCTGCACTCTGTGTGGTTTCCAAGATTATAATCTCCTTGCTCTGATTAAAGACTTGTTATTATAAATAAAAAACAAACTGCCTAGATCTTAATAGCACTGGTTTGGAGATTATCCATTATTTTGGATGATCATTTCCATGTTATTTTTTCCCCCTGAAATGTAGAGAATCTAAAATTAACTGTACTTAACTACCTGTAAATTGGCTAAATGGAGAAATGAATTACTAAAATGCTATGAGTGACTTACAAAGTTCTTTAGAGATCAGAAGCTCTCCTTCTGTGACTGCTTCTCATGTCACAACCTTATCCTAGATAGGAGGTATTGAAGTGTCCTTTGAGGTTAGGGACAAAATGTTTTACAATAGAATGAACACTTGACTTTTGATTCTATAAGACATTGGTTCAAATCCTGTGTCTGATGCTTAGTGCCCGTTTGACCTTAAGCAAGTCACGGAACATCCCTGGACCTTGGTTTCCTCATCTTTACTCTACAGGGGTTGGGGAAAGTATAGGCTAAATGGCCTTTGGGATCTCTTTTAGCTTCAAATCTCTAGTCCTATAATCCCCAGAACCTACCTTAGTGCCTTTCACCTTTGTTCAGTCATTCAGTTGAGTCCAACTCTTTGTGACCATATGGACCATAGTTAGTCATGGATGTTCGTGGCAAGGATACTGGAGTGGTTGACATTTCCTTCTCCAGTGGATCCAGCAGATCCTTTTATCAGGTAATCTGAGATTAAGTGATTTGCCCAAGGTCACACAGCTAGGAAGTGTCTGCAGCTAATTTTGAACTCAGGTCTTCCTGACTCTAGGACAGAGCTCTTAACCACTGAGCCACAACTCATAGTGAGCATTTAGTAAAATCTTGTTGAATTGAATTGTTGTCCACTGGTCTTAAGGAAATTTGAGATCTGATCCTGACTTTATTACTTCTTAGGTTCAAGAGCCTGGGTAGCCCTCCTCTTTGGAAAGAGGAATAATACTTACCTCAAGGGATTGTTAGGAGGATAGCACTTTGCAAAACTTTTAATTCTATGAAAATGAATGAACTAAGGAAAGCCTAGTCTAATTTTTCAGGAGTCTCTTTCATTATTTTCCACTTTTCCCACATCTTATGACTTACCTTCCCAATTTAATTATAAGTGGTGAAAAACATGGAGAATGATGTATACTTCTTTTTTGCCTAGCCCCAGTTTCCAGCATAAAGTAAGACACATATGAGATGTCCAGTGAATACTTAACATAATTGAATGCATTCTTTAAGGGCTTGCACAATGAACCCAACATTCTACAATCATAGGCTATATGAGTTAGAAAGAGTTTCAGAGATCATCTAACTTTTCCCATTCTGTATGGTAATCTTGTCTATAACATGCTGGACAAGTGATGACCACTAATATTATCCTTTGCCTCTAAGGTCTAAAATGCCAAGGTTGCCTTGAGTAAAGTACAGTATTCCAGATTTAGTCTGGTCAGGGTAGGTGATAAGATTAAGCATCTCCCTTACTCAGGATACTGTGCTTCTATTAATGTAGCCCAAGATTTGTTTATTTGTTTTTATATAATTACAGGTAGCTTCCATTTATCCAATTCTAATTTTTAGGAAGCAATTTTTTTCTTTGAGGCTTTGTACTTCCCTTTTTAGGGAGTTAGTTTCCTTTTTGAGGTACTGAATTTCCTTTTTTTTAGGGAACTGTCTTGTTCAATAGGTTTTTGTTTTAAACTATTGATTTTTTCTATCATTTTCTTTTCTAATTTTTCTTTTATGTTTCTTATTTGTTTTTCTATTCTTTTTTTTGGAACTCTTCAAAGGGTTCATTTGGGGCCTGATATCCTTTGACATTTTCCTTAGAGGCTCCATGTTTTCATTTTTTTATTGCTATCATCCTCTGAGCTTGTATTTTAGTCATCTCTCTTGAGATATTTTTCTAGCATCATGCTTTTTTCTGTTTTTTTTGATCATTTGGGGGTTATTTTTTCCTTTGATTTTATCTATATGCTGAACCTTACTCCATTCTTGGGGTGGAAGGAGTACCGTCCCAAACTTGTACTGTGTCTGGGGTCAGCCTTAGGGTCTCAGTCCCAGATTGAGCACTCAGCCAAGGTAACCTGATTGGTCTGCTGTGTGGAAGTTTGACCTGTTCAGTTTAATGGATTGGAATTAGGTTCTGCCCAATCCCATCTAGGCTGGACCTTGTTGGGCTGAGTTTTTCCCACTTTTGCCTGTTCTGGATCATGCCCAGCCTCTATTCTGGCTGGATTATTCATGGCCCCTTCCCATTGCTGCTTGATCTAAATTATATTGGTTTCTGCTCTTACCCTGTAGAGGTTGGACCAAGCCTGCTGTACTCTTTCTCTTGCCACTCATCCTATATTGTGTCCAAGTACCTCTGAGGCTTGTTCAGAGCTCCTTCCTAGTACCCCAATGAGATGAGTCCTCTTTGCTCTCTCTCAACATGATTCTGGTCCAAAGCACTGCTTTATTCCTTCTTCTGTTGGTTCTGCTGCTCCAGGATTTGTTTGGAGGTATTTTTGTTCTTCTATAGTCATTTGGAGGGTGGTTGATAGACTTCAAGTGTTTCTTACTTTATCATCTCATCCCGATCTGCAGCCCAAGTTTTTGTCAGCTTTGTTGGCTACCATATTCAACTATCCATGTCTGCAGTGCCCTCAGTTTATAGTTCATTTCAAGGCATTTTTCATAGAAACTATTTTCTAGCCACATGCTCCCAATCTCATATTTGTATAATGTGTTATTTTTAACCCCAGTGGAGGACTTGACTATTTATTCCTATTAAATTTTATCTCATTAGGATAGTGAAAATACAGGATTTCAGTTAGAAGGTAACTTGGTGGCCAACCTGTCACTCCAATCTGAGTGTCTCAGTCCCAGACTGAGTACGCTGAAGAGGTGACCTGGTTGGTCTGCTGTGTGGAAGTTTGTAGCTATTCACTACAATGGATTTGGGGATTCCAATTTGGTGTTAACTTTCCTTCCCATTTTCTTATCATCTGAAAATCAGATGTACATTGCACTTATTCCTTCATCTAAGTCACTGATAAAATTGTTAAAAAAGAACAGAGCCAAAGACAGTCCTGTGGAACTTCACTAGGCTCTGTCACATTAATTCATCCATCATTATACTTTGGATGTATTTTGTCAACCAGTTCTGTTCAGTACTAATCTCCATCTCATGTCACTCTGTCTTTGTCCCCAAATTTGTCATGATAGTACCTTGTTGATGCCCAAATATATTATGTCTATGGAATTTTCTTGTTCTACTATTCTAGCAATCCTGTCACAAAAGGAAAAAAAGCTTAATCCAGTGGGGACTTGTTTTTCAGAAACCTGGACTAGTTATAACTATCTCTTATTCCCTTTCTAACTGTTCACCAACCACTTCTCTAAGAATCCATTCTGATACTTTTCCCACAGCAAGTTCAATGGCCTAAAGTTTGGAAAGAAATAAAACATTGTTTACTCATAGCCAATCCTGTATCATCTCTTCTGCTCTCCCCCAGTTCTTCAATGTGGTTTAAAATCACAAGCCAAGTTTTCTTTCTATCTCAAGACATAATCAGTACCAGGTCAATGACTTAGACACATTGAGGGCAGGGAAGCTAAAACTCTTTTATCAGCTTCCCATTTCTCTCAGGTTATCCTTTTTGGTTCTTTCCATCTCAATTTGAAGAACATTTCCTTTGATAGAGAAAACCGCAGTAAAACAGGTCTTGGAGAGGTCTATCTTCTCTCTATTATTCATTATCATTATCCCAACTCCCCTTAGTCCTCTTATCCTTTCATCATTGCTCTTCTCACCCCCAATATTGCTTTATCATTTTTATTTAAACTCTTAATTTTTGCTTTTGCAAGCATTTATTTTTTCTCTTTCCCACCTCCACCCTCAATAAAGGAGAAGGAAGGGAAAAAAGAAGAAAAATTCATAACAATATGCATAGTCCAGCAAAACAAATTCCTATACTGTCAATGTATAAAAATATCTCATTCAACATTTTAAATTCATCCGCTAGATATGGAAGGAAGTAGGTAGTGCATTTCATCTTTAGTTGTCCTGAGTAATGGCTTATCATTGAATTGATCAGAGTTTTAAAGTCTTTTAAAGTTATTTTTCTCTATACTGTTATCATTGCATATTGTTCTGCTTCTATTTCCCTCTGATTCAGCTTATAGATATCTTCCGAGTTTCCTCTGAAACTGTCTATTTTACTATTCTTTACCAACTTAGCCCTTACAAGGAAGGAAATATAAACTCTATTGGCTGGCTTTAGCATTTACTACTTCTCACCTTGTTCTAGGATTTACCCTATAGAACCATATTACTCTGCAGATTTAGAGTCAATAGGAGTCATCTACTCTGAATCCTTCATTTTGCAGTTGGAGAAAATAAGGCAGAAATAAACTAATTTTTTTCAAGTTGACAGTAGCTAATGGGCTACAGAAATGGCAACTGAACCTAGATCTTCTAACTCCAATCCAAGTCTCTGAATTGTAGTGATTAAAGAGCATGGGTAATATCTTATACTTCTCTGATATCCATATCAGGTTCTAAGGAAGTTGTTCAGTTGTTTTTAGGCATATCCAACTCCTCATGACCCCATTTGGGATTGCCCTGGCAAAATACTGGATTGGTTTATCATTTCCTTCTCCAGTTCATTTTGCAGTTGAGAGGAAAACAGGGTTAAGTGTCTTGCCCAAGATCACAGAGCTAATAAGTGTCTGAGGCCAGACTTGAACTCAGGAAGAAGAATCTTTTTGACTTCAGCCCCAGCACTTCATACATAATGCCACCATAATAGTAATAGCTAATATTGATATAGAGTTTCATACAGTTTATATATAATTTTTAAGTTTGCAAAATACTTTACAAATATAATCTTTTGGTTTTCATAGGAAATCTGTGAGGTCAGTGCTATCATTATTCTCATTTTATAGATGAAGAAATTGAGGCACAGAGAAATGAAGTAATTTACCCAGAGCCACACAGTTAGTGAAGGTCTGAGGTAGGATTTGATCTCAGTTATTCTTAATTCAAATCCATCACTGTATCTGCTACACCATCTTGCTGCCATTGATATCATTCTTGCTTGGAAACTGGCTCTGGAAGGCAATGCCTTATTTAATACCAGTTTCCTCACATGTAAAATGGGGATAATAATACCTATTTCATAGAGTTGTATCAAATGAAATCACATATGTAAAGCACTTTGGAAACTTTGAAGTGCTATATAAATGTTAGTTATTATTTGAAAAGAAATGGAATAGATAAAAGCGGGATAAGCATAGCATTGTACAGTAAAACATACTCAATTGAGAAAATCTCAGAAGAGCAGTGGAAAACATTTGGGTGATGATCAGTGGAAGGATAAACAGAAGCAATATTGTGGTAGGAGTATGCCACAGATCTCCTAGCCAAAAGGAAGAAATGGATGATGAGTTCAGAAAACAGATCACAAACCTGGCACAGAAGGAACACTCAACAGCAATGATGAGGGACTTAAATTAGCTGGACATCTGCTGAAGCTCTCTCTTCTTCTGCCAAAAGCAGAACAGGCAATAAATTCTTAACTTGCTTTAATGATCATTTCATCCTTCAAAACGTAGAGAAAGCAACAAGGGGAACTGCTATTCCGGATTTCATACTGACCAACACAGTACCAGATTTGGCAGCTGAAGTAAATGACAACGGGAACCTGGAGAGGAGGTAATGCCTTCCCCTTTAGAGTTTATGAAAAACAGGAGGGGGAAAACTCAGCATGGTCTTCAGAGAGAACTGATTCCAAAGATCTCTAAGAAAGGGTAGATAGTATGCCATGGCTAAAAATTATACAGAGGAAGTCAGCCCAAGAGGAATGAAAGACTCTTAAGAATGAAATTCTGGTGACAAATGATTCCTTTGAAGAAGAAAAGAGGGAACTGTCTGAAAAGCCCAATGTGTATGTACATCAACTACCTTTGAATGAAAAAAGACATCTGTAGGAAATGGAAGCAAGGATCCATAATAAAGAATGAATGGGAAAAAATCGAATGATCCTATAAGAATAGTGTCAGGGAAACCAGAGCTCAGAATGATCCAAGCCTGGCAAGGAATTCTAAGGACAATAATAAGGGACATTTTTGTTTTAGATATACTAAAAGGAAGAAAATGATCAAACAAAAGATAGAACCTCTGATTACACAAGAAGGATAGATGTTAATGTGCCAGGAAGACAAAGAAGAACTATTAAATCTCTATCATACTTCTTATTCTCTCCCCGAAAATGTTCCTTACATAAGTAAGGAAAGAGAAAAAATGGTTAATTGATTAGTTATCAAGAATTTATTAAGTACCTACAACATGCTAGGTATAATGATAGGTGCTGGGGATATAAAGATAGAATTGAAACAGTTCCTGCCCTCAAGGAGCTTATATTCTATTGAAGGAGACAGTGTATAATATATGGCTGTATACAAAATATATGCCCAAAATATCAGAGTAATTGGGGGAAAGAGGAAACTAGCAGTTAATGTAGATGAGGACAGGCTTTATGTAGAAGATAGTGCTTGAGCTGACTCTTAATAAGAGGTAAAGTTGATGAAGGCATGGGCAAGGGTATAAAGGTGGGAAATGGAGTTTTGTTTATAAGAAACAATAAGATGGTCTATCAAGCTAGAGCATAGAATAAAAAGAGAGTAAATGCAATAAATCTTGGGAGAGTAGGTTGAGTGGCAAGGTTATTAAACTTTCTAAATGTCCAACAGTAGAATTAGTCAGATCTGAGGTTTGGGAAAAATCACTTTGGCATCTCTATGGAGGATGGATTGGAGAAGGGAGCGACATGAAGAAGAGAGACCAAGTAGGAGGAGAGGTGATGAGGTCCTGAACTAGGATGGCAGTTGTGTGAAAGAAGAAAAGGGGATAGATTTGAGAGATTTTGTAAAATTAGAAGTGACAAGTTTTGGCAAATGACTGGACATGTGGGATGAGTGAGAGTAAGGAGCTGAGGATGATACCGAGATTGCCAGCCTATCTGAGTGGAAGGATGTTTCTGTAAATGAATTAAAACCTCTGGATAAGCTAGGACATAACCAAAGAGCACCTAGCTTTCCTCCATGGATTCAGATCATTAGGCCTAGCTAACCTCTATCTAAAGTCCTGAAAAAACATGCATAATGATTGAGTTGCTGACTGTGATATTGGAAAAATTGTGTGAAAAATAATGGGAAAGATTAGAGTAATAATGAAGGCAGGCTAATGTTGTCCTTATTTTTTTTAAGTGTGTGTATGAAAAAGAGTAGACTCTGCCAAGTTTTAGGCCTGTGAGTTTGACTTTCTTCCTGACAAAATTCTGGAATGTGTTAGTAAAGAGTTGTTTTGTTAGCATTTAGAAAGGGAAGCAACAACCCCAGCATGGGCCTTCAAGAAAATGTTTTGCCAAACTAACATGGTTTCTATTTTTGACAGAATTACTGAACTGGTGGATCAAAAGAATTCCACAGATAGAGGCCAGCAGGATTTCAACTAGGCATTTGACAAAAGCTCTTGTGATGTTTTTGTGGGAAAACAGAGACATGGACTATATGATAATATAGCTAGGCCAGTTCAGAAATGGTTGAACAACCAAAGAGTAGTGATTAATGGATGAATGTCAACTAAAGTGTCATTCTCTACCTGAGTCTTCTTTCCTTTTGTTCTCCAGGGATCTGTCCTTGGCCCTTTGCTAGTCAACATCTTTATCTACTTGGGTGGAGGCATAAATGACATATTTATCAAGTTGCAGATGACATAGAAATGTAAGGAATAGTTAACACATGGGACAACCCATTCAGGATTCAAAATCTCTCTATGAGCTAAAACAGTGATGCCAAAGCCAAACAGAAATGGATACTTGCTGGCTGTATATTGACTTTAAAAACTACAAATTATGATGTATTGTATTTTTATTTATCTTCTTAAATGGCTAATCAAAAATCAAGAATTTATAGGACGGAGGGCAGCTGGGTGGCTCAGTGGATTGAGAGCCAGACCTAGAGATGGGAGGTCCTGGGTTTAAATCTGGCCTCAGATATGCCCTAGCTATGTGATCCTGAGCAAGTCACTTGACCCCCATTGCCTAGCCCTTACCACTCTTCTACCTTAGAACCAATACATAGTATTGCTTCTAAGACAGAAGGTAAGGGTTTAAATAAAAGAATTGATAGGATATCTAGGTGATTCAGTGGTTGGAGAGCCAGGCCTAGGGATGAGAAGTCCTAAGTTCAAATCTGGCCTCAGATACTTCCTAGCTTTTCTGGACAAGTCACTTAACCCCCACTGCCTAGTGCTTACTGTTCTTCTGCCTAGGAACTCATATTTTGTATTGATTCTAAGGCAGAAGGTAAGGTTTTTTTAAAAAAGAATTTATTAAGCACCTACTACATGCTAGGTAGAGTGCTAGGTACTGGGGATACGGTGATAGAATTGAAGTAGTTCCTGACCTTAAGGAGTTTACCTTTATTGAAGAAGATAACACAACCTACCTTCTGACCAGGGCAGATTTCTTTTGCTCTAGATACCTTAAATGCATCCTAAGACTATGTTAGCTGTTTCAATTGCCATGTCACATTATTGACTCACATTGAGTTTGCCATTCACTAAACCCTCTAGATATTCTCACCCCCCCTTCCAGAAATGGATTGTTTCCCATTACCTGCATTTGAGCATTTGAATTTTTGGAACCCAAGAAAAGACATTCACATCTATCCCTAGAATCTATATCTGGGAAAATATGTTCAATTCTGTGTGACACATTTTAGAAAGGCCATTGACAAACTAGAGCTTATCCAGTAGACCACATTTGAGGAATATCATTGAGTGAGGATTCTCATCTGTATCTGGGTTGGAATAGATTTAAAACTCTCAGATCCCTCTCATTTCTAATATTATGTGACTCTATGATTCTGTGACCCTAGAAAGCCCCTAGAAACAGAAGGAATTGCTTCTTAGGATAATTGCTCTTATACAAATTTTGGAAGAATTTGAAGCAAATCTGCCTTTATTCTTCTCTGATTCTTCTTAATAAATGAATTAATGATTAACCCACCCAAAGTTCCTGGTTTTGCCCATCACCTTGTTAGCTCCACAAGCTAGAAAGAGCCAAATAGATGGGAAGCTGAGATTACTCTATAGACCCATATGAAGTGGATAGACATACAGAGTCATGAACATACACGGTGCCTGCTTTCAGAAAGCTCCTAGACTTGGAGACCAATTTGGAGGAGACCAAATCAAGATTTAAATAATGAATATGGATGATATCAAACGCAAAGCTATTTTGTAAGGGAATTATAGGGCAGACAGTTTAAAAATTATTTTTCATTCCCAAAATTGCAAGATTAGACTAGATTTATATTAATAGGTGGGAAAATGGACAGAATTAAATCCATGAGGGCTACCTGGAAGAAAAATTTAACTATGACTTGAAAAAGGGAAGTTGGGAGAAGTCAATTGACCTGTGTTTCATCCTTGCTCTGCCATCATCATATGACCTTGATCACATTTAATCTCTTTGATCCTAGTTTACCAACTATTAAAAGGTGGACCTTGCACCATTGGTCAGGTTCCTTTCTAATAACGTGGGTAGTCAGGAGCTGTCCAAAGCTGAAACTCTTTAAGAGAAAGAGGGTAGAACCTCAGAATGAGGACATCCACTTTTTCAGTATCCAGCTACCAGACCAGAAATCCCTATGTGTTCAGGCTCACCACAGTGATCAAATGTTCCAAGCGTTGTAACATTCCACTTAACATTGATCACTTATACTGTGTTAGTAGTGGATAGTTACTAGTTCACATTATTCATTAATCATATAACAAGAATGACAACAATAATAATTACTAGCAATTATACAGTACTTAAGGGATTGCAAAGCACTTTTCAAATATCTCATTTGATCTTTACAACAATCCTGAGAGGTAGTTGATGTTATTTCTCTCCTTTTACAGATGTAGAAAAATGAGACAGATAGAAGTTAAGTAACTTGCCCAAAGTTACACAGCTAAGAAATGGCTGAGATTAGATTTGAACTCAGATCTTCCTGACTACCGGTCTGGTGTTTTTTAGCCACTGTACCACCAAACTACTAAAATGTTGGTGGCTCCCACTATAGGGTTAGATAGCTTTAATGATCCAGGTTTTAAAAGGACATCATTAATTACGCTCTGCATTAAGTGTGACAGACCAACCACACATGAACCCCTCTCCCAAGCTCACCTATACCTGGACACCTAGTTTATTGGATCCCCAATGATTTTAGTCCAAATATTTCTGCTTGAGTTTTGAAATCTGTTGTCACCTACTCAACAACAAATTATAGGAAGGTAGTCATTGAAGTTTAAAAAGAGATAGAGACATGAATGGGAGTGCTCCCAGCTGCCCACAGTTATTTGTTGCCCTTAGTACTATTTGTTATTGTTGTTGTTCAGACATTTTTCAGTCATGTCTGACTCTTTGTGACCCCATTTGGAGTTTTCTTGGCAGAGATACTAGAATGGTTTGCCATTTCTTTCTCCTGCTTATTCTACAAATGAGGAAACCGAAGCAGAGTTATGTGACTTGCCCAGGGTCACAGAGCTAGTAAGTGTCTGAGGCTAGATTTGAACTTAGCAAAATGAATCTTCCTATTTCCGGGCCTGGCAGTCTATCCACTGCACCACTTAGCTGCCCCTAATGCTGTTTAGAAATTGTCAAACTATGCCAATGATGCCATAACTAAAATACATCACTAGGTATAAATCCTGGATATTCGAGGTCACTGCTAGATGCAGTCAGGAGTAAAGTGGGTAAAGCCTAAAGAGAGTCGAGAAGAATCGGTAAGGTGAGTCTGACATAGGGCTATGCATCCTAGATAGGGGAGGGAGTTGACTTAGAGGAATTTGGAGAGAACTAGAGATGGACCTGGGCCAATAGACCTTTAATTTTGGATCCTGAGAATGGAAGGTCACGAGATCATTGATTTATTGCAGGAAGGACCCTCAGAGGCCTTCTAGTCCAAATGTTCTATTTTGCAGATGAAGAAACTGAGGTACAGAATTGATTAAGTAATTTACTCAAGGCCACACAGCTGGTGTTTGAGGTGGGAATCAAACCTAAATCTTTCTGACTCTGAGCCTAAAACCCTTTCCACGGATCCTATGAACTTTATCTTCTTGTTTTGTCCTTCATTTCAAAGAGGACTGATGACATCACCTATGACATCATGGGCGATGTCTTGCCTTTTGTGTATTGAATTTAACTGAGGCAGAGTTGCACAAAGTCGTCGATCTCAGTCTCTCTTTCAGAGTCATCGAAGTCCAGTAGCAAGACAAAAGTCAGGATTGGAGATGACGTGGGATGCAGCAGATGACCTCAGCATCTTCAATACTGAGCTCTAAGCCTCTCCCAGTACTTGCTTCAGGTGCCTTCATGGCAAGAGCAATTAACTTTATCTCTACAGACTTGACCAAACTGCTCCAGTGGTACCACGATCTGTTGTGGAGGGCTCTCAGCTGGAACCTATCACAAGTCCTGCTCTTGGTTTCACCTCTCTCCCCCATCCCTGGTTGTGGTCAAGGGGCTACAGCCCAGGGAAAATCACCTCTGCCCTCCATGCTTCCTAGAGATGGCAGGAGGACAAATGAGAGAGTTGTTCTGGAGGTGCTTTGAACTCCGGGAAAAGATGGGACATAAATCCTAGGAATTACTACTCTTCACCCCCTAGGGCCCATGAATACAAATGGACATGCAGATTTATCTCACCTTGGACCTTTGGAGTCAGCCAGTGTCCATTTCCATATGTCTGTGTCAATTCACATTGCTTGGAAAAAAGGAGAGGGAAAAGGTAACATTCCCCAGTCCCTGCCCTCTAGGATATATATGTAGTTTGAGCTAGATGTGTGGTCCCTAAGGTCCTTTCTATGACACTGAGTCCACGACAGACATACTCTGTCTCCCTCAAGACTCTACCCAGGTTGTAGGAAGATGAAGTCACTTTCTCTGCCTCTAACTTCTAATTGCTCTAACTCCTTCTTGGTCTTAGATCCCAAAGGGAGGGGATGGCATTTAATGCACTGTGGAGTCCTAAGTGGGGTAGTCTCATATATCTGAATTTAGTCACAACCGTGTTCTTGTGGTGAATTCTGAAAGTTCCTTGGGGACAGAATTTGACTGTCCAATAATAGTAAAGACCACATTTACGCAGTATCCCAGATCTAGAGCTAAAAGGACCTTAAAATCCATCTCATCCAAACCTTGAATTTTACAGATGAAGAAACTAAAGTCTGGTGAAGTTAAGTGACTTCCCTAAGGTCACATAAGTGGTAAGAAAAAGAGGCAGGATTTGAACACAAGTCCTCTGATCCCAGTGTTCTCTCTACTATACCATACTGCCTCCCTCCTCACCTCATAAAGGGACCTTTGAGGTAAATCATGCAATTATTATTATCTCTTTTTTAAAGACAAGGAAACTGAACCTTGAGAAGGTCAGTGTGTTTGCTCATCATCACTCAGGACCAGGGCCAGAACTTGAATGGAAATCTCTTCTCTCCAAATCTGAATTTCTTTCTCCACACCACAGAGAAATACTTCTAAGATAAGGCCATAGAAACCTAGCCCACATCCATAAAATTGCCAGACTGGGATGATAATCACAACAATGGATATTTATATAGTGCTTACTGTACTACGTGCTTCACAATTCTTATCTCACTGGATCCTCCACAACACCTACCTGGGCAGGAGCTGCTTTTATTATCTTCATTTTACAGATAGGGACATTGAGGCAAACAGAGGGTAAATGACTTGACCAGGCCACACAACTAGTAAGTATCTGATTCTAGATTTTAATTCAAGTCTTCCTGACTCCAGACTCAAGCAAGCCAAACTTGTCCTGCACTTGGGGCCTCTAGCATATTCAATTCAATGAACATTTATTAAGCACCTACTATGGACCAGGCAGTGTTCTAAGCGCCCATGATGCAGAAAGAGACCTAAGACAGTCCTTGTTGTCAAGAAGCTTAGAGACTAATATGGGATGTATAAAAATGTAAGTAAATACAGGCCAAGCAAGCTACGTACAGGATAAGTAGGAAATAATGAACAGGGGAAGGCATTGGAATTAGGAGGGGTTGGGGAAGGCTTCCTGTAGAAGGTTTCTCTTTCCCGTGGTACTGCCCTTTGCCTCTGTTCCCTTCACCGTACCCCAGCATCATCCATGGTCTTCCAGACCGCAAAATAGGCCCCCTGGGGCCCAGCACAGACCAAACTGCTCCCATATTCCCCTCCAGTCAGCACATGGTTTGGTACCCCTACATGCATTCTCCATCAGAGGTATTTGTGTTTTTGACCATTTTCCTACTAGTTCCATGAAGATAGGGACTATGTTTTTGTTGGTGGGTTTTTTTTTAAACTTTACCTTTTCTCTTAAAATCCCTAAGCATCATTTTCAAGGCAGAAGAGTAGTAAGAGCTAGGCAATTAGGGCTAAGTGACTTGCCCAAGGTCACTCAGTTAGGAAGTATCTGAGACCACATATGAAACCAGGACTTCTTGTCTCCAGGCTTGGTTCTCTCTCCACTGAACCACCTCGCTGCCCCCTGTCTTTTCTAAACTTTGTATTTCCTCACATGTTGTATGAAGTAGACACTTAAGAAATAATTGCTGAATGAAAGAAGATAGTATTTTAAAGTTTACAAAGCACTTTTCCTACAACCACTCTGTCAGACAGATTGTCATTGTTGTTTAGTAATTTCAATCACGTCTAACTCTTTATGACCTCTTTTGGGGTTTTCTAGGCAAAGGTATTGGAATGGTTTGCTATTTCCTCCAGTTCATTTTACAGATAAGGAAACTGAGGCCAATGGGGTTAAGTGACTTGCCCAGGATCACACAGTTAATAAGTATCTGAGGATGGATTTGAACTTAGCTCTTCTTGACTCTGGAGCCAGCACTCTATCTACTGTACCACCTAATTGCCCATCAGACAGATTGAGCATGATTTATACCCATTTTCTATCAATCAATCAATCAATCACTCAATCAACCAACACTTATTAAATATCTACCATCTGCCACACAGTAGGGATACAAAAAGAGGCCAAAGACAGCTTCTACCCTCATGGAGCTTATACTCTCATGGGGAAGACAACATGCAAATAAACCTATTCAAAGCAAGCTACACAGACTATAAATAGGAAACAATTAATGGAAGGAAGGCACTGAAATTAGGAAGGATTGGGGAAGGCTTCCTAGAGAAGGTGGGATTTTAGTTGAGACTTAAAAGAAAGCTAGGGAGATTAGTTGTCAGAGTGGAAGAGGGAGAGTGCTTCAGGCATGGGAGAGGGTCTGAGAAAATGCCAGGAACCAAGGGATAGAGTGCCTTATTCATGAAATAATTAGAAGACCAACTTCAAGGATTCAAAGAATATGTTTCAGGGAGTAAGGTGTGAGAAGATTGTGAAACTAGGAGGAGACGAGTGAATGAGGGGCCTTGAATGACAAACAGTGCATTTTGTATTTTCCAGATGAGGAAACTGAGGTCCGTGAGAAGCAAAAGTCTCAGTCTCTTGGCAAGCACCAAAGCCAGGTCTCAAACCCTAGTGTCCTGACTTCAGTCTAGTATTCTTTTCAGTATACCGACTCTGGAGAATGGATTCCTTGGGTCTAGAAACTCAACTGAGGTCAAGCAGGCCTGGGCAAACATGCAGCCACCCAGGAGATAGACCATCATCTCAGAGTCCCACTGTATGCAAAGCCACCCCAACAAAAAACAATAGCAGGCCAAGGAATTAAGAACCAAGAAACTGCAGGATATTTGATGGGTTGTGACACAGAGGAAGAATCCAGATTGTCTTGGCAATATCAAATCCCCAGGCTGTGCAGGTAGCTCCATCCTGAGGAGTGCCTTGTCTCTCCATTCTGCTTTTTACTTCTAATTTCAGGAAACAAAGCAAAGCAATAAGCAGAATGTTCGTGCAGACCTGGGCTCTCTGAGCAGAAAGAGGCGGGGGAGACCCTTTTGAGCTGGTACATTCTTGGCATTCCTGTCCCAGGCCTTGGGAAGCTGCGGTTACCCAGTGAGAGAGTCTTGTGCTGCAGATGCCAGGAAGTTTCATATTGTCTTTGTCCCAAACAATGCCGGCCTTTTAGAAGACTGGTCTGATGAGGACCTACTCAGGCATCTGCATTCCCCCTATGGTTATCCCCCAGACTTCCTCACTGCCTTAGGGTCCTCCTCTTCTCTCACAGGCCTTTTCTTGAAAAAGGGAGTAGTGGTGGTGGAAGCCTAGAATGCATTGCCAAAAATTCTAATCCCAGCTCTATTCCCGCCATGCTGGGTGGTACAGTCAAGATTGTTTGGCACCTCTGAGCCTCGGTCTCACCATGTCTAAAAAGGAGAGGTCAGACTGCTTCTCCCTGATGTAGTGCATAGAGAACTTGATGGAGTGTTAGACGTGGATTTGAGTTCTAGACTTGTTGTTTCCTTTCTAGTGTGGTCTAGAGCTAGTCATTTAGTGCCTCTGAGACAGTTTCCCCACTGTTAAAGGAAGATAATCTCAGGGGTTCCTCGAATCTCCAGTACCCAAAGACCTTATTCCAGATCCAAAGGGCCAAAGAGAGGACAAATTTTATGAAAATGAATGGAGGGAGCACCAGGCTGGGACCTGAGAAGGCAACTATTTGGTAGGTCCCTTGGTGTCCTAAATATTTTCACCTGTAAAATGGAGAAGATGAAGAGGGCCAATTTCAATCATTTGTTTCTCTATGGATTTCTCAGGAGTCCAATGTCCTGGAAAATGGCCACTGGACCATAGACTTAGAAGGGACCTCAAAGACTTTCTAGTTCATTTTGCAAAAGAGGAAATTGAGGCCCAGGAATTGAAGTGACTTGCCAGATGTCCTAAACATCAGAAGTAGGATCTGAATCCAAATCCTCAGATTCCAGAGGAAGATATTGGTGGCATAGGATTGAATTTGACATCTTACCATAATAGTAGACCAGGGCTCTTCCCATTGCACAAAACTGCCTCTATACTATACAATACTAATATGTATATATATTCCTACATATATGTATTCCTACATACATTCCCACATATATATTTCTACATATATATTCCTACAAATATATATTCCTACATATATATGCATATATATATATATACATATATATATATATTCCTACAAGGCTGGAGTCTTGAGAAATAGGGCAAATTTGGGACAGCCCACGGCCGTGATTAACCTTGCCCCATCTGGTGGTTGGAGATGAAGTTCTTTTAGCCAAGGCACAATTTGTAGAACTGCAGAATCTGTACTCTAGATCATCACTTACCTGAGCCTCCCGTCCCCATCCCCAGCTATTCTGTAGTGCTAAAGAGGATCTCTCTCAGCCCCATCACGCCAGCATCTAGAGACTGATGCCATGAGAGCCATATCCCACAGAAGACTCAGTTCTGAGATGGAGGCTGAGGCAGGGAAAAGGATCTGTTCCGCCAACACCTGGCATCCAAGAGACTATATTAGCAGGGGGCTGTCAATCTCCTGGCAGAAAAACAGGAGCGAGAAAAGCAAAGAAACAATCAGGAAGCAGTCAGAGCAACAAGAGAGAGGACAAGAGAGACGGTGGGACTATTTTAAGTAATGTTTGATAAATTACCTGCCTTTACTCTCTTTCCCGTAAAGGAGATACTGTGGAGTGAGTGTTTGAATTTGACATTTCGCCATAACAGCGGGCCAGCGGCAGAAGACAGACCAACAGCTGGAACGAGACAGCTGTGTGTTTTCTGAAGAGGGAAGGGAGCCAGGGGAAGTGCCAAGGCCTGTTTTCTTTGTTTTTACCTGCAATGTGTTGGCACGTGATCCCGTAGGCAGACAGTCACCTATAGACATATAAATCCTTGTGTGTACATATGCACAGGGATAGAAAAATACACAGGCAGATATTACAATCAAAACATTTATTGGAGCAAAGGGTCAGATGCTGCGAAACAAGACTTTGACCTTATGGAGCTTGCATTTTATCAGAGGAAACAACACGTACATACATAAATTCATCCTCACCAGCAGCAGATTCTGAGACTCTGATGGCTAGTAGATAGACTTGGACTTGGAGTCAGGAGGAAGAAAGAGCACGAAACCCCTCTGACCTTTGCCATATCGACTCTGGGTGAGGTCGCTTAATCTCTCCCAGCCTCAGTTTCCTCCTCTATCAAATGGTAATAATAGAACCTCTCTTCTGGGGTTGTTACGAGAATAAAATGGGGGAAATAGGTAAAGTGTTTTGCAAATCTTAAGATCGCTATTTAAACTAAAGCTATTACTGTAAGATGATTGGGGAGGGGGTGCCTCATCGAGAAGGCATCTTAGAGATAATTTAATCTAATCACCTCATTTTACAGGTGAAGCAGTGGAGACCCAGAAAGAGGATGTGACTTACCCAATTAGAGGTAGTAAGTGGCAGAGTTAGGAGTAGGACGCAAATCTCCAGAGTCTTTCCATCTGCCCACAGGCTATGGACACGAATCCTGACATACATGTGGATGCCAGAATACCAGCTCGCACTCCTCACCCCACTTCAACAGAAACAATGCCCATCCAAGTGCTCTCTCCAGATGAGGCAAGTCAAGGGGACTGAGCTGTGACTAGTCCCCTTAATTGTTTGGGGAGGGGCGCTGGGACTCTGCAATTTTCCACAAGACAGCTGCTCCCTCCCCCTGTTTCTTGCCAAGATTTCTGTGCCACCCTAGGGAAACCCCATGAGCCTATTTAGTGAGGGTAATTAATTTAATTAACAACCTTCAGTGGAAGTGATAAAGATTGGTGTAGCAAGTATGTTTCCAAATAGGGTGCCTGTATCTAGTTTGACTGTGATGACTTCTGTACTGATGGGATGAGCCAATGCCGGGCTGCCTCCCTCCTTCCAAGCCTCCCTCCCATCCTCCATCTTCCATCCCCCCTGCTACGATGCTGCTCAGGAAGCACCCAGCTCCTCTCCAGGTGCTGCTAATTAGAGGAATCTGCTGTGTAGGCTGAGGCTTTTAGGGGATTAAAAAAAATCAGTGACAATAATGTGGAAGATGTAAAGCATCTTCAAAGAATCACCAGGAAGAGAGTTTGAAAAGTGGACAATGCTACCTCTCCCCCCTCCCCTTCCTTCCTGCCCTCCCTTCCAGGCTCCTTTGAGGATTGTGGGACTTGGTGTTAGGAGGTATCTTAGCAACCATCTAGAATGTCCATCTCCTCCCAGTCTCCCCCTTCCCTTTTATTTATGAGGAACTGACACCCAATGATAAAGTGACTTATCCAAGGTCACTCAGATAGGAAATGGGACTTGAATTTAGATGGGAAAGATTTAAGTCCCTCTCTCCCTAACAATGACAATAGTTCTAATTTAAATAGCACTTTAAAGGTTTGGTTTGCAAAACATTAGCGTTATTGCCCCTAATAGTCTCACAACTCTGTGGGATAGGTTCTATTATTATTCTTACTTTATTGAGAAGGAGACTGAGTGAAGGTTACATAAGAACCCAAATATGGCCTCATTGTGTCCCAGAGCCCCTGTGCTTCTCTGGAGCCACTGAAGATGAGAAGGTGCTAACTCAGCTGAAGTGTCCATTGAAAGGATTTCACTTTAGGGAAAGACAGCTAGAGGGCACAGTGGATAGAGCCCTGGGACTGGAGTTAGGCAGACTTAAGTTCAAATCCAGCTTCTGATCCTTGCTAGTCATGTGACCTTGGGTACCTCACATTTTTGTCTCAATTTCCTCAACTGTAAAATGTTTAAAAACCCCACTACTTTTGGGGTGTTTGTGAAGATCAAATGAGATAATACTCGGAACAAGCACATAGTAGGTACCATAGAAAAATGGTAGCACTTATCATTGGAAAGAAGACTGGTATACTGGCTATTCGATGAAAAAGGGCACTAAAGTTATTACCTGTGTAACAGATGGGAGCAGATGTGATGGGAAGACTCAGCTGAATAACATTCACTTATTAAGTGACTTCTATATGTCAAGAACTATGCTAAGAGATGGGGACACAAACCATACAGCCTCTGTCCTCAGGGACCTTACATTCTATTGAGTGGATGGTGTGTCTACAAATGAGTAAATTCAGGCAGGATGTATACAAAGTATATATGCACAGTGATGATGAAGTCTTAGAGCCCAAAGCACTAACCTGACTGGACCAGGACAAAAGTACATTTTCCATTAGGTTATAAAGGAAAGCATTGATGGATAGATCATGGCACTTGATTCAGAGAGAGAGTAGTAGTAGTAATACAGTCTTTTGGCCAGCAATAAAGAGCATGTCGAACAAGACTGTTAAGAGGAAAAAGGAAAAGAAGAAAAGGAGCGAGAGAGAGAACAAGAGAGAGAGGAAGAAAGAAAGAAAGAAAGAAAGAAAGAAAGAAAGAAAGAAAGAAAGAAAGAAAGAAAGAAAGAAAGAAAGAAAGAAAGAAAGAAAGAAAGAAAATCCCTATGCAACTATACTGTGAAAACTGACAATGTTTAGTAGAGTAATGAGCACATAATAAGTGTCAATAAATGTTGGTTGATTGACTATATGATAGACATCTTAGGTAGAGATTGAGGTAATACATGCCTTTGGTCCAGCTGCATGAAGGACTTTGGCACATTTTTTCTCACTCTGGTGGAAAAAGGATGAGGTTATACTTCTTCAGGAATGGATGACAGCTAGTATTTACAGAGAGCTTTAAGGTTTGTAAAGGGCTTTGCTTATGTTATTTCATTTGATTCATTTGATGTAGAATTTAGTTTTCTCTTTACATTGTAAGTCTCTTCCAATTAAATATGTCACTTTTTTAATGTATACTTCTTGCCTGCTCTATTAGGATTGTGAAAACAAAGTTCTCTCTCTCCTTTTAACTGGATGAGACTATAGTACTCTGAAACAGGTGTTTTACCAGATGAGACAGATCATAAATTGAAAATAATCCCAAAATCTGAACTCAAATCCATGGGAATTCAGAAATGAGGGTCACATAGATTGCATTTTGTGGAGACTTGTCCAAGATAGATAGAGCTTCTGAGGTGTAAATTGCCTACACTGGTTGCCTGTTTTAGTAAATAACATTGCTTAAATTGCTTTTACTCTCTGCCTTGCACTAATAGGCTTCAATGATGTTTTCAAGGTCTAGGTTATAATTTGGCAGCAATTTATACTGGACAGACTCTGCTAGCAATCCAGGCAAACTGATTTAAGGAATCATTGTATAAGTGTGTTTGAGAGTGTCTTCGTTGAATTCTGTGCAGTGTAGAATTCCTATAGCTCTTCAGTTGTTGGAGAACTGGTGCTCAGTGATGGAACAGACCATTATTGAAGACTGTTGGTTTGGGAGGTGTCTACTGAGTCCGACTTCAGTTTAGGGGAGTTGCTTCAGAGAATGACAATCAGAGGGGCAGTGTCTAGGGAACATTTGAGTCTCGCTAGACTGATTCAAGTAGGCACTTATATGATACACCATGAAACATTATGGTTGTATCTATTGATATGTGATGAGCAAAAGGCAGTCTTCCAGTTACAGTTGTCATAGTTGGGCAAGAGCATAAAGGTAAACCTAATAGACAAAGAGAATGTTTGTGGGTAATAGTTCCTAATGTGGCATGCAGCAGGAGTGAGAGCTCTGCAATGGAATATTGTGCCAAACAAGCTACCATTCAACTGGAGGCAACAGAAGGCAGTTGGCACTTCCCAAGGCCTACTGATTCATGGTTTTGAAAGCAACCCCCCACCCCTCCCCACTCCGTGATCATTTTGGACACTTAAGCCAAGACAAAATTCTAGATCTGGTATGGAATAGATTCTGCTGGCTTAAGATGATAGCAGATGCATGCAATAAATATAAGACTGCTTTTAAATAAGTTCAAAGGAAAGTACTTGAGTTTCTTAGCTAAAAGTCCTTGGAACTGATATACTTTTTTAAAAAAAAATCCTTACCTTCCATCTTAGAATCAATACTGTGTATAGGTTCCAAGGCAGAAGAGCAATAAGGTCTAGACAACTGGGGTTGTGACTTGCCCAGGGTCACACAGCTAGGAAGTGTCTGAGGCCAGGTTTGAACCCAGGACTTCCCATGTTTTGGCCTGGCACTCAATCCACTGAGTCACTTAGCTGCCCCATACATATATACTTCTTTTCTCTGGATGGCGATAACAATAGCATAAGCAAGGTCTCGTTTTTGACAAACCACTTCACCCATCAGGCCTACCAAACCATGAATCCAAAGGTTTCCAAAGTAGCCAAGGTGTTGTGGAAGTATTTTTCAGGGTAGAGATTCATTTTCAGGATTCATGCTGATTAAGCTCAAGATTTCAAGAGTGAACTAGCTACTCAAGGAGATGCCAGCTATAGTAGATATGTAATTAGAATCTGTTACCCTAAAAACTATGATCCCCCGCACTCTACTCATTTCCTGTCATTACGTGTTGATGTAGACAGGATATAAATTGGGTGGAGTTCCATGTCTAGCTTTTCCCTTCCTGTCTGTGTATGTTGAGGATTGATGGTAAGTGGGATAAGTATCTAGACTCCCCTCTTGTTAGCTTTCAATGGGCCAGATCAGCTATTCACTCACCCCCACCCCAGGGAAGACCTATGAGGGAATAAACACAAAAAGGTTCCCAAAAGGCAAAGCTATAGTGGGGATGCTGAAGGGAGGTGTTGGGGATCAGTTATGAACCTAATGGATTAGATTCCCCCTTCAGAGCAAGCACTATGGAGACAAGCCTCCCCACTCTCAAGTTCTAGTGGCTTTGCCTTTCAAGATGGTGTTTGGTATTTGTCTTCTCCTCAGCCACAAGATCGGCCTTCCTCCCCACAAAGGAACAGCCCCAAACTATCACTAATTAACTAATAAAAATTTATTATAAGGATGAGGGAATTCAGGATAACAGGGTAAGGGATGTTTGAGGATTTTTGAGAAAGGAGGGTACAGGGATAACTTCTCTATCAACTATGAACCCCACAACAAGAGAGCAGTTCTGGTTTCTTATAGCTTTGACTCAGAAGCTCACTCTCTCTCCCCTACAATATCCTTTCCTTAACACTATCTAACAAACAAGGGAATCACTGCAAGGAAGGGGTATAAGAGGAACCAAGGAAGGGTCCTCCAAGTGCCCACTCCCTCCGGAGTCCAGGCACTAAGGCCAATTATAGAGCACAATTCTTTCAGTTTCTCCTTCGTTGGCAATGAAGTCAGTAGAAATGTTTTGCTGTTGAAATCTCCAGGTTGCCCCTGAATTTTGGGTTCAGAAGAGCTAAATTCCTGTCTAGAACCTCCCAGCCCCCCACAACCATCCACCCCAAGCCCACCCAAGACTTGAATGTCTTCTCAGGAGTTTTTGGCAGTTGATTGTTGGCAGTTTGGAATCTTCAGAATTTTCACCAAACTCCCTGTTTTACTGGCCCCTCCCAAACGGAATTCTCTCAGAGTTCCGTGGGGTTGGCTTCCAGTCCAATTCAAAGATGAGTGCTTAGTTATCCTTGATTTACCCCAAATCCATACTTACAGATTCCCTTTCCTTCTCTTGGTTGCTGTCATTATGTATTGATGTAGACAGGATATAAACTGGGTGGAGTTCCATGTCTAGCTCTTTCCTTCCTGTCTCAATTTGGTGGAGTGGGGATTTTTTTTGAGCAGGTAGAAAAACTTAATCACATGGTTCTATTTTGTCATATAATAAACTTTATAAAAATAATAATTGAAGTATTGGACATTAATTTAAATCTTACAATTTATGGTGACCAGAAATGGGGTTCAGAACCCTTAATTCTCTGTGAGTAGATTAGTTTGAAAAGAAACCATGTTTCTCCTGCCCCCTCTCTGAGGAACTTTCTTCTACTCTCTGGGTGGTCCCAACTGCCTGCTGTTGCTGATCCTGCCTCCTGCCTCCTCCTGATCCTCCTGCTGTTGCTGATGATTGCTCTTTCCCTTACATTGCCAACACCTGAGTACTTGCTAGCTGCTTGCCTTGGAAGCCTTGGTTTGTTTAGTTAAAGCAATAATTAGCTTCCTAAAGCACTTTTACCTGAGGAGAGCTTCTACCCTCTTAACTCCCTGTCCACGTAGCAGGGGAAGCAAGCTGCTCCCTGGCATTTTTACCTCTAGGGAGGAGGGGAAGGAAGGTTACTCTTCCAAATAGGAAGTAGAATTGCAAGCATGGCCCACTCTATGAAGGAGCAGTGCATTACCTATCTCAAACAGCTCCCAGATTTAGGATGTCTCTTCTTCCTAACATTTCTGGGTGCACTGGTCCTTACAATTAGCTTGAATAATACTGAGAGTCAGGAGAGAAATTCAACTCCCTACACCCCCTTGCAATTCTGGCCTGCCCAGGCTCTACAGTACAATATATGATTCCTCCACATTATGTTCAATGAGGAATTCTCCCTCACTATGGGAGATCCCAGAGGTGTGACCAAAAGGAACCTAGATGGATGATGATACTGGAGAGGGGAAGGAACCTTAAAGAGTCTGGAGGTAGATTTTAAGCCTTTTCAGACTCCATTGTTTTATGGAAATCTCTGTATCAGAATTGAAAAAAAAGGACTCTCAAAGTCAGTGCCTATATCCTGTCTCATATATTGTATTTGCTGATTGCTTGTTTTAAGATTTTATTTTGTTTGTTAAGTTCTGTTACACTGAATCATTTTAAGTTACTGTTTTGACAATTAGCTATATGTGCTGTTACATTGTCTTTATTTGTGCCTTTCCCCTATGACTGGACTAGAGAAGATACCATTGTAAAAGTACCTTTGAATTATTTGGAACAAGAGGTAAGGGTCCATTTAGTAGCTGAAGTGAAATGCTATAGCACTTCCACATTAAAATGGATGAGACATATGAAAGACATGCCTTTTAGAGCTATTACAGTCTCATGCCAAAGGAAGGAGCAATATTGTAGTCCTTGCCTCCACAGTACAATGGACAGAACACATAAAAGACATGCCTTTAGAGCTGTTACAGTCCCATGCTAAAGGAGGGAGCAAACCAAAGGGGTTGGTTACCCCATGATGGGTTATAGTCTTGTAAAGTTTTCCTAAGGGGCATGGTACCCCTAAATGGCCCCCAAGAGAGAGCATTTCAGCGAAGATTAAAAGCCATGAGCTTTAGTGGCTACCTGAGTGGATCTGAGTGTTGGTCAACACCTTCCTTGGCGGGGATTGTGTAATTGTCATAGGGATTGTATAATTGTCATAAAATTAAAAAATCTTTTAAGAAAGAAACATTTCAGGAAAAGGAACTCGATGACTCTGAATCCAGAAGATGAATTGTTTGAAGAAGGCACCATGTATATGCCTGAAGAAACCTCCATAGCATCAGAAGACCCAGAATGAACCGTGGAGTATAATTGATTGAACCGTGGTGGGTTTTGTATATATACTCATTTTGTATGTATACTCTTATGCCAAAGGGGACTACCCCCTAAATGGCATTTTGTCAATGTGCCTAACAATCATTGGTTTTGTTCTCTTTCCCTTTTATCCCCAAATTATTGTAATTTAGAAGTACGTTATATTTACATTATCTATTGGTGAGATTAGTCTCCCAAAGGATCCCAGGGGGATTGTGTAATTAGAATCTGTTAGCCTAAAAACAACAATCCCCAGGAAAACTATGATCCCCAGCACCCTACTCACTTCTTTTTATGCTGACATAGACAGGATATAAATTGGATGGAGTTCCATGTCTAGCTCTTTCCTTTCTGTCTCACTTTGGTGGAGCAGGGATTTTTTGAGCAGGTAGAAAAACTTAGTCATGTGGTTCTGTTTTGTCAGATAATAAACTTTATAAAAATAATACTTGAAGTATTGGACATTAAATTAAATCTTATACAGGAATTGAGAAATAAAAACAACTACACAATACTGTCCTTAAGGAGACCCCCCAGTCAGAACATTTAAATTGCTCATGCTAACAAAGGCCCAAAGACTGAACAGAAAGGGTCCAGCCTCCTTAGGACATGCCTTCAATACCCACTAGAGGCTTTACTACATGCTTACTGATACTTGAGAAAGAATCAGGGATCCAATGTGGGAACTTCCTTTGCTGGACTATGCAAATTCTGAGGTTTTGGGGGCAGTTTTCCCCATTTTTCAATTTGGGGGGAGGAATGGGAAAAAGTAATAATGACTGCTCATGTAAACAAACATGCAAATATAAATAGATAAATATGCAAACAAATAAATAAAAATTTTAAAGTCTCAAAAAAATGGAAGAGACTCAAAATTATACCTATTTCAGCTAAGAAATCAGTTGAAGGATGCCCATTACCTTATAATGTCAAAGGTAAAATGATATCACATTCTAACTAACTGTAAGGAGCTTCAACCAGAAAATAAAGACCTACAAAGGTCATACATGAACATGTGAGAGGAAAGCCATTCCATACCAACCACTAAAAGTTTAGGTATTTTGTTCAAGTCTACAAAATAGCCCCAGAAACTTGTTGAGATTCCACAAAGACATCTGGCAACCCTCTTCTTCCCTGGGCCAAGATGAGGTGGAAAATAGGCAGTGATGGGCATAGGTTATAATAGTAGGGCAGACTTCTCTCTGGCTCCAAATAGCTTGCTGATGGCAGCTGAGAAAAGCAGGAACTCTTGGGTAACTGAAATAGCAGATGATCTAAGACAAGATCCTGACCCTTCCTGGGTAATGTTCCCCAGTCTTCTGCTAGATCTCTCCAAAGACTATGCCATGCTTTTCCCACTTCAGAGGTAGAAGTCTCAGAAGAATTTATTTCTCAGGTTACTCTGGTGACAAAAGAGGATACATTGCACTCCCTCGGAAATTAGTGATGTCTGTGTTTCTCCACGTTATTTTGCAATTCTGTCCCAATTGTCAATATTTGTTCCTTGCATGGTCCATAAGGACAGTGAAATCTGAATTTAATCTCAGCTCTAAAATTAAGGGGGCTAGGGAACAGCAGCTCAAGACAGATGGTTTACTAGATCAGATAAATTGTAGATTGAAAATGATCAGAACCCTAATTCATGTGAGTCCTCAGATGAGCGGCACATGGACTATACATATGGCATTATATTTTGGAGTGTCAGAGAATTTCAGAATTGGAAGGACCTCAAAGGTCATCTAGCTGAAATAGGAATCCTCTCCACAACAAACTTGGCTTGAACACCTCCAATGGTCCATTATCTCATGAAACAACCTTGTTTTGGGGACAGTCCTAATTGTTAGGAAGTTCTTCTCTATATCAAACTGAAATCAGCTTCTGTATTTTTTGCTGTAACTTTGTCCTTTCAGAGCCAAGGAGAACAAGTCCGATTCCTTCTTCTACGTTAAAGCCTTGTAAATAAGTGAAGGCAATTACCATTCCCCTCTGAAGTCTCTTCTTCTCCAGATTAAATATCCCCATTTCCTTCCTCTGGGTCTGTGGCATGATTTCAAAACCTCTCACCTTCCTAGCTGCCCTCCTATGGATATCCTCCACCTTATCAACAGTTTTCTTAAAATGTGGCAATTCCAACTATGAACAATACTAAGGATGCCAGCATAAAGCAAGATATAGTAGAACGGTCACATCCTCTTTCTATGCCTATTCCAAGGGTTTTTAATGCTATTTTAAATGTGCCTACTGAGAACAGTCAAGACTGCTGGAATTTGATTCAACCCAATGATATTTATTAAACACCTCATCTTTGTAATGTGCTGGCATCCAGGGCTGGCGATACACAGAGGAAAACTGACCTAGCTTCTGTCCTCAAGGACTTTATGCCCAGCTTGGGGCGGAGGGGTAGAGTGTAGATGCAACATACACACAAATAAGCCTGCCCAAATATACAAAGGGATCTGGGATCTCAATTTAGAACCCATTTCCCATTGATACGGATAACACCCACCCACACCTGCCCATCCATGTTTTACTACTCTATCCTAGTGATGGGCAAATTTTTTAAAGAGGGGGCTAAAGGAAGGGAAATGTTCATCTGTCAGTCTGTTCCTAAGGCACCTCTTTCGGAGTTTCATTGTATTGTATCCTACTCATTGTATTCGTCAGATTAGGAATAATGTCATGTGGCTGGATAGAAGATTTCAGGGGGCCCTATCTGGCCCACAGGCCAGCCCATAGTTTGCCCATCACTGCACTATCCAGTAGTCAAGAAGACCTGAGTTCAAATCTAATCTCAGATTCTTATTGACTTTGTAACTGATTAAATCATTTCACTCCTGTCTGTCTAGTTTCCTCAATCGTTAAATAATAGCACCTACTTCTTAGCATTGCTGTAAGGATCAAATGAGATCATATTTGTTTTTGTTGTTGTTGTTTGTTTGTTTAAACTTGCCTTCCATCTTAGAATCAATATTGTGTATTGGTTCCAAAGCAGAAGAGGGTTAAGTGACTTGCCCAGGGTCACACAGCTAGGAAATGTCAGAGGACAGATTTTAACCTAGGATGAGATCATATTTGTAAAGAGCTTTGTACAGTACCTAGCACATAGTAGGAGAGGACAAGCAGCTGGACAAGCAATTTTATTTCTCTGTGTCTTCAGATTTTTTCATTTCTAGAATGTGGGGAGTAGACTAGATGATCTTTGTTCACTTGGGATATAGGTACCTAGCACATAGAAGGTACTTAAGAAATGTTTCTTCTCTATGTTCACATAGTTCTATCTACTACGAGTTTCTTCTCTCCTCTGAGTTCACTTTGTGGGGGGGGGGTTGGTACAGGCATCTAATGTGCTTCAGGCTTTCTTTGCTTTTCCTAGACATTGCAAGGGTTCTTAATGGAGCTTCTTGATTATCTGCCCATCATCCCTCATCCAGCCCATCTTCTTTTTTTCCCTTAAATCCTTACCTACTGTCTTAGAATCAATACTATGTATTGGTTCCAAGGCAGAAGAGCAGTAAGGAGCAGGCAATCAGAATTAAGTGACTTGCCTGGGGTCACACAGCTAGGAAGTATCTGAGGCTATATCTGAATCCAGGATCTCCTGTTTCCAATCTGGTTCTCAATCTGCCCCTTCCCCCTTATAATATCTTTTACTCCTTTTCTTCTTCCAAGTTCCTCATTATTTATGTTATATGCTGTACCTTGTTCACACTCTCCATGCCTCTTTGTGTGATACTCAGTTTCAGTTCTTCAGAGGCTATCTATCCCATAGAATATAGCCACAAAGCAAAACCAGTAGAGCGTTGGTATTTAAAATATGGACTTTGTTTCTATTTGAAGCTTAGGGTCATTACAGGATTTTGCTAGTTTCCCAAAGACAATTCAGCCCACTTTTCTCCTGCTCAATTCTGGATTCAGTTTGTCCATTTGTACTATCTGTCCCAGATATTCATACTAATGGATGAGGCATAAAACAAGGTGATACATTCTTGTCAAAGGTGTTTGCCACCATGATAGAAGAGATCCATTTAATTGACAGAGGTTGAAAAGGGATTACTTAGGAATGGGAAGGCTTTCTAAATATTCTAGTTTGTAGGCACGATTGTACTGGTTGCAGCAAGCCCCCAGAAGAAGGCAGAGCTTCCTGGAAGTTAGGCATAACCATTCAAAAGGATTTGACCAGACCTTCCACACAGGAAATACCAAATGAATGAAGAAGTCTAGGTTATACCATAAAATTTATATGGATAGATAAACATAATATTAAAAAAACATGCACTCAAGTTATTTTGATGTAGCCAAAGAGCTCTAGAAAAATTTAGAGAGTGAAACATTTTTACTTGGTGGGATCTGCGTGGAAATAGACTCTGAGCAGAGAGCCTTGAAGGATGAAGAAGATGACAACATTCCAGATTTGGAGAATGGCCTACATAAATAAATGAGAATGGATAATAAGAGTTAGATCCTGCATGACTTCAGCCCAGTCTTACCAGAATTTAATGTGTGTGAAAAAGTCTAGTGTGGAATAAGTCTAGGTCAGGAAGAAAGAAAAGAAATATGACTGAAAATATAGATAGGAACCTGATTTTAAAAGGCTTTAAATGCCAGGCTAAGTAGTTTATAGAGCACTTAGGTGGTACAGTGGATTAAATGCCAGGTCTGGAGTCAAAAAAGATACTTCTTCCTGAGTTCAAATCTGGCCTCAGACACTTACTAGCTGTGTGACCCGGGGCAAGTCACTTACACCCTGCTTGCCTCAGTTTTCTCTTCTGTAAAATGAGCTGGAGAAGGAAATGGCAAACCACTCCAGTATCTTTGCCAAGAAAACTACAAAAAGGGTCAGGAAGAGTTAGACACAATTGAAAACAACTAAACAACGATAACAACAAAGTAGTTTATATTTCATTCTAGAGACAATAGAAAACTACTGAAGCTTTTTGAGCAGATGAGTGGCATGATCAGTCTTGGAAGATTATTTTGACTATCTTGTAGAAGATGGGGTGGAGAAGTATACGGGAGACTTGTTAGATGTCATAACAGATGTCTAGGCTAGCACCTGGTCCTATGGATCTCAAACACTGCAAGCCCATAAACCGAATTTGCTTAGGTAAAGGAAGAACCAACAGAGTACACCTTAGAAAGTCCTCTGGAACCACAGATTAATTTTTTTAACCCTTACCTTCCATCTTAGAATCAGTACTGCATATCGGTTCCAAGGCAGAAAAGAATTAAGGGCTAGGCAAAGGGAATTAAATTGACTTGCTGAGGGTCACACAGCCAGGAAGTATCTGAGACCAAATTTGAACTCAGGACCTCCTGTCTCTAGGCCTGACTCTCAATTCATTGAGCCATGTAGTTATACCCCACAACCAGTTTTATGTCTTTTCTGGCTTTCCATAGTCCTTTGGGATACTCTATAATAATAACTCACATTTATGTAGACCTTCATAGTTTACAAAGTATGTTCATAACAATCCTGTGAAAGAGATGGTTCAAGTTATTATTATTCACTTTTTATAGATGAGGAAACTGAAGTTCAGCAAATTCTCTGCCCTTGAGGAGCTTACATTCTACCTGCCAGAGCTAGAGGAAGGGAAGTATTTCTACAGATAAGAATAATTCAAAAATTCGAAGGGGCATGCAACACTTTTTGACTAGGGCAGTGGCTTCTAATATTTTTTAATCTGAGCATCCCTTTTGAGCAGCAATCATTTTGTGGATTCCCTTGTCCACTCTCCATCTTCTGGAAATCTCTCGCAATAGCTCCCTAAGGTCCCAGGAACTCATGTCCCACTCCATACCCTTCTCTAGTGACCAATCATTGGGTAAGCTTCCTGGGGGAAAATGCCACCTGAGTTAAACCTTAAAGGTAATGGAGTATTGTAGAAAGGAGAGATGAGGGAAGAACTATATTGCAGGAATAAGCAATGGCTTGTGGAAATGCCAGGAGCCAAGAGAATGTAGAGTGCATGAAGTGGAGGAATGTAAAATAAGACTGAGAAGGTAGGCGGGGATCAGAGTGTAGCGGGTCTTAATTAAATGCCAGTATTTTATCTTATAGTTAACTACACAGCAAACCACTAGAGACTTTCAAGCTGGGGGGAGTGACCTAGGCAGGTCTGGGCCTTTGGAACTTTATTTGACCAGACATGTGGAGGACAGATTGAAGAGAGCACAGACCAGAGGCAGCGAGACCATGTAACAAGCTATTTACAACTGTTCAGGCAAGAGAAGACAAGGACCTAAATGAGGGTGGTAGCTGAGTCAGTGGAGGAATGGGGATCATGGATAAGTCTTGGCAACTGATTCAATATGGAGGGTGATATTGGAAAAATCCCATTCCATTGAAGCTGGTCAAAGGGAGGGAGGAGAAGTAGGAAAGAATGTGCTGAACTGTTGTTCCTTTTTTCTGAACTGTGGCATCCAGATGTGAGGTAGGACCAGTTTTCCCAGAGGCCTCCCATTATTGAAGACTGGAAAGGAAAGCAGGAGATGCATTGGGGCAAGTTCTTTGAGCCATATAAGGGACAGTTGGAAGCACATAATCCATGACCCTTGGTCCAGTTATTCAACTCACAAGGGACCATATTTCAAACAGATGGATGTTCTAAGTTGTAACAGCATGAGACTGACATGCACATGTGCCTGAATGATAATAATAGCTGAAGTTAACATGCTCCTCCGTAGCTCCTAAAGCATCTCCTTTACGACCACCAGTGAGGCATGTAACAAATATGGATGTCCCTATTTTCCAAACGAGGAGGAGATTGAAGACCAGAGAAAATCAGTGACTGATCCAAAGTCACTTAGCTAAAAAGTGGAAGAGCAAGGAATGAAATGGAAGGTTTTTGATTCAGTTCAACAGTAACCCTCTGCTGCCTGAAGGAAGCCATGGCTCATACAAGATGAACATATTTCACCAAGATTCAAGCTGGATTTTCTGAATCCTTTGCTCAGTTGACTATTGGAACACCAGCAATGTATCAGTGCCCAGAAAAAGCATGGGACTTATTATTATTATTCATTTGTTTCTTTGCTGGTGGAGGTCTAATTTGAAAAGAAGGCAGGATATTGGAAGGAATTGTAAGTGCATTCATTAGAAGTGAGCCAACCTGGGTCCTAGATCTGATTCATAAGGTCATAGGTTTAAAGCTTCAAGAGACCTTCTAGGTCATCAAGTACAACTCCTTCATTCTACAAAGGAGAACACTGAGTCAGAGAGAAGATAAGAGCCAAGGATAAGAGAGAGGATAACTTGACCAAGGTCACACAAGAAGCAGAGGTCTGATATCATTATCATCCTCTTCCTCCTCCTTTTAATCACAAGTTGAAATTTCTTTAGTGTTTCAAGGTTTACAAAGACCCTTGCATGCTGTGGGGAAGTCGCTTGATTTCTCTAAGGCTTCAGCTACAGTATCTTTAAAGTGGTCATGCCTGCTCTATCTACCTTGCATCATGAGAATAACTAACTATCAGAACTCTTTGATAAAATCAACAAATATCATCAATAATGTTAGCTAAACAAGAGGATAGACTAAGAGGAAGCATCTCAGTGTATGACATCTTACTCAAGGAACTTCCTCCAGGAAACCAAGCCCCCTATTCCTTTCAACCAGATCTCAGCATCCCTGATAACCTTGACAACTCTTCTGATCATTTAAGAGACAAGGGCCAGTTAAGGGTAGTTTTACAGGATTAGCTTGCTGCCTTCTGGATGCTTCTACTCCAAGCCTGTAGAGATGATTCTAGTCTTTCTTTGGAAGCGAGTCAAAGGAAAACAGACTTCATTAGTTCAAGAACTTGCTTCTCCAGATAACTTCTCTAGTTGAGAAGGATGCTTAGGTTCCTGGGGCCCTAAAAGACTTCGAAGGTTTTTTTTTTCCTTCCCATTTAATAATGTCGACTACCCCACGGGGTGGTGATTGGCTGCCCGATCCTCTCCTAACTTCAACACAGAAGCCGCTCCCTCCAGGATGCAGCAGTAAAGTGACTTGATCTTGAAGCTGGCACGGCCGCCGAGCTGTTGGAGGCTGCAGCTGCCTCGGCCGTGCGCATGCCCCCCTCATGGGATCTTTCCAGTCATTTAGCTTCTCCACTGACTCGCAGCCAAAATTAACGGCGTCTCCTGTGGGTCCTCAAAGCACTCCACCCACCCAAACTCTCTGGCTCACTGTCATTCATCAGATAACCAGCGTGAGCACGAAACTTGGCTCATGTTCCCTTGTAGCTGTTCTCCCCACACGATGAGAATAACACCTCAGATTGCAGGACCCACTCCCAGGAAGCTGACTAGATTTGGGGAGAAACCAGCCTTCCCACTCCATGCCTTTCAGAAGTACTGTAAATGGAATGTGTTTTCAATCTCGTTTCCTCTACCTACTAGGTATGGGACCTTGGGCAATTTCTTTCTGAGCCTCAATTTCCTTATCTGTATAATGGGGATCATCTGAATTTGATCTATCTACCTCATGAGGAAATTGTATGGAAAGCACCTTGAAAATCTGGAAAACACTGTATAGATGTGAATGAATTTCATTTGACCTAGAGAAGAAGAGGAGAAGAGGCTTCTTCTAAAACTGGACAGAAGAGTAGTAACCAAGTCTTGGATGCCTTGGCATGCTTCATAACCTCAAGTTGTATGCCAAAAGGAAAATCTTCAGACCCCAAGAGTCCAGCTTGGGGCTAGCAACCTATAGCCTGAGTGCCAACTATGCATGTGTGAATTCCCTTTTACACATGCCATACAGGCCCATTTACAGAGGCTCTCTCTCTCTCTCTCTCTCTCTCTCTCTCTCTCTCTCTCTCTCTCTCTCACACACACACACACACACACACACACACCTAAAAACACTTTAGGGGGACAGCTGTGTAACTCAGTGGATTGAGAGCCAGACCTAGAGAAGGGAGGTCCAGGGTTCAAATCTGACCTCAGACACTTCCTAGCTGTGTGACCCTGAACAAGTCACTTGATTCCCATTGCCTAGCCCTTACCACTCTTCTACCTTAGAACCAATACATAGTATTGATTCTAAAGCAGAAGGTAAGGGTTTTTAAAAAAAAAACACTTTAGAAGCATAAAACAACAAAAAAGCTTTTGGCCTATTTGCATTAGTATAGCATTAGAATAGAGGGTTCCTTGGGATAATCTCTAATTTGCTTTCATAACCTTGATCAAGTAATTTCCCTCTCTGGATTTCAATTTCTTCATCTTTAAAATGAAAAGTTTGGATTAGCTTAGGATACTTGGAAGAGTGTTGCTTTGGATTCAGGAGAGTTAGGTACAAATTCTGACTTGTATGCTTCATGTTTGTATAACTTTAGGCAAATAACTCATTCTAGGACTCAGTTTACTAATCAGTAAAGTGAAAGGATTGGATAAGATGATTTCCAACTCACCCAGCTTCTATGATTTATAGTTCTGACTAGATTAAGCCTGCCTAAAGTCTTCTCCTAGTACTGAGATCCTCTATTTCTATGATCCTGGGTGCCAAGAATATAGGATAAAATAAGTGAGGGACCAGGCATTGCACATACTCAGGGATCTGGAAATGCTAATTGAACTGAATTAATATAAGGTAAAGGAGAAATCAGAGTTGACTTTGAGACCAGTGAAGCGAAACTTCCTGAAAGAAATGATGGGGGTTTTGAACAGAAGAATATACCTTACTGAAGAGGAGTTATAAAGCTTGTGGGAAGAACATAGCTTGTAAAAAGGTTTGGAGGCAGAAGAGATTAGCTTCCTTCATTCATCACTGAAGACCTATTCCTAAACAAACTTTTATTAAGAAGAGCAACTAGGTGGTGCAGTAGATAGAGGCTGAGCTTGGAGTCAGAAAGATTCCTTTTCCTGAGTTCAAATCTGACCTCAGACACTTAATAGCTATATGACACTGGGCTAGTCATTTAACCCTGTTTGCCTTAGTTTCCTCATACGGAAAATAAGCTGAAGAAGGAAATGGCAAAATCAATCCAGTATCTTTGCCAAGAAAACTCTACATGGTATCATGAACTCAGGCAATGATTGAAAAATGACTGAACAACAAAAATAGGCAAAGGACTACGCTGGATGTTAGATGCACAAAAAAGAAAAATTGAAAATATTCCTTATTCTAAAGGAACTTACATTCTGCTGACCTCAATAGAAACAAGAAGGTATTTGGGCAAGGGAATTCTAAGGAGGCAAATAATCAGTTCCATTTGGTCACGTTGAGTTTGAGAAGTTCATGGGACATCTAGGTAAAGAAGTCCCAAACAGCAACTGGTAATATAAAAATGAATCTCAGAAAAGAAATAGAGGCTAAAGAAAGACACATTTTTATTAAATATTTACTATGTGCCAGGCCCTATGCTAAGTGCTTCACAAATACCTAATTTGATTCAGCAACCCTGGAAAATAGATATTATTATCCTAATTTTATAGTTGAAGAAACTGAGGCAAATAGAGATTTAGTGACTTGTGCAAAATCACAAAGCTAGTAAGTGTCTGAGGTTGTATTTAAGCTTGGGTCTTCCTGAATCCAAGCCCAGCTCTCTATCCATGATGCCACCTAGTTGCCTTTAAATAAATGGAGGCTGAATATATAGATTTGGGAGTTATCTGCATAGAGGTGTTAATTGAACCCATTAGAGTCTATGAGATCACCGAGAGAGAGAATGTATAGAAAGAAAAGAGGATCCAAGTTGGAACATTGGGGGATACCCACACTTAATCAGCAAAGGAAGCTGAGAAGGAATGTTTAGACAGATAGGAGGAGAATTAGAAGAGAGGTATGCCGTGTAAGACAGTGGGACAGTCAATAGCGTCAAAATTTGCTGAGATGAGATGATAAAAACTGACAAAAGGCCATTAGAATTAGAACTTAGAGGTAGTTGGTAATCTTGGCAAAAACAGCCATAATCAAATGCTAGGGTGGGGAGCCAGATTGTCAGGGCTGGAGAAACGAGTGGGAAGTGAGGAAACGGAGGCAACCAGAATATACAACTCATTCCAGGACTTTGCCAGAAGAGATAAAGCTTTAGGCAATTAGCAGGGTCAAGTGGAAGTTTTTTAAGTGAGGCACCCCTCTAGGATACTTTGCTAACTTATATTCTCATTCCCCAGAAGGGGACTGCTACTTCCAAAGGCTCTATGGTTTTCCTGTAGGGCTAGACTCCTCCTTCTATAGTTTATGACCCCCACCTTGGGTTCATCTTCTTTGCAATTACCCAGTAGACAAAACTAGGTCGTAGAAAGGGCATTTACCAAGACGGTACATTAACAATAGAACCCGTAAGTATTTCTTCCACAAACCTGGAACTCGATCTCCTGCAACTATATCTGGCATATCTGGGAAGAGTGGGAACAAACTTGTAGTACAAATGGTAATAAAGCAGATGTGGCCTGAATCTCTAATAAATCAGGCCTTGAAGTCATTTCTCTCTTTGCTCTTCATGGAGCCATCTCTGTAATTCGCTCTCAGTTGCCAGGGTGCCATTCCTTGAAACTTATTTCTGGCCTCTGGTGACTTGCCTTTCTGTATCCAAAATGTGTCTCTGCTCCCTCAGATCTGTGCCTCAAACTTTCTCAAACTGATTTCATTTGCTAGATGAGGCATCTCCTTTGGAGCAAGTATCTCTGCTGATAGACATCATGGCCAGTAAGGGGGCAGGGGAGGGAAGGAGAGAAAAGTCCCCTCCCCCAGGTGAAAATCAGCATTCTCTCCCACTTATCCAAATTGCCCACTATCTCCAGGGCTTAGCTATTTAAAACCCTGCAACGATATGGGTATTTTTTGCTCGTCCAATGGCTCCCTTCTGACTCACTCAGAGAGGTGTTCATTCTTCATAAAAGGATAAAAAGGTGTTAACACCTTGTTAAAACATTAACACCTCATCATCTATGATTACACCCTGTGACTGGGACCAAATCTCCCTCCCTTGCCAACCATCCTCCCCCCCCCCCCACCTTGCTTAAGGATGGAAGAGACGTGAGCATGTTTGAAGAGAGCAGGAGATTGAAGATAAGTCTGAAGATTAAAGTGGGGAAGGGAATATAAAAAGGGAGAGTTCCTGGGAGGGGTGAAATCAAGGCCACAAGTACAGGGATTGGCCTTATCAAGGAAAAGAGCCTCCTATTCATCAGAGACTAAAACAGGGGGGAGAACTGTGAAGAATTGGAGGGAATTTGAGATGTGTAGTAGGGGAGAAGCAGCTCAGGAGGAATTGACTTAATTTTCTTAGTAAAAGTGGGAAGTGAAGTTCTTTACTTAGAGGTTGGGGTGATAGAAGAGGCCGGAGAGGAAAAGAGAAGGCTTGGAATATCTGCTATAGAGAGTGTGATGAAAAGCCTATGAGGGAAGATAAAAGGATCATTTTGCAGCAGTAAAGCCCTATTGACACTAGGTGACATCAATTTGAAGTCAATACAGTTGATATATTTTTCTGACTCTCTCCAGAAGCATTCAGCAACACGTGAATAGGAGCAGAGAAAGCGGACGGTGAGGACAACCAAGAGAGAGCGAGGACCTAGAAGAGTACAAGAGATGATGAGACGAGAAGGTCTTGTCAGAGGATAGTCTATAGTTGAATGGGTCATTGTGGGATTGGAACTGTTCAAGGAAGAAAACTGGACCAGAGCTAGGGTGATGACCTGGGAGTAACAGAAGAATAACGGTTATGGGGAAGAGAAAGCTTGAGTTTGTGAGGGATGAGTGAGAGGGAGAAATGAAAACTTAGAAAATTCCAATCAATAGAAAGAAATCGCAGAGTTTAAGCTTATAGAGGTAGCAGGGTTATGAGTTCTAGGGTATGGCCACACCTCTGGGGAGCTTTGGTGGAACAAAGAATTCAACGAACTGGGAAGCCGGGTTGTTCAAGAAGACATCAGTATGTATAGTGAAGTTCCTAAGCCGGAGAGCAGCAGGAAGGTGGGGAAATGGTAGCTAATTGAGGGGTAGGACAGGTAAAAAGGATTTCCACTTCATTAACAATGACTCTTTAAAAACCAAAACCAAAACCATAGTCTTCCACATCAATGTACTTATGGTTTATTTTGGAGGTTTTGGCTCTGTGTGAGTGTGCTCTGACAACAATGACCAATATGGAAGCGTGTTTTACATGATAATAAAAATATTTTAAAAACAACGACTAGATCAGAGGAATAATAGAAATAGCAGATGGGAGTTTGTCAGCTATAGTTGAGGGAAGTTCCAGCGGATCTCTAGTCCCACTGCCCAGGGTCCTTTGGGAACTGAGCATGCCATTAGCATGAGGGCATTGGATTCATCTTCCAGTTGAAATTACTTTAAATAGTGGGGAGCAGCAAGCATGAGGGTTAGGTAGGAACAGAAGGGAGCTGAATCAAATCATCTGGGTTAGTAAACACCCTGTCCCTCTGGGCAGTACCAAACTCACACTCAGCACTAGCCCTGTAGTCTTGACCCTGAGAAGTCTGATGATAAAGCACTCCTAGAAGAAATCCCACATGCAGAGCAAGCACTAGTCTCCCATTCTCTGAGTCCCTCTTATGCTCTAGTTAGGCAGAAAAAATAATGATGCCAATGCTCGTAATAATAATAACATCTCATGCAAAGTAAAGAAAGTAAAACCAGGAAAACAATATATTTACTGACTTCAACAACATAGAAGGAAAAAAATAATAACAAAAATCAAAACTGAACACTGTGCAAACATTTCCAAGTTTGGCATCAAACAGATTAGATTCCAGTGGTGGTTTGAGCTGGGAAATAAGAAGGGCTGTTGCTGTCCCAGGCACCCCTGTACTTATCCCCCTAACTATATTCCTCTGTGCCCTTCCCACTCCACCCACTCCAACCCAGAGTCAAGACAGATTTTTGGAATTGGGGGCTGAGGCACATTTTTCACTCTATGGCTCTCCTCCTCTCATCTAAACTTCATTCATTCATTTATTCAAGTTCAGACAGCAAACATTTATTAAGCCCATACTATGTGCATAATATTATGCTGGGAAGTGACAGGAATGCAAAATTTAGATAAGGCATGGGTTCCCGTCTTTGTGGAGTTTATAATCTTGAAGAAGGAGGAAACACAAATACAAATAACCATAATATTTAGCATTCCATGACAAGTGCATTCAAAAGGAGCGCCACTAAGTTCTATGTATGGTCCATACAGAAGGTCATTACTAATGGGAAGATAAGGGGCAAGCTTCATGGAATTGAGGGGATATGTGGTATAGTAGAAAAAAAAGTTTCTGGATTTAGGATAAGAGGACCTGAGTTCAAATGTCAGTTCTGCTGTTACTGGCTGCCTATATGATCATTTTATTTCTCTAGATCAGTGGTTCCCAAACTTTTTTGGCCTACCACCCCCTTTCCAGAAAAAAATATTACTCAGCCCCCTGGAAATTAATTTTTAAAAATTTTAATAGCAATTAATAGGAAAGGTAAATGCACCCGTAGCCATCACCGCTTCCCTGGATCGCTGCAGCACCCACCAGGGGGCAGTAGAGCCCACTTTGGGAATCACTGCTCTAGATCTTCATTTCTTCATTAGAATGAATAGGTTGGATGAATAATGATAATAATAATAGGTAGTATTTATATAGAACCTACAGTATGCCAGGCATTCTGCTAAGTACTTTGAAAATATTATCTCTTTTAATTCTCACAACAACCCAGAGAATTACAAGTGAGGAAACAGAGGCAGACAGAGGTTAAGAGACTTACTTTGATCACATAGCTAGTAAGTATGTGATGCTAGATTTGAACTCGGGTCTCCCTGACTTTAGGACAAGATCTCCACCCCTGCATTACCTAGACACCTAGGTGAGCTTTCTCTAGGCAAACTTCTGATTTTGCATATTGCCAAGAAAGTGAGGATCCATAATGGTAGAGAAAGTTCCCCCCTCTCCCAGCTCCCCCAGGAGTTCCCTGTGCCAGTAAAATCATAGATCTAGCTCTAATTCCTATCCTATCAAACAGCTCTTCTCCTCAGAGGTAGAAGGCTCTTAAAACATCTCAAGGGCAGAAGATTCTACAACCTTACTCAGCTACCAACCTAAGATTTTATCACCTTAATTTATCACTGGAAAGTCCCTAAGTGTGAGGGCAGCAGGAAGGTTGGAAGATGGTGATGGATAATTGAGGGGCAGGGCTGGTAAAGGTAACAGGTAAAAAGAATTTCTGCTTCTTTAACAATGACTAGGGTACCTCCAATTGTGGTGTAGTGAGGGGGAATTGGGGATGATGCTCCTTGACCAACTGATTCCTTCATTTTAGCCCTCTCCCATCCCAACTGATGAAATGAGAAATTGGCAGATAACAGAGACAAGAAGACACCAAAGTGTTAAGCAAAGTACAAAGACATGCCTATCCTCGATTAGCCCCTTCACTAAAATAAATTCTTGATGGAATTTGAATAGCAGTTAGTTGTGGGCTAATGAAGGATAGGGGTAGCTATGTAGTGCAATGTATATAGTACATAAGTATAGAGTATAGAGAATAGAGTATAGAGTAGTGCTGAGCCTGGAGTCAGGAAAACTCATTTTCTTACATTCAAATCTGGCCTCAGACACATGCTAACTGTGTGACTCTGAGTAAGTCACTCAACTCTGCTTGCCTCAGTTTCTTCATTTGTCAAATGAGCTGGAGAAAAAAATGATAAACCATTGCAACATTTTTGTCAAGAAAACTCAAAGTCAGACACAACTGAAAAATGACTGAATAAGTGAAAGATAAGCCATGCACATGTGGTCTTTAGGAGGGGGGGGGGAATTAAAAGAACACATTCCTTAGACAGAAATACATAGTTGAGGTAAAAGAGCTCTGGGAAGTATAGCTGCAGAGAAAAAGTCAGCTGTTAATTCAAGAGAGAATTACCCTGACAGTCAGTAAGGAATCGGGCTACAGAGAGGTAGTCCAGCTGAGTAACCTGCCTAGAAAAATTACTGTACCCAAGGGAGAACAATGTAAGGGGATCATGAGAAAAGAAAGGGTATCAGGGCCCTGTAGGACCAGAAGACAAAACTGCCTCGTCTATATGTTCCCTGTATGTATGCCTTACTACCAGCATATGTCAACTCTTCCCACTGGCACTGTAAATTTATTGGTGAGAATTCGTGGTTACTCTTATACTGTGCTATTCGTAAATACCTTTGTTTTGAGCTATTTGTGATTCCTTGCTAACTTTTAAAGAAAAACACACATACAGGGACTCTTGAGCTCTAGTTTTATGAATGTGGACCTTGAACCTAGTTGGTATTGATGCTTCCTGGGAAATAACTACCAAATCAAGTAAGGGCAGGGGAAATAGACTCTAGGGGGTTGCTTCAACAGTATAGAGTAGCAGAATTAATTTTTTAATGTTTTATCTTTTTTAATAAGAAATTTCCACATAAGTTTTCCATAGTTATATGATTCGTGTTGTCTCCCTCTCTTCTTCCCTCTGCCCTTCCAGAGTCGACAAACAATTCTACTGGATTATACATGTATTATCATGCCAAACATATTTCCATATTATTCATTTTTGTCATTGAATGATCTTGTAAAACCCAAACCCCAAAGCATATACCCAAATAAACAAGTGATAAATCATGTGTTTTCATCTGCATTTGTACTCCATCAGTTCATTCTCTAGAAGTGGATAGCATTCCTTTCACAAGCTCCTCAGAATTGTCCTGGATCATTGTATTGCTATTAGTAGCAAAGTCTATCACATTTGATCATTCCACAATATTGCAGTTACTGTGTACAATGTTCTCCTGGTTCTGCTTATTTCACTCTACATCAGTTCACATAGGTCTTTCCGAAATCCTCCTGCTTATCATTTCTTATAGCACAATAGTATGCCATCACCATCCTATACCACAATTTGTGCATCCATTTCCCAATTGATATATATCACTCTAGTTTCCAATTCTTTGCCACCACAAAAAGTACAGCTACAAATATTTTGCACAAACAGGTCCTTTCTTATTTATTGCATTGATTGACATATGTCCTTCTTGTTGGTTTCTCAGGGCACTATGAATTTTCTTGTGTTTCGGTCATTTTTCAGTAATGTCCTACTCTTTTTGACCGCATCTGGGGTTTTCTTGGCAAAGATACTAGTTTGTCATTTTCTACTCCGGCTCATTTTATAGATAAGGAACTGGAACCAACAGGGTTAAGTGATTTGCCCAGGGTCACACAGCCAGTAAGTGTCTGAGGCCACATTTGAACTCAGGAAGAGGAGTCTTTCTGACACCATGCCCAGCATTCTATCTACCATACCACCTACCTGCCCGACTATGGACCTAGTGGATATGTAATGGTGTAGCAGAAAGAGCCAGAGACAACAGATCTAAATTCTAATTTCCAGTCATCTATCTAGCTCTATGGTAAGGCAAACTACTCTTTTTGGGCCTCTGTTTTGCCCTATGACAAGGGGATTACAGAACTTGTTCTACATATAATGTGAAACCTTGTGATTTAGACATGGGATTTTATTAGTGTGGTGAATCCCATAGTGTGGAAAATCCCTCCACTGGAGTTAATTGCCAGCTGTAACTCAAGAGTTACAGACAATTGCCTGAAGGCAGAGACATTCACTCACTTGCCCATGGTCATAAAACTTAGCATGAATAAGACATAGCACTTGAATTCAGGTCCTTCTGACTCCAAGGTCAATCCCTCTATCTGTCATGCCAGACTGCCTCTCAGGATTAGGAGGGTAAAATGAAGTAATAGGTGAGACAGGTTCTCCGAAGACACAAAATGATATGATCATCCTGAAAATGGAGAGTCACATCATTGGAAAATTTTAAGCCACTGGGTTTCAAAGCCATCTCCCCTTTTCCTCATTTAAAAGTAGCTTGTGGCCCTTTCTCAGTTCTCTCCCTCTCTCCTTCCCCTCTGCTGCAAGGGGTGGGGAATGCAGCAAAGCCCAGCTGTTGCTGCAAGATTCATTTATTTTAATAAAAGTTAAATCTCCCACGTTATATTTCCATCTACAAACCATCAATATTTCAGGGCTGTTGCACAGCCCAGGGTGGTGAAGATGGCCCCCTTAGTGTCATCCCTGCATCTTCTAGTTAAAAGTTCACCACAGAAAATTTGATGCCTAATAAATTGGAGCCTTTCCTGCTTTAAATCATTTTTAAACCATGATTGCTGAAGAAAATATAATTATTACAAACTGGTCATTTGTAACTGAGAAATCTCATTAAAATGATTCCATGCTGGAAAGGCAGGTGGGAGGAGGGGGTACTAAAGTGTGAGAAGGTAGTGGTGGTAGTGGTGATGGCAAGGTGGGTGTCAGAGGAAGAAGGACCAGGAGCCTTAAGGAAGACATCCAGAGGACCTGAGGCAAGCTCTTAATTACAGATTGATTATTTCTGATGATTGTGCACAGAATATAATCAACTCATCATTTCCAGGCCAGATTGTGTGTGTGGGATGGGGAAGGCTGGAGAGGTGAGAAGTAAGAGGCTTCTGGGGGCCTTTCCCTCTACCTCCTAGTCTTAGCTGCAGAGGTATTGGTGAGAAGATACAAAAGAAAAGGGGAAGTCAGCTTTCAGGGTGAAAACCCACCTTGTTTCTTACTGGAGTCTGTCTCCTAGAAGCTATTCTTATTTTTCTAGGAACTGGGAACTGGTGCCCAGGCAGTTTGTTATAAGAATTACAGAATCATAAAACCTTATAGAAGGCTTTGCAGTCAAGGGATCTGGGTTTGAATCCTGCCTAGCTTTACTCCTTAATACCTGTGTGACTTTATAACACTAAGATATAATCATTTTACTTCTCTGGACCTCATCAGTAAAACTTCCAACTTCCTAGCTGGGTGATCCTGGGCAAGTTCTTTAACCCCCATTGTCTAGTCCCTACTGCTCCTTCTTACCTTACGTAATCAGAAGGTAAGTGTTTTTAAAAAAGGAGTTTAGATTGGCGATGGCAAACCTTTTAGAAACCAAGTGCCCAAACCACAACCTTCATGCTGCATGTAAGTTGCCCCCTTGTCCCAGACAGGAGAGGGAGGAAGTGTTTCCATTGGGCTGCTGGGCAGAGGAGCAGGTCATGTGAGAAATGTCCTCAGGTGAGGTAGAGAGGGGATGGGGAGCAGCCCCCTCGGGTACTCTCCAGCATATGTGCCATAGGTTCCCCAACATGGGTCTAGATGATTTCAAAAGTCCTTTCCAACTTTGTTCCTATGACAGTAAGAATCATGATGCCCAGTTCCTTCATTTTACAGGTAAGGGGACTGAAGTCCAGAAGAGTAAAGTTAATTGTTTAATGTCACACAGATAGTGGGCAGAAGAGCCAGGGCTAGATCCAGGGATCATGACTTCCAACCCACTGCTCTTTCTCTTCCTCAATCTTGACTGTACATGACACGAGTGCATTGCTACTTCTTTTATTCCTTGCTATTCTGCAAACAAGACACTCCATCTCTATACTCCAGACATGTTCTCTGGCTATCCCCATGCCTGCAAGTTCTCTCTCCTCATATCCAACTACTGGCTACCCTATTTTGCAAACTTAAATCCTATCTTTTATATCCTGTCTTTCCCAATTTTTCTTAATTCTAGTGCCTTCCCTCTCTTAATTATTTCTTATTTGTCATTTATAGAGATTGTTTTCACATCTTTATTTGCTACTCTCTTCTCCATCAGATTTTGAACTTCTTGAAAGCAGGGAGACTGTCTTTTGCCTCTTTTTTCACTCCAGGGCTTAGCACAGTGCCTGTCATTTAGAAGGCAATTAATAAATATTTATCCACAGGCTGGACCTACAGGAGGAAGGATTGAGGTTACATGCCAAGGGAGAATATTCCATCTGGGAAATTCTGACAACAGTAGCTATAAAGAGGTTGTGGACCCACATTCTTAGGAGAGCTTTATGAACAACCTGAATGTTCATTTATGACTCTGAGGTATCCCTATTTGAAGAAGAAAAGGGAGAAAGGATGATGGGTTATCACTGTGCAAATAGCCACTTGGCAATGGTGCAGAAGGAGTGGAATGCTACATTTACATTTAAAGGCTAGGGATTTTTCACTTTTGCTCAATTCTCTCCTCTGGGTTTGATCACCTTCCTTGAATTGGTTGTGATGGAGTCACAGGTCCTAACACTTTGTCTCAGAGAGTAGCACAGAAAAGCCTCATGTTAATGAGCAAAAAGGGAATCTCTATGCTCCTTTGTGCATGAATAGCCAGCCCTACTTACAGTCTCTAGGCACACACTGTCCCGTGGAAAACCGTGGAAAAAAGAGGCAATACCCACAAGCAGCTCTATTGCCAGGCATGGGACATCCCCTGGAAAGCCTAGAGATAGGCACTTCCTGGATGTCTCCATACTGTAGGATATAGGTTTGCATTCTCTCTGACTCTAACATTCTACAATTTTGAGCAGAAAGGTCTTTGGAGATCCTCTGTTTACCAATTTTTTTTTACTAAAAAGAAAAGACCTCAGGGGTATTTTAGTCTGATTCCCAGCCTGAACAGGAATTCCTCTCTTATAAGAACATAGGACTAAAAGTCAAGAGACTTGCTTTCTATGTTACTAACTGGCCCTAAGGCTAGCTTAAGCAAGCAAACCAACTTCACTGAATCTCTATTTTCATATTTGTAAAATAGAAGATGATAAAAATCTATGTCCTACCAGCCCTACTCTTGAGGTTCTCCTGAAGACAAAATTACATAATAGACATGAAATTTTATGAACAATCTAGAGGCCAGCTGCTCAGATTTAATTTTAAGGCCAGGATGCTGAAACTTTTGAAGCAAAGGGCTTACAAAGAAATGGGCTGCCCCCAGAGTCACCAGCCCTACCATGAAACAGACAGTGCAGAATGGTCTTTAAATATGAAGTACTTTCCCCAAATTATTATGTATATACTTTCCTGGTAGAAGATTCAATCATTCTCTTCTCCAATCATCTCTGGGACGCATTTGCCTTTCCCTTAGCAAGTGAGGAAGGCACAGTATTGTTGTGCCCATTTGATGGAAGGGGAAAGAAAGGATTAAAAAAAGCAATCTGCTCAGGTCTCACAGCTGGCTAGCCTCAGAGTATGGATTCGAACCCAGATCTTCTGATGTCAGATCCCTACTCTCTTTTAGGGGTGCAGTGGGCCTGCTTTCCGGCTCTCAGGGCCCCATCTCCCTCTCTCCCTCAGGGCCCAGCTTCCCAGACCAGGCGCATCATTAAATCTCTCTAAGGCACTGGCAGCTTGGCTGCGTGCCTGCCTTCAACTTCTCTTTGCGTCGTGGGAGGAACGGGCAGGGGGCAGGAGACAGAGGTGGGTGCTGTGGGTGGGCACCGAAGAAAAGGAGTGGCGGGGAGCGTCCTCACCGCGGCGTGAGTGCAGTGAGGAGGTGAGGAACGAGTGGGCGTGGGTCCTTAGGGCCCCTGGAGGTTGAGTTTGACGGCGACAGCGACACGAAAATAGTTTGACAGCAGTGGCAGCAGCCGCCGCCGCAGTAGCAGCGAAGACAAAGTCGCAGGCTCAGCCCAGGGTGGGATGCCGCAGCCGGAGGGTTGTCACGGAAACCTTGGCTCCGGGCACCCCCACCCAGCCTTTGCCAGCTCTCCATGGAGACGGCGCGATGGAGGGAGGTGGCGAGTGGCCGGGCGCAGGTGCCCCCCGCCCAGCGCCTACCCTGGGGAAGCCGCAGCCGCAGCCTCAGGGGACGAGAGAGGGGGTGGGGAGGTGTGGGCCCCAAGATCAATTATCCAGTTCTGAAAACGTGTTCAAATGTCAGTTCCTCTCGGCTTCCCCGGCTTCTTTTCAACTTCGCCCCCCCCCATACCCTTACTCCCCTCCACCTCCACCCCCCCAAAAAACTCAACAAAATCCCCTTCCCCCTCTTCCTGGCTCGCTTTTCGGGTTAGCACAACGCTGATCTTTTAAGAATGAAATTTGGCAGTGACAGAGAGCCTAATATGACCTCATCCTGTCTGGTGTTTTCGGGAAAGGCAGCCAGAAAGAACTAGGGGGAAGGCGGGAGGGGAGGGGAGGAGGGAGGGAGGGAGGGAGTGAGGGAGTGAGTAGACGTGGAACTTGGTAGTGGGCGTGGGGAGGCCGGAGTGAGGGTCACAGTAAGCCCTCTCCCCAGGCCTGGAGAGCTCTAGTAGTTGCTATGCTGGATTGGCTGTTGAGTCTTCTCGGTGGATAAGTGGTAAGGAGGAAGCCCACCTGGCCCCTGCCTCTAGTTCAAGTTCCAAGTAGAGAAAAGGTCGGTCTCTTCACCCTTCCTTTGTCTGACCCCCTAGAGGGCCTTCTCATTAAGATCTGTTACAGAAAGAATTAGCTTTAGGCCAAGAACAAAAGCATCCAAATCACTCCCTTCCGTCTTGGAAGCTCCCCACCCACCCAACTCCCCAACCTCACATGCTCAGATTCCCTTCCTGGGCCTCTGGGATGCTTGGAGCTGGGACCGAAAAGCACAGAGCTGGAAAGGACCTGGAGGGGTTAGCCAATCCAGCCCCTTGTCTCCAAGCAGAACATTTGCATTGTCCAAAAAGAAAGAAAAATGATTGTCTCTGCCTGACTTTTTAAGCTGTCCCAAGAAGGAGATATAACTCTGGTCCTTCTTGTCTTCTGCTACCTTCTAATTAGTCGTATGGTCTGGGCCTCAGTTTCCCCATCTGTAAAATGAGGAGGTTGGGAAAGGAGATCTCTTAGGTTCTTCCCAACTCCAATATTCTATGGCTTTAAGATTCTTGGATGCATAGGTCTTTTCTCGATTATCAGCTGACATTTAAGGCCTTTTCTTCAAGTCTAGTCCTTGGCTAAGACTTTCAGCTCCTCCCCTGCCCCTTAGGGAGACTTGAGGAGGCGTAAGTACAATGGGTCACGAAATCTTACAGTCATTGAATTACATGTTTGGAAGGGGCCTTATTGGTCACCTAGGACAACCTCTACCTGAACATATCATACTGCAACCTCTTTGACAAGTGATCATTCAACTGCCACTTCAGGAAGACCTCCAGAGGCAGACAACTCATTACTTTTTAAGTTAAGTCCTTTTTTCCATCTGATCCCATTCCAAAGATCTTTTCACCATCAAAATGACCTCTGGGCCTTAATTTCCTCTTCCTTAAAATGAGAGAAAAGAGAAGGCGACTGCTATAAACTTAGTCAAAGTGAGGGGTAAGTTCTGTTCTGAATTGAATTCACAGAAATGTTTACAATCAATTCCTTTAACCTCTTGAATGTCAGTCATCATCTTTAGCTGTATCCCTTGACCCCAGGACACCTTATCCTTTGTAGAGTCTTTTCCCCATCATATCTGGAGTATCATTCCTCCTCTTTCCCCTCCACCTGAGGTCTCAGTGCTGCTACAGAGCATAGCCCCACTCCCACCTCCCCAATCTGTCTGTCTTTCCAACTTGTCCCTGGCTTGTTTGATGTTCAAGCTGTAGGCTGTGACAATCATATCTGATCATTAATAATGCAATAATGGAATAGTGACTGGAGAGACACTTGGATAATCAGCTAGCACAGGCTCATTAGTGGCACAGAACAATCACGGCGATGTAATAACAGATCCCAGGAAATTTCAATTAAACCTGGAACTTTGTTAGGGTTTCATTTTATTTTGAGCTCGGCAGAGGACGGCATAATTGCAATCAACTAAAGCCAATGCAAATCTCTTCCAAAAGAGACCCCCTTCCCCTGGGTATGGAAGGGAATTAAGTCTCACTCTTCTCTCTCGCCTGCCGGTCTCCATTCCAAACCATTTAATGAACTCCTCCCCTGCCCTAGAGAATCTCCAGACTGATTGAGTCTCTGGCTCTTGGAGCATCAGGATCATTTCAACTCCTGCTCTTCACCTTAGGTACTCAAAATAGAATGGGCTACCTCGGTTTCCCATAACTAGAAATTTATAAGCAGATGACTACTTGTTGAGGAAATTATAGAAGGAATTCATGCTTCAGGTATGAATTGAACTAACAGTAGTAGAAATAATTGTCATTTAGTCACTTTTCAGTCATGGCGGATTCTTCATGATCCCATTTGGGGTTTTCTTGGCAAAGATACTAGAGTGGTTTGCTGTTTTCTTCTCCAGTTCATTTTACAGATAAGGAAATTGAGGCACACAGAGTGAAGTGACTTGCCCAGGAACGCAAAGCTAGTAAGTGTCTAAGGTCAGATTTGAAGTAAGGTCTTCCTAACTCCAGACCCAGTGCTCTATCCACTGAGGGACCTAGCTGCCTCGAGATAACAGCTAGTGTTTATATAGTGCTTTACAAAGTATTTTATATGTACAGTATTATCTCATTTCAGCCTCACCTACAATACAGTGAGGAAAGCACTTTGGATATTATTATTCCCCATTCTACAGATAATAAAACTACAGCTACCAAGATTACATGACTCGCCTGTGGTCACACAGCTTGTGATGTGTTGCATCCAGGTGTCTTCTCTCACAGTCTAGCACTCTCTCTACTGCACTATGCTGCCTAAAATAGGCTTGAGTTGTAGAATCATGAAATCATATAGAATATGGATGACTGCTAAAGTCCCTTCCAATTCTATGATTCTATAATCAGGAAAGTAGACAGCTTGTCTTCTATGTTAGGAAACATGGAAGATGGCTGGTTTGCAGAAAACCACAGAGAATAACTGGTTCTTAGCAGAGGAGCATGGAAGATAACTGGTTCCTGATAGAGGATGATGGGAAATAACTGATTTTACAACAGAGGATAATGGGAAATTTGTTAGTTTCCTGCAGAGGAACATGGTAGACAATTGGTTACCATGGGAAATCATTGACTCTTACCAGAGAACAATGGAAATTGACTGGTTCCTAGGAGGACATGGAACATGCTGTTAAATCTAGTACTGTTCATTCAATGCTTACTTATTGTTTCCTACCATAGGGCCATTAAAGATAAATTATTCCTCACCTATGGAAAATCAGTGGTTCTCAGCAGAACCTAGAAAAAGACTGGTTCCTAGAAGATGGGATAACTGGTCCTTTGCTTTCTGGTCCTGAGAAAAGAAAGCAAATATAACATAAACCTCTGCCAACCTCAAGCAAAGTCCAAGGCCTTATTAGAAGAAACAATCCACAGTGACCCAATTCTTTCCTGAAGGTAAGAAGTATCTTCACCTTTATTTTATAAGAAAGCAAAGCTGAATTATCCCAGCAGTGAAGGAGCTCTGGGCAAAATTGTGAAGTAGGCAAAGCCTGTCTTTGATGTTACTCATCACTGCTTCATGCCTTTTAATATCACTCATCCCCAGTGCCTAGTGCCCCTATGGTGCTCCACAGTTACTCATAGCAACCCACTCTGGCTACCTTCTCAGTTCTTCTCTGCCTAGCCTGAACAGGTTCCTGGGATCTAGACCTGGTCCTCCCTTTTTCCTCCTCCCTCCTACTAAAACTTACTTGCTGGTGTCCTATTCTGTCTAAGCCAGCTGTCACATTAGAAAGCCATCTGATCAACTAATCCCTGGCTGATAGCACTCAACAATTACTTACTGAGTGGAATTTAACAGAGGATTATGGGAGTTGGCACTACCTAACTTCAATACTTCCAGAAAAAAAAATCTGTGTTTTCATTATGTGACATTCCCTCCACAGGAGCCAATGGCAATTCATTTACTCCTTAGTCAATGGTCTTCTAGAGTTGCTACATCCTTTGTCTCTCCTTAAGTTTATCATTTAAATGGTATACCCTCTGGTTATGAACTTCCCTGAAGTTAGCAAAACTGGTCCTCAAACAATAGGTTTATAATTCATCCCTGGGCTCACATTTATATGTTTCCCATCTTGGTAAGATCTTCCAGTAGTTGCCTTCCACAATTAGAGCTTATGCCTCACTAGGATATCAGATGCGGATCTATAATGGCAGAATTCTAGACCTTACAACTGACTTAAGGAGGAGAACTTAGGGGGCAGGGAGCCTTTCTGGAGCTCCTCAGATGATTCAGCCAAGGTTCTTTCCTTCTCTAGGGTTCTATGACTCATGATAACTGGAAGAGCAGATACTTGAATTCTCTGCAGAGAATTATGGGTTATTGCTAGTCAGTCAATCAATCAACATTTAAGCCCTTATGTGCTAGGTAGGAACTGTACTAAATGTTAGGGGTACAAAGAAAGGCAAAACACAGTCCCTGCTCTCAAGGAACTCTAAGACCACTAGAGAAGACAACATACACAAAACTATGTGCAGACAAGATTTATAGAGGATAAATGAGAGATAACCAACAGAGGAAAGAGACTAGGACTAAAAAGGCTTGGGGAAGGCTTCATGTAGGACAGGGGTCTGCAACCTTTTTGGCATGAGAGCCATAAACGCCACATTTTTAAAAATGTGATTTCGTGAGAGCCATACAGTGCCCACAGTGAGAGCTCCTGTAACAGAGCCTGAAAAAAAATTGACTTTATGGCTCCTGCAGAAAGAGCCACATCTGGCCCTCAAAAGAGCCAGATATGGCTTGAGAGCCATACATTGTCGACCCCGATGTAGGAGGTACGCTTTTATCCATGATGGGAGAAAATCACTGATTCTTGGCAGAGGACTACAGAAAATTACTAGTCCCCAGCTGAAGACCTAGAAAGATACTTTGCTCTCTGGCCAGGAGAGGAGAGGCACCCTCCAAAATAAGTGACCAGTGAGAACTATGCATGACAACTAACCAAAGTACCTGGCCCATTAAGGCAGGAAGAAAAACAAAACAAACCTAGCAAGTCCACAAGGCAGCCAATCTGCCACCAGCATTGCTGTTTTGTTGTTGTTCATCCTTCATTTTCAAAGAGGATGTGAAGATAGGATTAATTCTCCCCTTGCCTATTTTTAAATTAATCAACAAAAACTGAAAACACCCCTACTTAACACTAAGTAGGGGAAGTTGGAAAGCCACTTGCTAAAAGTGAGTGTCAACTCCAGAAACAACTGACCACCCCCTGAGCAGTGCTAAGCAAATTTAAAGACTGCAATTAGCTCCTGTAAAGTGGAGGAAGAGACAGGAAGTGACATGGGAAAAGGACTATAAAACTCCTGCATTTCCTGTCCAAGGAGGTCTTTGGCCTGGAGAATCATGGACTGCGACTGCGACTTGGAACTATGACTTGGGACTTCAACCTGGGACTCTGGCTCTTGGACTGCTTCTGGTAAGACTGCTCCTGGATCTTCTCCTTTGGAATTTTGGCTTGGGTGAGTGAGAAGCTGATCCTCCTTTCCTATCTTCTGGAAAGATTAGTTCCAGAGAGGCCTCCCTTTATTGGAGGAGGACATGTGGATTGAATCCTTGCTTAATTCACCATTGAGTCCTCTGGCTGAGAGGTTAACGAGCCCTGCCTGGGTTAAGCAAGGGGTCAGAGTAACATTTAGGATGATAGGCTAGACTTCTTATTCTACCCTCTTTTACATTTCTCTACTTTTACTCATTGAAAATTAAGCTACTGAAAGTCAATTTAACTTGAGCCGCAATATTTTAAAATCAGTGACCACAGTATTATCTTAGAATTCTCATATATTTAGTCAAACCTTTAATTTTAATTCCTTACAAGGACTAAAAATATCATGGCATGATCAGTCTTGACTTGCTCGTGAATTGGATTTAAGGGAGGCAGAATTGCACAAAGTCTTCAGTCTCATTCTCCCAGAGTTGTCAAAGTCTATTGACAAGGCAAAAATTAAGAGGATTGGTGATGGCCTGGGGTTGCAGTGGATGACCTTGGCATCTTCAATGTCTGACCAATAAGTACTCCACAGCACCTGCTTCCACTACCTCATGGCCTCTGGAACAAATTGTTCTCATCTGCCCATTCTACTTGTTGTTTAGAAACCAGGGAGATAAATAGTAATCCTAGATGTGTCATGTCATTGCCCCAGGAGCAATGGATAGGACTGGCAGAGAAGCAGATTTAAGATCATTGTAAACAAAAAGTTGGTAACAATTAGAGCTGCTCTAAAATGAAGAGGATTATTTCAGGGGATAACAAATTTCCCCTCAACAGAGATTTTTAAAAGATTTGCTTTAAAGTTTACAAAATGCTTTACATAGATGATCTCACGTATCTTGACAACAATGTTGTGAGATAGATACACCAGATGTTCTGCCCACTTTACAGATGGGGTAAACTGAGTCTCAGAAAGGAAAGGTTACATGGCTTGCTGTTGGTCATACAGCTGATAAATACTAGGGCCAGTATTTGAACATAGTGTTGTCCTGACATTAAGCCTAGAACTCACTCCATTTTACCATACTACCTCTTTTAAAAAGAGGCTGATGGACCACCCAACAAAGATGTTAAGGAGAGATTTCTTGATCAGCTATTAGTTATACTAGCTGACCTCTGTGCTCCCTTCTACCTCTGAGATTCTGTTATTTTCTAAGCCTCAATTTCCTTATCTGTGAAATGGGCATCTATAAAAAAGGAAGAATAAAAATGTGGCAAAAACATTAGGTCAACAGAACCAAATGCTGAATTCTTACACAGAAAATTTCTTTTTCCTTCTCCCATTTCTCTACTGTTTTCAGAGGGACATGAGCATGACAAGCCTTGTTATGCTACCTTAGAGAAGTTAGATCTTTATGTGGTGCAAATTGAGGCCCATTAGGAAGACCTTCCTTCCCAGAAATATCCCCTTCGCCCACTTACCAGTGTCAGAAATTCCATCATTAGTATTTTATTACTTTACTTTAAGTTACTGCCTTCTCCTGGCACTATTAAAATGCAAATACTTCTGGGAGGAAAAAAAAAAACCATGAAGACCTGTTTTTAGCCAATAATATCATAGTCTGAGTGAATTCGTTATGGACTTTTCTCTGAGAGGCTAGTAATAGATCTCATTAATACAGCTTCGAGCATATTCATCATAGCCATTGTGTCAGATGGGCAGTGCCAGTATTACCAACCCCATTTTGTATATGGGGGCATTGAAGCTGAAAGAGGTTAAGGGACTTGTCCAAGGTCACCTATCTGATAGTAGATCCAAACCTCACATCTAGGTCTTATGAACTCCAAAAGCAGGGCTCTTCCCCCCCCCTGCAATCTAGAGACATGGAAGGGTTCTCAGATATTATCTCATTAAGCTCCTTCATTTTACAGATGAGATTTAGAGAAGTTGTAACTTGCCCAAGGTCATGGAGTGGCAGAACAGGTCTTATGACTCTAAGTTCATCATTCTTTCCACTTTATTCCCCCCTGCCTGGGACTTCAGGAATTCTTGGAAGTGAGGGTAAGGTGGGGGTGAGGATGATTAAGAGGAAGACATCCTAATGGGAGACATGACACCCAAAACTGGAATCTATATTAGATTTTGAACCATTTCAGGGAAGGGATGGAGGGGGAAGGAGGGAGAAAATTTCAAACTCAAAATTTTTTTAATGTTAAAAAAATGTTTTTCTATGTAATTGGGTGGAAAGATAAATTATTTTTTAAAACTTGGGGGCTTTCACATTTTAGACATACATGGACTATTAAAACCAGGCAGTATCCTAGAGCTCATTTAATCTAACTGCTGTATTATATAGATGAGGAAACTGAGGCCCAGAGAAAAGACTTGCTCATGATTTGTTATTGTTCAGTCACTTCCAACTCTTCATAACCCAATTTGAGGTTTTCTTGGCAAAGATACTGAAGTGGTTTGCCATTTCCTTCTCCAATTCATTTTACAAATGTGGAAACTAAGGCAAATAGGGTTAAGTTACTTACCCAAGGTCACACAACTAGCAAGGATCTGAGACCAGATTTGAATTAAGTCTTCCTGATTTCAAGTCTTGTATTCTACCCACTATACCACATAGTTGCCTCTTTTGCATAGCTTTGTTGTTGTTGTTCAGTTATTTCAGTCACATCTGACTCTTCATGATCCCATTTGGGGTTTTCTTTGCAACAATTCTGGAGTGGTTTGCCATTTCCTTCTCCAGTTCATTTTATAAATGAGGAAACTGAGGCAAACAGTTAAGTGACTTCCCCAAGGTCACATAGCTAGTAAGAATCTGAGGTCATATTTGAACTCAGATCTTTTTAACTTTAGGCCTGGTGTTCTCGCCATCTTGGTGCTCCAAGCATTTATTGAGTGCTCCCTATGATCTAGGGACTATACCAAGTTCTGAGAATACTAAGATAAGTAAAAAAGAGCCCTAGTCCTCAAGTAGTTCATATTCTAATGAGATAGGATATATGAAAAAACTCATACACATATAAGATTTATAAAGTGGAAGTAGGAGGAAGGTGAGCTCAGAAGGAAGAGGAATGGAGAGGAACAAGAAGGGTCTCCTTCAGAAGGCAGAATCTGAGATGAGGACTCCAGGAGACAGAAGCCAACAGGGAATGGATTCCATGAAAAGAGAAATGGAATGGCGTATATGAGGGATACCAAGGCCACCCCTTCCATCTGGATCACAGGAGTAAAGACTGGGAAGTAGGAAGGGGCTAGGTTGTGAAAGGCTGTAAAAACCAAACCAAGGATTTCCTATTTGATCCTGGAGGCAGCAGGAATCCACTGGAATGAGGGTGATCTGGTCAGACCTGCACACTGGGAAGATCAGTTCAGCAGCTGAGTGGAGGATGGAAGGGAGTGAAGAGAGACTTGAGGTTGGGAGACCAATTAGAAGGCTACTGCAGTAGTACAGATGAGGGGTGATGTAGTAGGGTGGCGGCTCTGTGAGTGGAGAGACGAGGAGGAGAGATGTTGTAAAGGCAGAAACTACAGTTTGACAACAAGTTGGTTATGTGCAAGGAGTATTCATTAGCATCCAAGGGTAATGCTGAGATTTCAAACCTGGGGGACCGGAAGGAACAGAATATATCAACTGCATGGCCCAGTGAGAACATACGATATAATATGCCCACCCCAGGACTCCTCTGGCTCTGAAAAGATCCAAGCCACTTTGGTATTTTCTCTTAGGATTAGAAGGCTGGGTGGCACGGTGGAGAGGATACAAGGAATAGAATCAGGAAGACCTGTTTTCAAATCCAGCCTCAGAAATTTACTGGCTGTGTGACCCTGGAAAAGTCTCTACCTCAGTTCATCTGTAAAATGGGGACAATAATAGCATCTATCACTCAGGGTCGTTGTGAAAACAAAATGAGAAAATATTGGCAAAGTGCTTTGCAAACCTGAAAGTACTATATAAATGGAAGCTATTATCGAAGGATCATAGAGGTATATAATTTTAGTGCTAAAATCTAGTCCAACTTCCTCATTTTATATAAAACTGTGGCTCAAAGAGAAGTAACTTGCTCAGTCAAACAAATAGTGACATAGAGGTAGAATTTCAACCTATCTTCTTTAAAGAAATAGAGAGAGACAGAACTTATATTTCCATAATGCTTTATGGTTTAGAAAGTGCTGTTCTCAAAGAAATTCTGTTAGGAAGTTGATACAAATATTATTATAATCATTTTGTAGATAAGGAAATGGAGGCTCAGAAAAATGATTTGCCCATTGTCATATAATTACCAAGTGTCAGAGCTGGGACTCCAACTCAGCCCTTCTGATTCTTTGTCTAGTGCTTTGCCCATTATACCAGAATACTGGACAAAGCGGGTCTTCCATATGCATCCTCCCTACCCAACTTGCCAAGCTAGCCCCTTCTGGTTTTTAAGTGATTCATTAACTTTTCCTCCACAAAACCTTATGATTGGTCAATGGCCCATAAATAGTTACAATCCTGGTAGTCTGTATAGAATACTCTTGGCTACTTTACTCTCTTTTCTCCCCAACCCAAATACATTCCTGCTCCTGAAATGTATATTATTATTATTTTTAAATCTTGTCTGCATATTTATTCTATAATTTCTATATCTTTCCCATGTTGGCTCTGAAATGAGGCACTATTGTAGTGAAATAAGAGTACTGTCAGTAGCAAAAGATCTTGTTTGAACTCTACCTTCGGTTTTTGTTATATTATTGTTTTAGTTTAGTATTTTGCTCTGAAAAAATTTTAATGCTATCTTTTATTTTTATATAACTTTCATTTCCAAGTATATGCCTACCTATTCCCAAATGTAATCTCTTACAACAAAGAATTAAAAAGAGAAAGAGAAGCAATCTAAACAATCATCAATTACTATGATAGACTATGCCAATGCTACTCATTTTTTTGGATCTCAGGACCCTTTTATATTCTTTTTTTTTAAATTTAATTTTGTAAGTTTTTACTGGTATTTTCTGTTTCTCATATCACTATAATATTCCATTTATTCCTTCTCTTCCTCCTCCCAGAGAGCCATCCCATATGACAAATTATAATTTTTAGAGAGGAAAAAAAACCCAACACAGCTGATCATTACATTGAAAAAGTCCAAAAACATGTGCAATGTACATCTGTGGATCTCCCGCCTCCACAGAAGGATAAATTGGGGATATCTCCTCACATCTCTTCATTTGATCTTTATAAATTTGTTACACTGACTTTTGATTTTTTTGTTTGTGGTTGGTTTCCTGCCTCTGTCCCCATTTACATTGTCATTCTTGTGTGTATTGTTTTCTCTGCATTGGTTACTTCACTTTGTATCAGTTCATGCAGATCTTTCCATGTTTCTCTGTATTTGTCACACACATCATTTCTTATAAAATGGCAAGATTCCATTACACTTATGCCCCACATTTTCTTTAGCCATTTCCCAATTGATAACCACTTGATTTCTAATTTTTAGCTATCATACACACACACACACACACACACACATACACACACACACATGCACACACACACACACACACACAAAATGCTGCTATAAATATTTTAAAATATATGGAGACTTTTTTTCTTATCAATGACTTTTTTGGGGTTTGAGCACAGTAATGGAGTCTCTGGTTCAAAAGGACATAAGCAGTTTAGTCATTTTATCTGCATAATTCCAAATTGCTTTCCAAAATAGGTGTACCATTTTACAGCCTCACCAACAGTGTATTAGTGGGTCATTCTTTCCCCTTCAACATTGACTGTAGCCATTTTTAAAAATCATTTTTGCCAATTTAGAGGGTATGAAGTGAAACCTCAGGGAGTATTTTATTTGTATTTTTCTTAGTAGTAATGTGGAGCATTTTTCAAATAGTTTTAAATGTTTATAGTTTGTGCACACACACATCTAAATTATTTCTATATCTTGGATACCAAACTCTTATCAGAGAGATCTGATAAAGATTTCTTTTTCCCATTCAATCATTTCTCTTCTTATCTGAGATGCATTAATGTTGTCTGTGCAGAAGCTTTTCAGGTTCAAGTAATCTAAGTTATCTGTTTTATTTTTTGTAATTGCCTCTAACTCTTATTTGATTAAGAATACCTCTCCTACTTATAGCTGAGAGGTATATGATGCTTCTCTACTAATTTTTAAAATAGTATAATCTTTAACATCAAGATCATGTATCATTTAGAATGTATTGTGGAGTTTGGCTTAAGATGTCGGTCTAAGCCTCAGTTTTGTCAGACTGCTTCCTAGTTTTCACAGCAGTTTTTATCAGAGGTCATTTTCTCCTAGGTAACTTAGGTTTACCACTTTATCAAACACTGGGTTATGGAGGCCTATTATTTCTGAATCTCCTTTGTCTAGTCTGTACTACTGGCCATTTTACAGTCTTTAAAATTATTAAAGATCTCCCAAAGAGCTTTTGTTTATGTGGATTACATCTATTGATATTTACTCAATTAGAAAAAAATGATTTAGCATTACTCTGAAAGGAGTTTGACCTCATAAACACCCTGAAAAGGTCTTTGGGATTCCCAGGAGTTCTGAGCCCATGCTCTGAGAACAACGGGTGTAAGCAATTTTCCATACCCAGAGTTCCCTATCTATGCACAAGAAGTCAAGCAGGTACATTTTCTCATCTCTTCTGGTCAGTCTTAGTCTTTGTAATTATACAGCACTCAGTTTTGATGTTTTGTTCTTTCATTTGACATCATTGCAATCATTGTGTCTATTTTCTTTGTTTTGCTTTTCTCGCCCTTCATGTATTTTTATGCTTCTCTGAATTCTTCACATTAATTGATTCTTAAGGTACATTAATATGCCATTATGTTAATGCATCACAGTTTGTTTGGCCAGTCTTCAATCAATAGACATCTACTTTGTTTCTGTTTCTTTGCTACTTTAAAAAATACTGCTACAAATATTATGGTGTCCATAGAATGTCTCTTTCTATCATTAACCTCTTTAGGGTATAAGTTGAGCATTGGGTTCACTGGATCAGAATATAGTCTGTTTAGTAATTTTTTTTAAAGTGTAATTCCAAATCACTTTCTAGAAGGACCAATTCACAGCTCTACCAATAGTGCTTTAGTGTGCCTGTCTTTCCAAAGCCTCTTCAATATTGACTATTTCTATCTTTTGTCATCTTTGCCAATTTGCTGGGTGCAAAATGAAAGCTCAGAGTTATTTTGATTTCTATTTCTATTATTAGTGATCTGGAGCAATCTTTCACATGGCTGCTAATAGCGTGCAATTATTCTCTTAAGAACTGTTTGTTCATATCCTTTGATCACTTATCTATTTCTACCTCCAACTCTTAATAGTCTTGTGACCAGGAACGAGCCACATAACCACTCACAGCCTCAATTATTTCATTTGTAAAATATGGACAATATCATGGGTACCATCTCCCTCACAGGGTTGCCATGGGGAAAGCGCTTTGCAACCCTTAAAGTGATAGGTGAATAGATGTCAGTTGTTATTGTTCTAAAATGTTCCTTTCTTACTTTTGGTGTGAATTGCAGATCATTGCTGCCATATGTGTACATAGTGCACCTTTGCTACCATATGACTATGAGGGGCTTTGGATGACTGCTTCTCTGATGGAAAGGACACTGTGCTAAGCAATAAGATCAGAATGGAATATGATACGGTCCTTTCCTGATAGAAGTTTATAATCTAACCCTTATCTCTCAGTGTTGTTGTGATGATAAAAATAAGATAAATTTGAAAAGCAATTTGCAAACTTTAAAATGTTATAGAAATACTAGCTTAAAGGTGACAACTAGGTGACTTCGTGGATTGAGAGTCAAACCCAGAAACAAGAAATCCTGGGTTCAAATCTGGCCTTAGACATTTCCTAGTTCTATGACCCTGGGCAAGTCACTTAATCCCCATTGCCTAGCCCTTACTGCTCTTCTGCCTTGGAACCAATATACAATATCAATTCCAAGACAGAGGGTAAAGGTTGAAAAGAAAAGAAAAGGAATACTAGCTTTAAAAAAAATCTAGTTGGAGACATGTCAAGTAAATAAATTACAGAAAAATTAAAATTATAAATAACACCAAGGGCAAGGGAAAGAGTTGTGGTGTGCATAATACAATGATTTCCCATTGACTGTAAACTCATTGAAAATATAGACTTTACTCTTTGGCCTAGAATAGTACTTGGAATATAGTAGTGGCTTAATAAATAATTTGCTCCTTGGATTGAGTTGAATTATACCTGTTAATTAGCAAAAAAAAAAAAAAAGAGGAAGGAAATTGAGAGGGGGGGGAGGGAGAGGGAGGGAGGAAGGAAGGAAGGAAAAAATGTAGGTAGGAAGAATGGATGGATGGATGGATGGAAGGATAAAAGGAAGAAACATTGTGGAGGGCATATCTGACTGGGGAGGGATGGAACAATCTAGAATAAAAGATGGTGATTCTACAACCACACTGATATATTGGTACCCAGAGGACAGTAAATGAACACTAGAGAAACTTCCAATATTTTAGGTAGGTAGTCTACAAAATACATGTGCAAGAATCTCCCATAAACCAAGATCAAGATCAAGGTTAAAATCTCCACTGAGGAGGGAGCCACCAGAATATCAGATTGAATGGATAGACCACTAAAGTGCTAGGAGAACTGAGAAGAGAGATTATTTCTGATTTGGATGGTCATGGAAGGCTTCCTGGAGGAAGTGGCATTTGAGTTAAGTTAAGATTCCCCATCCCATAGTGACTGAGTTGTGTATAGTAGACCTCCATGGGTTTTAGTTTCCTCATTTGTAAGAAGAGAGGTTTGAGCCTCCAAGACAGCTTCCGACCCAAAAGCCTGGGATCCTATTACCTTAAATCCTCTCTCAGTTCTCTCATGATGGCATGGTGACCCTGAGTTGTCAGCAGCTTTGTCAACGGAACACAAGCTCCGACTAAGATGTTAAGGTTCTGAACATAGGCCTGGCGATGGTCTGTGTATGTGCTCCTGCCATCCAGGGTCTGGCAAGACTTATTACCAGGAGGCTGGCCACTAAGGGCCTGCATTTGTTGGGCCGCGGCATCAATGAAGAGACTCTGCTTAAGGCTGAAAGGACAACTTTACAGCTGGATTTACCTACCTGGAGGAAAGGGAGATGGCCTCGATAGAATCCTGGATGGGTGTTTAAAGAAGTGAAACAAGCAGCACCTTAAATTAGACACGAGGGAGTAAGGGGCATGCCATTTCTGAAAGGCTTCTGAACGCACAGAGCTAGACTCTGAAAGGAACCAAGCAGGGTCAGGTTCTCTGAACCTTGGTGGACTCTAGAGGTGAAGGGAGGAGATGGTCTGCTCCTGCCCCAACCAAAGGAGCTGGAAGCCCCAATCTGCACTGCAGCTCCTGGCCACCAGCCACCACCCCCACTCCCTTCTCTGAAGCTCTATTCTCTTCATGCAAATGGAGCCTGTTTGAAGAGAGAGTCATTCAGCAATTACCTGTCAGGGCAGGGCTGGAGAGTGCTCGGAATGGAAAGAGGAATTTATTTATTTGTTCTCCCTACTTTGAGTTAGTTTCTAAATTGTCCTTCTATAGATAAAGGCAGCTCTCCAACAGCTCAGCCCCAGATCACTGCAACTAATCTGCATCCGGCAGATCAAAATAGCCTCCAAACCAGATGGAAACCCAGAGCCCAGCCAGCAAGATGGAATTGTCTCTGAGCATAGAAAGTGGGGATTTAAATAGAGCCCCATGAAGCTTGGATTTGGGGGAAGGGTGGGGAGCTGCAGGAATGGAAAAGGGAGGGAGGAAGGGATTTGAGGGAAATCTCTCTTTGGCTCCATTCCCATAATTTCTCCAGAGGTCAATTCATCCCATCCCCTTTTGGGTTCAGGCTCTCCTAGGGTGATAAGGTGTTTTCTCTTCCCTTGGAATTGTGAAAACCCCCGAATTCACTGTGTAGATGAGATAAGGAATCCTATAGCTCTTTTCAAGTATTTAATGGATAGTCTATATCAGTGAGTCCCAAAGTGGGTGCCACCGGCCCCTGGTGGGTGCTGCAGCAATCCAGGGGGAGCGGTGATGGCCACAGGTGCATTTGGGGGCAGTGAATAACTGTAAGGGGGCGGTGATAGTATATGACAGGGGGTGCTAAGTAATATTTTTTCTGGAAAGGGGGCGGTAGGCCAAAAAAGTTTGGGAACCACTGGTCTATATTATAGAGGTCAAATTCAACCAACTATGAATTCAGAGGACCTGGTTTCAAATTTTGCCTCTCACTGTATTTATCAGTAATGGGCAGCTAGGTGGTGTAGTGGATAGAGAACAAAGTCTAGAGTCTTGATCTTATACCGAATCTGACTGAAGACGTTTTCCAGCTATGTGTACCTAGACAAATCACTTAACCTTTTTGCTTTAGTGTCTTCATCTGTAAAATGGAGCTAATGATAGCTCCTACCTACCTATTATAAAGATCAAATGAGAATATAATGGTAAAGTGCCTGGCACATAGTAGGCACTAAAGTGTTAGCTATTATTATTGGTGACTTTGAGGGAATCACTTAATTTTCCTGGGTCTCAGTTTCCTCAGCTATATAACAAGGGGATTGGACTAGGGGTATTCCCTTCTGGCTATACTTCTGTGATCTCATGACTTATTCTGCTGGTCTCCAGAAGGCAAAACTAGGTAGGAATTGAAAGACAGAAAGATCTTAGTTTCATATAAAGGAAAACATCTAAAAAATAAAAAAACTCAACTATATTGAGTTATCTCAAAGTTGATTTTTCTTTTTGGATTTTTTTTTAAACCCTTGTACTTCGGTGTATTGTCTCATAGGTGGAAGATTGGTAAGGGTGGGCAATGGGGGTCAAGTGACTTGCCCAGGGTCACACAGCTGGGAAGTGGCTGAGGCCGGGTTTGAACCTAGGACCTCTTGTCTCTAGGACTGACTCTCACTCCACTGAGCTACCCAGCTGCCCCCATCAAAGTTGATTTCTGAAGGTAGTGAGTTTCCCATCCCTAGAGGTCTTCAAGAGGTATAGCGTATGGAGCCGTTGGTCTCTGAGATTCTTTGATTCTACATGGTTTGGGTATTCACACTCCCTTATAACAATGAGGACTGTAACCTGTTGTGAGGAAGATTAGATTAGTTATTGATTAACCACACTAGGTTTTGGGGGCATTTAACTAGTTGGGAGTACCCAGACTCAGGTGGATGCCCATCTCTACCTGTTGTGAGGGAACTTGTGGTAAACCCTGGCTTTGGGACAGGTATCCTTTGCAAGAATGCAAGACTCCAAAACTTTGCTTAGAAATAAAAAGAAAAATTTACTAATTTAGAATTCATGCTGAATTTGGCTGGGAGGACGGTGCAGGTGGGGCACTGCCTCCTAGAGGAGATGAGTTCTGGGCTTTATATGCCCTTTTGCAACAGGGCCTACATGACTAGAGAAAAGATGATGATGGCATGTTATTGGGTCTCTGGAACTTGAGATGGGTCATGTGGTTATGTCCTATGCTTCAAAGTCAAAAGGGGGTGAACTGTCCAGTTTAGAGGACAATCAGATATCTAGGACCTAAAGAAGATGTTTATCAGGAGCAAGTTGGGATGTACCTATCTGTGTTCATCAAGAATGAAGGGAGAGGCAGAAAAGCAGCCTTCATAAATATAAGGAAAATTTTAATCTTTTAAGTAGTTTAAACAATCTGGAGGGGTAGGGTGTCTGGGGAAGCCTGTGCCCCCATAACATACCCATCTTAGATGCCCATCTCTGCCCACCAAGTCCAATCATTTGCCCAGCTTATTGCCTAGTCTGAGTATTCTGTATTGAAGTCTTGCTCAGAGTCTCCTGGGCAGCATGTGATAGATGCTTCTTATCCTCAGACAGCTGCCCTATAGTCACCTTTTGATACTGAATCAGCAAAGGGTAGAGGGCAGAGAAGGATCTCCCACATTCTCAAGCATTCTTGCATAACCTACCAATAACACAATAACAACCAATTAAGGCAATTGCCAGCTGCCTGGAAAGTTGATTAGCAACTGGGCTGGCCAGTAACATTGGTGGAAAGAATGAGAGAATGTGATCTCTCTGCAGCATTAATTTAATATGTCCCATGACTGTTTCTGAATTCCCATAAGTGCAGAATTATTGCACGTGACCAAAAGACCACCCTGATCTTGTCCACTTTAGGTGTGAATATTCCATATGTGGGTAGGAAGGGACTGGTCTACTTTCAAGGTGGGGTATGGGAAACTCATTTTTGGCTACAACTTGTTTGCATCAGGCTTGACAAAAAAGGAAAGCCTGGTGGGTGGTGTCTATGTATCCCAGATCCTGTGACTCGGGGAATTATGCTTGGTTATGAGTGAACTCATGCTCTTCATTTTAACTTATGAACCATGTCAGAAAATCTTCAGTTAGTCAGCCTGCTCTCTCCATCTCAAAGGCCTAAAATCACCCTTTTGGTACTTTCTAGAATACTTCAAAGATCTATGATTCCACTGACAATACAGATTTCAGCCCTTCCACCCCCTAGGAAATGGCTTTTATAATTTGTTCTGGCCAAGATAAATCATGTCCCCATGGCCAAAGTTCTGGTGATGAGCCTCTCTGAACTGAGCTTGATCGGTCTTCAAATGACAGACTCACTGTATACGGTCTGCTGCTGGACCCATGATCTAAGCCTCTTCGGCTTGCTAGGACTTACCAGAGCTTCTGTTCCATTACCCAAGGTCAATTCCCTGTCATACTGAGGCATCAGAGGAGGACTTTAATGGGAACAACCCAGGCAGCTGACAACTAGATATTGCTCATTTGTGCTACTTATCTCCCTAGTAAGATTGAAAATTCCGCAAGGGCAAGGACCATGACTTTAGCATCTGTGGCTGTCAATGTGAATCCCAAGCTGGGTACAGGGAGGGTGCTTACAGGTTAGCTCTATTTCCTGACTCCACAGAGCTGGAGCTCCCTCGTAAGTGGAAGTGGCCCTATTCACCGTGGAATTAATGCCCAGTTGTCCTCTGGGGTAGTTATCTACTCTCTGATCTCATCCCACTGAGATCAAGTCTATAGGCTAAGTAGTTGAGGAGGGGGAAGGACAAGTAAAAATGACGTTAGTACAAGGGTGGGAAAGGCAGCTAGATGGTACAGTGGATACTGGTGGGCCTGGAGCCAAGGAAGACTCACCTTCTTGAGTTCGAATCCGGACATAAACATATACCAACTGTGTGACCTTGAGCAAGTCATACAACACTTTGCCTCAGTGTCCTGATCTGTAAAATGAGCTAGAGAAGGAAATGACACATCACTTCAGTAACTTTTGCCAAGAAAACCCCAAATAAGACCAAAAAGAGTTGGACAACTCAACAACAATAACATAAGGGGAAAAGACATTTTGAGGAAGGCAGGATAAAACAAAGGGAGAGGGGATGCCCAGCAAAAGGAAAAAAAGTCATAAGGGAAATCAAAGTTCAAAGAAAAAAATTCAAGAAGGGCAAAGGGAAAAGTGAGCTGGTCCAAGAATGGCTGGCAGGATGTTAGCTGTGCCAATTCAGAAACAAGTTGCTGCGAGTTCTCTTAGTGTTCCAGGAACATCTCTCTTCCTCATGTCAGTTGGGCTTTGGGCCCTCCCCAAAACATCCCTCCAGTTAGTTCAAGGGGAATAGGAATACCATTTGTCTGGTGTAGAGGAGAGGAAAGATGGCCTGGCTTATGCTTAGGCTTGTGCTTTGCTCAGGATCTCTGACCATTCATTCCTTTTGCCTGCTGGACAGCTCTCTGCCCAGCTGAAGCCTTGATGTTTTTACCTCCTGCTCCCATTCCCTTGTCACTCCAACCCCCCATAGACTCCCTCAGCACTTTATATCCACTTCTATGATTCCAACCTCAACTTGGGCAAATTTTATTAATGCATCAGCTGGGAATGAGGGCAGATTTCTAAAGATAAGGCAGAATCCCGGCTTTCTTGCAGCTCATACTCTAGTAGGACATTCCAACACACACACAAGGAGCTATAATACAAAATGATTCACTAAAAGTACCTAAGAGAGATACAAGCCAAGTGCTGTGTGAGGTCTGGGGCAGGGGATTCAGGAAGACTTTATGAAATGGGTGAGGGGCATTGATACTTAAGCTGAGCCTAGAAGAAAATGGTTGAGATTTCAAGAGCCTTAGAGATGGGGAGGATGGAGGGGGAAGGGGATGGGAAGTCCAGGTTTGAAACTTTTGTTCCCATAAACTCAAACATTGTGCCCTGATTGTGCTACTATTTTCCAGAAACTCCAAACCTCCCCTGCAGTCAGTCCATCAACAGGCATTTACTAAATACATACTACGTGCCATCCAGGCAGTGTTCCATAACACATGGGCATCATAAAATGAATACCTACATCCTCCAGAGACTAAGATTTTTCTGGCATTAAAATATATGTGTTTAGCAAGGTGAAGTTTTAAAATGCCCCATGTTATGACCTCTTGTGGGCTACGCTTTAGGTTTTGATGAATTTTCTGACTCCTGACAAAACCTTTATTAGTGATCCCTTTCTTCTCCACTCAAAATTTGAGGGGCCTAGAATACTCTAGACCTGTCAAGGATACCTTTGATCCAAACCTGAATCAGTTGAGGAAAGTGATAAAATTAATGGAGAAAATCTAGGTTGGAAGAGATTACTTTGAATCTCTTAACCACATAATAATTGCCTGTTAGATGCTTGTTTAAGAGGTCTAGAGTCTCTATGGCCCTAGAAGGAGTCCCTAGCAGCAGTAGACTTGGAATAAACAATCAGTAAAAAGATAGGCTCAACCCCTGGCCTGGCTTGCCAGAATGCTTGGACTTTAAAGGAGATAGTGCAGAGCTGAGATGAAATATAAAGTATCTAAACTGTATTCCTGCAAACTATATTACGCTCTGATAAGATTTAATTAATAGCCTCCCAACAAAGCAAAATAGCGGTTATAAGATAAGTTATTAAATCCTATTTTAACCTGCTTTGTCATTGTGTGAGGGCAGTCTTTTGTGTCAACGTTTATTTCATGTGTAGGAAATAAATACCTGTCCCATACTTGAATCATGTTGTACATTGAATGTGTCTCCAACCTCCTCCCTCTCCCTAGACTACCCCTTCCCCCTCCATCCTCCCCATCTCTAAGGCTCTTGAAATCTCAACCATTTTCTTCCTTCCTTCTTTCCTTTCCTTCCTTCCTTCCTTCCTTCCTTCCTTCCTTCCTTCCTTCCTTCCTTCCTTCCTTCCTTCCTTCCTTCCTTCCTTCCTTCCTCCTAAAACTCACCCAGTCCATGAAGCCTCCTTTAAGACCCATTTCTAATCATTTAGCATCCACTTAAATATATTCATAGACCACCATCTTTGTAGAGATCCTAGATGTGAGCTGAAATAGTTTACTATACTGAGGTATATGGGATCCCTTAGTGTCTGTTAGTAAAGTAAGGCCAATGGCCTTACCTACTGGGACAAGTGTGCGATTAGGCCTCAATGCAGTGTGGGTAAACAGGTAAAAGGATTTTTTTATAGTAAAACGAAGGGATTAGGAAAGGAGGATTAAGGAACAGGGGTTCCCTAACTCTAAAAGTCTCCTTCACCACTCCTTATGGGAAAGCCTTTGGTTATCTTGAAGCTCCCTAAGCCCTTTCCTGACACTGGACAAGACCCCCAAGCCCTCACTGTCTATACCTGACTCTAATTAATCCTCCTTGTTGCTTTCACAAGATGTGACAATCTTTAAGATGACAAGGAATGAACTCTTGATGACTGAGTTCAACCCAGCTGGGCCAGGTCCTGAGCTTGGCCTCAGCCTTCACACCAACAGCAGGAACAGCAGAGCTCAGCTACCTTCTCTCCTATTGGCTCTAGGTCCAGGAAGCAAAAGCCCCTTCAGTTGGTTGGTGTCCCTTCACATCCTCTCTCCAGATTCCAGAATCCTCTGTCATCAGGTTCCTAGCATGTGGCCAGACCAACTTCTATGCTTATATTTCAACCCATTTCTCTCTCTTTCCTTTCTATACTAACAGAGTTACAACCTAAGCTTGAAATAATTTATTCCCAAGGCACTGAAATGGAAATTTAATAAGTTGAAAAATATGAGAAAAGAGAGCTTTGTACCCTTTCTCCTTAGAGGCCAGACTTCTCCAAGACTGAACCCAGCCAAGACCTTTTGCATGGGTTCAAAGCAGAGGAGCCTCTTAGGGAAAGGAAGTGGGTTCACTACTTCAAACTCTTGGGTCCAGCAATGGGTTGTCAGTGTAAGACTATGATTGTGGTCTATGAATATATTTAAGTGGATGCTAAATGATTAGAACTGGGTCTTAAAGGAGGCTTCATGGACTGGGTAAGTTTTAGGAGGAAGGAAGGAAGGGAGGAAGGAAGGAAGGAAGAAAGGAAGGAAGGAAGGAAGGAAGGAAGGAA
>NC_058132.1:205645260-205741468 GCF_016433145.1 Gracilinanus agilis
AGAGAGAGAGAGAGAGAGAGAGAGAGAGAGAGAGAAGGAGGGAGGGAGAAAGGGAGGAAGGGAGGATTGGAGAGAGGAAGGAATGAAGGAACGAAGGAATGAAGGAACGAAGGAAGGAAGGTAGATAGGTTTTGTGTTTTCCATAAGGGAAATTGTCTTCTTTGGGAGGTGATACATTTGTTCTCATTGGTAGTCTTCAAGCAGACCTTCTGGGAGATGTAGAAAGAATTTTTGGTCCAGTGCAAATTGGACTAAATGGCTTTTGATATGTCTTCCAACTATGAAATTTTGTGATACTTATATGCCTCAAAAGGTCATCATAAGGAAAAAACCTTTGAAGTGCCATAAAAACTGAGGCCTAATCAGGCCAGGTTTAGGATAAAATTGCAAAATAGGCAGAGTTCCCTCCTCTCCCCTCCCTTCTACTTCCCTTCCCATTTCGCCTTCTCTTCTCTTCCCCTCCCTTTCCCTTCCTCCTTGCTCTTACCTTCTCATCCCTTACCTGGGAAAAGTCATAGGTTTGGTACCTTATTCCTCTCAGAAACATTTGTATTTTAACTGAGTCCATTACTGTTAAATTCCAAGGACTGAGTCATTGGTTGGATATGGAGTAATGGGCAGGGCTAAAAGAGTAGATGATTTGCTTGAGGACAGAGCAGCCTTTCTTCAAACCCATTAGATTACTCCATGGAACTCCTGGTCCATCTACAGGCAAAGTTGACCCTGTTTGTAAAAGATATTTCTGTACAAATGCACCTTCCTCTCACCAAAGCAATTTTGAAAATCCTTTGTGAGTATACAAAATAATAATTACTCACATTTATATAGTACTTTATAGTTTACAAATCACCTTCCTCACAGTAATCCTGCGAGGTAGGTAATATATTATTATGCTCATTTTACACTTGAGGAAACTGAGCCTCAGAAAGGTACCCAAAGTCACACAGATAATAAATGGCCTATCTGGGATGCAGACCCAGGCACTAGACTAGACTCTTGATTAAAAGTATAGAACTCATAGAACTACAACACAATGCCTCTCTGGGATGATGATAATAATAACATGCCGTTATAATATGTTTTGCAGTTTACAAACCTCTTTCCTCACAATAGCTCTGTCAAGTTGGGAGTGTAAGTATTTTTACTGCCATTTTACAGGTAAGGGAGGAGGTTCTTCCCTTCCATCTCAGTTGGCATAATTATAGAAAATAAAGAGTAGATAGAAGTGTTTTTTCTTTAAAGTTGTTAATGCTCATTGATCCATTTATGATATGTAAATACCTTTTTTCTGACAAAATTAAAGAAACAAAGAGTGACTGGCTAGGGGAACCAAATTATCCCTGAGGGATTTAAGTAGGTTAGGCTTGGGGAGGAGAAGTATTCTGTAGAGGATCCCCCACAGTGGGGCAGAAGGAGAATTTTCCTTCCTTCACTCTCCTTACCCATGAAATATAATAACAACAATAAAATAGTGATCATGATGATAACTAACATTTATATAGCATCTACTATGTGCCAGGCATTGTGCTAAATGATCATTTGGTCCTCACAACAAACAACCCTGGGAAATAGATTGCTATTATTAGCCCCATTTTACAGAGGAGGAAACTGAGACAAAAAAAGGCAAAGTATTTTGACTCAGATTACATAGCTGAGAAATGTCTGAGTTCAGATTTGAACTCATTTAATAGCAGAATAAGAGACAACCCCATCCAGGAGTCGAGAGCTTAGTCCATTGGATGGAGTTTGAGGAGCAATTGAGGGAGCAGAAAATTATACGCTGAACAGATTTGGATTCAGAAATTCAAGGAAAGCAGTAGTTTTGATGAATGAGACCCCTGGTAGAAAAGAAGAGAGTTAACTTTGGAGAACAGCAGACGCTGGGAACCAAGATGAGTAATCCACTCAAAAGAGACACTGTTGTGATGAACTGAATAAGACTCTATGAAGAGAGAGAATTTTCAAGTTCCCTAATCCTACAAGTTATGAATTCTCTTTATCAAAACTTCACACATTACTATTTACTCTAAAATTGGACCCATTCTTCTTGTGGATGCCATATTGTGAGAGAATGAAACCCAAGTTTATTTAAAATAATTATTGCTTTGATTTTTCCATCTTAATAAGTGCTTTTGTTAAGAACTAATTGTAGTTACTGTCTGATAATTATTTGGAAACACACACATAGGGGCTTGTGAGCCCTTATATGGTTTTGGAATACAGACCCACCAAGGAGGTCCCTAGAGCCCAGTATAATACTCCCCCTACTCACATTCTCACTCATAAGCTAGGCTCCCAAAGGGTAGACGAGACCTCAGCTTCCACTCTGTGCTTTCGGTGACTATATCAACTGATATGGCTTTAGATATAGATGAGGAGACTGGGCCTTATTAAGACTTTGATTTGTCCAAAATCAAACAATTAAGTGGCAGATCCAGGAGTCAAACCTGGTCCAGTGCCTTCCCTCCCACCCCACATTTTTCTAATATTTTATTTTATTTTCTAATTTAAATTTCATTTTTCAATTAATAAGCATTTATTTTCTCTCCTTCCCACTCCACCTCCAATTGGAAAGGAAAACAAAACCCTTGTGATAAATATGCACAGTCAAGCAAAACAAATTCCCACATTGTCCATGTCCAAACATATCTGTCTTATTCTGCATCTTGAATCCATCACCACTTTGTCAAGAGGTGGGCAGTAGATTCGTCACTGATCTTCTAGAATCATGGCTGGTCATCGCATTCATTAGAGTTCATGAGTCATTCAGAATTTCAAAGGTCCTTTAAATACATGCTGTGACTTCATTATACCAATGACATTATCACTGACTTTGACTCATTTCACAGAACCTGAACTCTCAGTGACATTCAGAGTATGCTGAAGCCAGTTCAAACTGGTTTCTCTAGAAATGATTGTTGAATTATCATTTAGTATCCATCTCCCCTAAACAAGCAAACACTGCAAATCAGCACTCAACACTTAAGAAAAATGATGGAGAAGAGGTTTATGATACAGATTAAACTTTAAAATGTGTGATGTGAATTTTTTTTTCAGAGATCCTATTGTTAAACATTTACTAGCAAATCCCTGGGACATTCCCTGTTATATCTTCCTAAAGATTTTTGTTGTTCAATTATTTTTCAGCATATATAGCAAATGTTTTTGCTAAGAACTAATTGTGGCTACTGGCTGATCAATATTTAGAAATATACATACAGGGGCCCGTGAATCCTTATATAGTTTTGGAGTGCAGACCCACAGGGAAGTCCCTAGAATCCCACTCTTTCTGGCCCCATTTAGGGATTTCTTGGCAAAGATACTGTAGTGGTGTGCCATTTTCTTTTCTAGTTCATTTTACAGACAAGGAAACTGAGGCAAACAGGGTTAAGTGACTTGTCCAGGGTCATCCAACTAGTAAGTTTCTGAGGCCAGATTTGAACTCAGGAAGAGGGGTCTTCCTGACTGCAACCCAGTACTCTCACCACTGTGCTACCTCACTGTATCTAGGCATAGCACCTTCTATTCCCCTAAGATCCTTTGAGAGCTTGGATGTTGAATATTATATGTGTTGCTGTAGCAAATTCATTCTGCTTCCTACCAATATTGACTCTTCGTGACCCCACTTGAGATTATCTTGGAAAAAATCCTAAAGTGGTTTGCCATTTCCTTTTCTAGCTCATTTTGCAGAAGAGGAAACTGAGGCAAACAAGGCTAAGCAACTCACCCAGGGTTACACAGCTGGTAAGTATCTAAGGCCATATTTGAACTCGGGAAGATGAGTCTTCCAGTGACTCCAGATCCAGCACTGTATCCATTGTGCCACCCAGCTGCCCTACCAAGGTAGTATCATGTTAAAAACACCCCTGCCTGCTTTGGCAAAAGCCTATTAAAGTTTCTGCTGATGGGAATTGGGAAGTCTTATCCCCCAAAACAAGACACACAGAGACAGTGGAACACTTTTACTGTGTCGTAAATGGAAGGGGTCTTAAAAGGCAGCTAGTTGAATTCCCCTTATGACACAAATGAGGAGGCCCTTATCCGAGATCACACCCTACTTGGGGAAAAATTAAGGACTCCTGAATCCTAGTGGAGAGTTCTTTCCCCAACAGCACCGCTCTCTCTAACTGATATCCCAGAGGAAAAGAAGCATGGAATTAAGAAGTTAAAATTCAGGAGAAGGGCCCCTCTTCCAACCCTTTAATTATCCACCCCGCCCCGACGAGTCACCTCCCCCTCTCCCCTTCCCAGCCCCAGCCAAGTTCCAAGAATTGTCCTCTGACTTTGAACTGGGAGGAACTAGCTTGAGCAATGGGGGAGGGAAGTGTTGTCTCTTTCTTAGCAGGCAGGCTAGTGCAGGCCCCCCGACTCCCCCCCCCCCCCAGTTCTCACTCTCATCACAGTCAGTGTCTAGAGGAGCAGTAGATTCCGAGGCCCTAGAGGTGGGACTGAGAACAGTCAGAGCCTCATTGAGCAGAGCGGACTGATCCAGACTTAAGGAAGGGGAATGGGTAAAGCCAGCGCTGGACCCAGTTAGCTCCCTCCCCCACTTCATCCTTCCTCCCCTCTCCCCCTTCCAAATCGGGCTGGAAAGTACTCCCCTTCCCCTAGAGCCCGGGAGGAGCAGAATGGGGACAGTTATGTGAAAGGAGAGTGTTTCCTCCTTTCCTATTGTGCAGCAGGCCCTGGGGATGCTCTCATTCGACAATGGAGAAGGGATGAATCTCTATTTTTCGGCTCTTCAGCTAAGACGTGTGTGCTAAGACTATATCTGGCACTGATGTAAAGCCATTGAGAAAGCGTTTGAAGGAAAACCCCTGCAAAGCCCTAAATTGGACAGTAAAACAGATAAAAGCCGGTGGTTTAAAGGCTTTAAGCGAGCTAGCTCTATTTGGGGGGAAGGAAATGAAAATAGGGATTTGGCTTGTCCTCTTCCCCTCCCCCGCCTCCGTGCTCTGGGCAGCTGTGGGCCAGAGACTGAAAACCCTTTCTGAATCTCAGTCAAACACCAGTCGTGGAAGCCGAAGGAGCCCACGGTGAAATGGAGGCGAGAAACAGCAGCCGGGCAGAGCCCTGGCGCTGATCTTGACCCTTCTGCTTTAGACAGCCTGTCGGGATAACGTACCCATTCAGATCCCTCCTCCGTCTGTCCTATTTCCTAGCACAAAGTGGAGGCTCTGATTCCGCAGGGCTGGGGGTCAGCAGGATTTCCTTCGAGAAAAGCGGAACGAGTCTTTACCTGTCCTCTTTAAGCAACAGAGGCCCAGCTCCTATTGGGGCAGCTCCGGGAGGCTCCATTGAATATAGATCCTAGCCAGGGTCATGTACCAACAGGCCCGTCCAGCCTGCCTGCTTGGAAAGCTCTCTCTCTGGGGCATCTGTCCTTTTTTTTTTTTTGCTTCTTGGCTTTAGAATGTAGCAGAGAACCCTTGAAACATGGGGTTGGCAAAACAAGCATTGCCACTGCATGTGGGCCTTAGATTAGGTCACAAGGGCCAGCAAAAAGAATTCTAGAGAATTTAGGAACCTTGCAGCGCCCCCTAGTAACAATCTCAGAGTGATAAGTGAATGAATTACCATCTTGATTAAAATGATGTCATTAATGGAGCTTGATGCTACCATGTGGTGGTCTAATTTCATTCTAATATAATAGGCTAATTAGTTAACCAGTCAGGGGGCTGGCATCTTTCTTGGGGTCTTTCAGCCCCCTGTATCTTGTTCCTTACTGCACCCCCTCTCCTCCATTCTCCCTTATTCTGGGGCTGCCCTTCAGGTCTTATCAATTCTGAAAGTCAGAATGGAAACACCACCATTTTCTTCCCACTAATAATCAGAATTCTATTTACCAGAGATAGCATGGTTGGAAGGATCTGGATGGGTAGCCCCTGGATGTAGAGAGGGGTAAGAAAGAATATAGATAGATTAGAGAATTTGAGACCCCCCAACTTCCCCAGTGATTTGTTGTATGACCTTGGAATGACTTACAGCCCCTCTGCATACTATCTATCTATCTATCTATCTATCTATCTATCTATCTATCTATCTATCTATCCTATCTATTTAAACTATCTAAACTATTTATCTAAAACTATAATATATACCTACATGTATAGTATATACATATATGCACATATAATTAGAGTTATATGAGCTATATTCATAGAATTTAGAGGTAGAAGGGATCTCAGAAATCACTAGTTTAATCTTTTCACTTTACAATTAAGGAAATGTGTCCTGGAGAAGTATGGTGAATGGTTCAAAATCATTTAGTAGGCAGTTGGGCCAAGATTCAATCTATCCAATCCTCAGATTCTAGCTCTGTTTATTAGATTTTTCCAATCCACCACATGGGCTTCATTTCTTAACCCTGTGAGAAATTCTCCTAGCACTGGGATCCAAAGGCACCTTCTCAGACTTCTCTTCATGAAGTTCAATTTGGGGGCAGAATAGGAGACCTGAGACAGTTTATATTCTTCTAGGTATTTCAGAAAAATACCCAATAAAGAAAGGGAACGTGAGTAGGAAGTGAGGGATGCTTGAGCAGAAAAGTGTGGAATGAGATACGGTTGACTGGTTGTTGTCCTTCATACTCAAAGAGGATCAAAATGGCATCACTATGTTGGGGTCAATGTACAGTGTGTCCGGCTATGGCTCATCAGACCCGTAAGACTCAGAAGGCTCTCCCCCAGGTCAGGCATAAACAACCCATATGAACATCTGGGAGGGAGACGTCTCTAATTCTGTGCATTCCATGTTTCTTTTGAGCTACTGCTAGTCAGCATTGTCATAGAGCCTAACACCTTCTTTAATGTGGGCACGTCATACTGGACAGTCCTGTGCCAGTCTCTCCCATGTCTCACAATTATTTCTAAAGTTCTTCAGAGACACATACATTTTCAGACCAAGTTTTGCTTGACTATGCTTAATTGTTACAAGGGAGGGCTTCTTCTGAGAGGGAGGGCCAGGAGTGATAATTGAGGTGAGGCAGAGTGGATGAGCAGTAATGGTGATGATGAGGGGGGTAGAATCAAAGAAATATTTTAAAATACACCAAAGAGAGCTGGAGAGAGTTCTGAAGGGGAGAACGACAAATAGGGCTGTGGTGGTACTATTGTGCTAAATCTAATATACCCCTTGAAAAGAACCAAAAAAGCAAGCTGCACATAAATGAGGTTCACAGTTTCATATGCAATCCTTTATCTATTCATATTTTTATATTGAAATATTTGTCTGCTAAGTATATAATTTTAAAGAAAAACTTAAGAAAAAAAAACAAAGAAAATTCTTGGCAGTGACAAAAAGAAAGACTAGCTTCCCAAACAGGCTGGGCTTTTGTGTCATTCATTGTAAGAGTTCATATGAATATGGTACTTTTCTCACAAGAAGACTTCATTTTACAGATAAGGAAAACTAGGTTCTTGGATGTGATATGACTTGTCCAAAGGCTCATAGGGAGTACAAAAGCAAAACTAAAATCCAGATTTCTCTTAACTAAGTCTACTTTCTACTATGCCTCTGGCTTTATAAACAGAATGATCAGAGGCTTAGCCTATCTCCCACTAGCACCAGAATTGTACAGAACTGGACCAGACCTTCTGTTTTCCCCACCATTCAGGTTCTTAGACACATGCCCCTCTGCAGCCAAGGAGAATTCCTGCAAGTTAGCCCTCATGTTCCTGTTGCATGCTGGAACAGAACTAATGTTACAGAGAGTTTTTCTGCTCTAGGGCAAGGAGAGCCCCATTCTTCGCCTATTGCAGAAGCCTGGAGGAGGTTGGGTGTGAGTCAGTCAAGCTGCCAAGCCACCAGGTAGAGAACCCAGCTGAATAAAACTATGCTACCTTCCAGAGTGGTAGAGATGGTGGTTTAATGTCTGTCAAACCATAGTTATAGGCTGTTAAGCTAGAAAGGATATTAGAAATCATCCCCTTGAAGAAAATTTATTGAGAAAGGGGCATTACTAAAACTTTTCCTGAACAACTTTTTAAAGAGATGTTTCAAATCAACAAACATTTATAAGTACCAACTAAGTACAATATTACTGTGATGAAAGCTGGGGATTTAGAGACCAAAAAATGAAACTATCCCTGCCCTCGGGGATCTTACGTTCTTTGAGGGACAAGAGAGGAGACACAATATGAATATATTTATCTGTGCACAAATAGGTACATTCCAAGGAAAATTGAGGCAGAGGGCACTTAGCATCTTTTTAAAAGAAATTTATTGTCATGCAAAACATACTTCCATATTGGTCATTGTTGTAAGAGCACACTCAATACAGAAACAAAACCTCAAAATAAAACCAAAAATACACTGATATGAAAGACGACTCCAAGAGTTCTTCCTCTGGAGGTAGATAGCATTCCCCATCATGAGCCTTTCAGGATGGCATTTAGCACCTTTGAGAATGAGGAAAACTTCACAAAGTGAATGGCACCTGAGTTAAGCCTTGAAGGAAAGCCAGGTCTCTGAGAGGCAGAGATGAGGAAGGAGTATATTGTTGTGTTGGCAGCAGGAAACGAAGATGATGATCCTCTATGGGTGGGTCATATCACCTTCTAGACGGGGTCAGCAACCTTTTTGGCCATAAACGCCACATTTTTTAAAATGTAATTTCGTGAGAGCCGTACAGTGCTCACAGTGCACGCTCCTGTGACAGCGCCTGAAACAAAAAATTGACTTTATGACTCCTGCAGAAAGAGCCATATCTGGCCCTCAAAAGAGCCAGATATGGCTCAAGAGCCATACGTTGCCGACCCCTGTTCTACACAGTAAACCTCAAGACGGAGTGTGTCTCATCTAAACTTTGTGCCTCCTTCAAAGCTCTGCACACAGCAAAAATTTAATAATTGTTAAGTGAACAAATCATTTGATTCTATCCCACTAGTTTTACAAATGAGGAAACTGAGGTATAGCTATGAAAATAACTTGCTCAAGGCTGCACAAGTTACTAATAACTAGAAGATATGAAACAAGAGAATCTAACCAACTCTCCACGTAGATAGGGCACTTCGGAGAATTCTCAGCTGATTTCTCTTCTAGACACCTGGGCCGCCCCCACATAACCACCAGGCATTCTGGGAATGCACCCTGATTTTCACATTAGTCCAAGCCAAACACAATTAATAATGTAAATCTGTTGGGGGAAAAAATCCAACAAATCCAAGTCAACATGAATTTTGGATTTGTTTTGGATTACCCATGCTTCTCCCCATTGTTAACATAGATAATTGAGAGGTCGTTCCCTGTTTTGAAGATTTTCATGTACTTAGTCCACCTCTTGTGAAAGACATAGGGGAAAACTCCCTGGTCCCACCATGTTCCTTTCTAGGGCTATTGAAAGTGAAATGAGGGAGCCTTGTGGGTAACAGTGTCTCTTGTGTCAATCGTATGGGCAGTGCACACTTTGGAGAGATACAGCTGAAGGTTGACAGGTTCCCCCCCCCCCCTTTGGCAGGCATTGGAGGTCTGTTTTTAAATTGTAGATTGCCTTGGTGTGATTGGGAAGTCAGAAATCTAGCTAGGGCACCCTGCAGGCCTATTTATACTGAACTCAACTGCATTCAGAAACAGAATAGCAAACACAGAGGCTACCTGGCCAACCTTCTCCTGGTTTGAGCACTTTCTAGTGCAAAGACAAAGTCTGGACAGAAAACCATCACCCTCCGCATCCCTATTCATTCTTCTAGCCCTCCTCGTCATCCTTTCCTCATGAAATTTATACCATCCTCCTCCACCTAGGCTCTTCGGAAGCCCAGGCCCTTCCTTCTCTCGCCAACATTTCCATCTCATCTCCAAATGATCTAATATTAATGTTCTCGTCTTTGCAGCGTTCAGAGGAAGATGACGGGGCTTTGTGCACAGAGAGAAGGAGTCGAGAAATTAATATAATATTTGTTCAGGATTGATTTCAAGCTGTAATCCCTGCTGCCAGAGAGACCCATCTGTTTAAAACGATCAGACACTAATTACCCAGCTCGAACACAATAGCGGGATTGAGCGGTGCTGTCCTGATACTCCCGACTCCCACACACATTTTCAATTTCACATTGTTATTTATTTATTTTTTTAATCATAGGGAAGATAGAGGCCTCCTCTACTTGAAAAGTAACACCAGTCTGGCAGGGACCCAGAGATTCCTAGGCTCCATAGGGAAGGTATGCCTGGTAGTCCTTGGTCAGAGAGATACCAGGAATTAGAGAGCCCTCTGACTCAAGAACATTCAGGCCTAAGAGCATTTATTAAGTACTTATTTGACTCTCCAGTTTAGTTCTATGAGCATTGATTAAGTGCCTATAGTATTCTCAGTTCAATTTAGTTGAGTGCTTATTAAGTGCCTATCGTATACTCTTTCCAATTTAATCCTATAAGCATTTATTAAGGGCCTATTGTTCACTCTCCAATTTAGTTCTATGAGCATTGATTAAGTGCCTATAGTATACTCTGTCCAATTTAGTTCTGAGTGTTTATCATATACTCTTTCCAATTTAGTTCTATGAGTGTATATTAAGTGCCTATCATATACTCTTTCCAATTTCATTCTATGAGCATTTATTAAGTGCCTATTGTATACTCTCTCCAATTTAGTTCTGAATATTTATTAAGTACCTATCATATTATCTCCAATTTAGTTCTATGAGCATTTATTAAGTGCCTATTGTATACTCTCTCCAATTTATTAAATATCTACTGTGTGCCAGCCATTGTATCAGGTACTGGGAATATGATTTTTTTAAAGTGTCTGCCTTCAATGAGCTTACATTCTATTGATTTGGTAATGATATGGAATAATATATAGGCAGATAAGTAAAAGCCAAATAAACATGCAAAGTAATTTAAAGAGGAAAAGAATGCTGTGAATTGCAGGCCACAGGGGATCAGGAATGATTGCATATAGGAAGTGGTACCGGAGCTATGCTTCATCTGAAGCTATGGATTCTGTAAGGTAGAGGTGAGAAGGCCTAACCAAAGGTAGGGAGGGAAGAAACAAAATGTACTGAATGGCTAACAGACCAATTTGATTGAATCAGAGAGCACAGGAAGAAGAGTATTATGAAATAAGACTAGAATGGTAGGTGGGCGATCTTTAAATGATGGGCCGAGTTTGTGTTTTATTTACGCCACCCTGACATTTCTAGGGGGATTTACTCCCTCCTTGTGGGATAGGGAAGAGCCTAACATGCACTTACAGTCTTCTAGGCAGAGAAAGACACTGTTCCTTCCCTTTGTCAACCACTGCATTTCTATCTGCAGGAATTTCCATTTAGAGTCACTCTAAAGTAACACTGTGCAGCTTGGAAATACAGAATTCAAACTCTCTCCTTGCCCTCTATCTTACTGAAGGCTATTTTGCAGACCTACAGACCCAAAGCAAATATGTGAACAGGCTTAAGAGACATTCAAGGTGATTAAATAACAGCACCCTAATTTTTTCCCCTTTATCTCCAATCTCAAACTCTTTCTAAAATATCCTTTACATAGATGCATCATGGCTTGTTTTGTTTTTGTTTGTTGGGGAGCAGGTTGCAGGTAGGTGGTCCAGGAAGAGCAGAGTTTAAATCCTAGCTTAGATTCTTAATAGATTCTGCATAACCCTGGGCAAGTCACTTAGCCTCCATTTGCCTCAGTTTCTTGATCTATAAAATGGAGATAACAATAGATCCTACCTTGCAGGGTTGTAATAAGGCTCAAATGAGTTAATATTTATAAAGCATTTTGCAAACTTTAAAAAGCTGTGTAAAGGTTTTTTCCCCCCTACCATACTGATCAGATTCACATTCCTCCTCCACTCAAAATCCATCACATTGCACAACAATAATAATAACAGCTTGTTTTTCTATACTGCTTTAAGGTTTGACAAATGCTTTACAAATATTAGCTCCTTTGAGCCTCATAAACAACTGTGAGAGGTAGGTATTATTATTATCCCCATTTTCCAGATGGAAAAAATGAGGTTGAAAGAAGTTAGTTAAGCAATTTGTCCAGTCACACACACATTCAGAAATGTGTCTGAAACAGGATTTGAACTCAGGTCTTTCTTATGCCATGTCTAGGACTCTATCCTATTGTACCATCTAGCAGTTTTTAACTCCTTATTTTGGCATTCAAGCCCCCCCCCCCACAACCTATCTTACACTTCATTTCACTCATTCTATACTCCAGCTAAATTGGACTGTTGAATGTTCCTTTCCTGCATCCCTCCTAAGAATCAGAGATTTTGCACCAAAAAGCAGAAATTTCTTGTATCGTGGAATCCCACCACCATATTTTCAGAGGAATAAAATACCTCAATCTGTAGTCAGAGACTTTTTTATTCTAAGCTGCCATTTTGAAACTCTAGGTCATGGTTTTTTAACCAATTTCCACCTAGTCTATTCTTTCCCTATTATTCTCTAGATTGTTTCTTTTGGGTGGTAATTTTATCAAATGAGACATTGCAATCAATGGTTGAGGAAAGTCACATTTAGGAAGAGATGAATAAGGAGGCCGAAATCTTTCTAAAATCCAAATAGAATTTGCTCCTGTCTGTGGTGATTTAGCCGAGGGGTGGGATGAATGAGCTCTTCCCCACTCCTTTTCATTCCCACTCAGGAAATCTAAGTTCTTCTTCTTGTTCTTGGGATCAAAAAACAATAGAAGAAGGAAGCTGTACCCCCTTCCTTCCCAGGTCCATGGCTGTTCTCACCAGCAGTCAAAAAACAGCACAAAAGGTGCATGTCCGAATCAATAACTCCTATGGGAGACAATCAAATTAAGACCCTTCAGTAGGAAAGCCTAATGCTATTGATTAAAGGGAGGGGATGTGGATTGGTGTTCTCCAGGTTTCTAAACCCTGAATTAGGATATACTGAGTGCTTCTGAAGACTCAAATCACAGGCAACAGGATCATCTACTCTTTCCCAAATTCCTAGGACATCCTTGGTGAGTATCATTTTCTTCAGACCTGGGTAAATCTGACTTTTGAAGCAGCTTGATCTCTAGCTCTTACAATTGATTGTCTCATCTGTCTAGCAAAGAAATTTAACTGGAGCATCGCTAAAACTTCACTCAGCTTTAACATTCTATATTCCAATAAATCAAGCATCTTTGCTTTCATGGGTGTGGTAGTCCCTCCCCTGATGCACACTGCAGTCTTTGGTAGATATTGTTAATGAGTGGCTATTGCCAAAAAGAATCTATCCCTTGATGGCCAATCTTTCGCTGATGAGCTTTTTCGAGTTTACCTGGGCCAATTATCTGATGACAGACTTGCCAAGTCCAAACTCAAAACCAGCTTGGTAGCAAAGCTTGTGCTCAGCTGGCACAGGCTTTGAGAACCCACAGTTGCAGGCACACCATAGTGAGGTATCAATGGTTGGCTTTAGTAGAGGTTAAGACCCTACAAGTCTATGAATAATATAACATTACATCGACAATCACATGATAATCTTCACAGATTGATTCTCTATACTTCCCCCATGGAGTCTTTTCTCTTCTATCATCAAACCTCCCTCACCAGCCCCTCCCTCTTCTCTCTGAGCAGAGGACGTCAGCTAATATTTGCTCTAAGAAAGCAGAAGTCATTTTCTCTGAGTTTCTTCCTCCAAAATTTCAAAAACCCTTGATATCATCTCATGTTCTTTCCTCCATTGTCCTAGTCTCTGAGGAAGAAGTGACCTTTCTCATTGCCAAGGCTAAATACCCCCTTCCCTCCAACTTGAGCCTCAGATATCATCCACAACCAATTTCTCTGTCAGACTGTACTGCAATTATTTCCTCTTTTGTCTTAATTTTCATTCTCTCTATCTACTGGTTCCATCCCTACTGCCTATAAACATGCACGAATCTCCCCTATCTTTTAAAAATCTTCAATTAACATTACTGTTACCTCAAGCTATCATCTTATATCTCTTCTCTCCTTTTCAACTAAACTAAGGGAAAAAATCCCTCCCTACACTCATTGTCCCAATTTCCTTTTCTCTCATTCCTCAACTCCTTGCAAAAGGGCCTTCTGATCTCATCGCTAAATTAAAACCGCTCCCTCTAAGGTTTCCAAAGATCTCTTAATTACTAAATCTGATGGCCTTTTCTTAATTCTCATCCTTTTTTTTATCTCCCTGCAACATCCAACACAGCAGTCAAACCTCTCCTCCTGGATATACTCTCCTTCCTTGGTTTTTATTATATAGCTCTCTTGCTTGTCCTATCTAGACATTGCACATCAGTTTCCTTTGCTGGATCATTATTCACGGTCCACCCGCTGGCCCCAAGGCTTTGTCCTTTGAAGGCTCCCTCTCAGTCTCTTTTGCTGGATCTTCATCCAAGTTACTCCCATTAACCATGGGTGTCCCAATGGGCTCAGCTTTGGGTACTCTTCCCTTCTCCCTTTATACTAATTAATGATTTCATCAGCTCCCAGGGATTCAATTATCAACTCTATGCTGATGATTCTGAAATCTACTTCCCTAGTCCTACCCTCTCAGCTGACTTTCAATCTCACATTCCAATTTCCTACTGGATATATTGAACTCAATGTCCTGTAGGCATCTTAAACTTAATATGTCCAAAAGCTGAACTCATTATCTTTCTCCCCCCAAACTCTACCCTGTTTGTAACTTCCCTGTTACTTTTGAGGTATCACCATGCTCCCAGTCTCCCAGGCTCATAACCTACATGTCATCCTTGACTCTTCACTCCCTAACCTCTCACGTCTAATCTTTTGCCAAGGTTTGTCAATTCTGCCTTTGTGACATCTCTCACATATGCCTCCTTCTCTCATCTGACACTGCTACTGCCCTGGTACAGGCTCTTATCATTTCATGCCTGGACTATCGAAATAACTTGCTGGTTGATCTTTCTGCTACAAGTCTTTTCCCCATTCCAATCCATCCTTCTCCACTAGTCTGTCAAAATGAGAACATGTCAGATCCTAAAGCTCATGTCACTCCCATGGCCATACCCCTCCCCTACTCAATCAACTGCAAGGATTCCCTATCAATACCAGAATTGAATATCAAATCCTCTGGTACCCAAAGACCTTCCTAGTCTGCTCCTTCTGCCTTTCCAGTCTTTTTATGCTTTGTATGCCTGTCCCCAAATACTCTTTGATCCAGTTACACTAGCCTCCTTGCTGTTCCTCAAAGAAGATGCTCCATCCCCTGACTCCAGACTTTGTCACTGGCTATCCCCCAGGCCTGAAATGATCTCCCTCATCATCTCTACCTTCTGGTTTTCTTGGCTTCTTTCAAGCCCCAACTTAAATTCTACCATCTATATATAGGAAGCCATTCCTGATCCCTCACAATTCTAGTGTTTTGTCACTGTTAATTATTTTCAATTTATCCTGCATGTTGCTTGCTTGTACATAGTTGTTTTTAGGTTGTCTCTCTCATTAGAGGTTGAGCTCGTTAAGAACAGGGGCTGTCTTTTGTCTTTCTTTGTCTCCTCAGTATTTAGCACAGTTCCTGGCACATGGTAAGTACTTAATGTTTTTTGGCTCTCTGAAGGTTCTGGGCCCTCTTCTCTTTCTATGCCACTTACTATGGCAATTTTATTGGTTCTCAGAAGTTTGATTTCTACCATTAAGAAGATGAAACCTGAAAAATAGTCATAAGCTAGAATTTATATGGTGCTTTAAGATTTACAAAGCAGTTTCTTTACGTTTGTTATCTGATTTGATCCGTAAAACACTATTATCCCCATTTTACAGATGAAGGAACCCATGTTAAGAAAAGTTAAAGGACTTTCCCAGGATTACTCAGCTATTATCAAACTGTCTGGGGCAGGATTCAAACTCATATCTTCCTCACTCCAAGTCCTTTAGTCTATCCACTGTGCTACCTAGTGGCCTCTAATCACCAACTTCCTGATAGTCATTTTCCTCTGGATTTTCCAAACTCAGCACATGCTCCAAACAGGCTCATTGTCTTTCTCCCTAAACTTACCTCTCTTCCTAACTTCTCTATTTCTGTCCAGGCTACCTACATTTATCCATCTCCCAGTAGATAAATGGTCAAAGTATATGAACAAACAGTTCTCAAAAGAAGAATTACAAAATATTCACAGCCACATGAAAGAATGCTCCAAATCACAATAAGAGAAATGCAAATCAAAACTTTGAGGTTTCATTTTACATTCTACAAACTGGTAAAGAAGACAAACAATGACAATATTCAGTACTGGAGGAGTTATGGGATGAGAGGCCCACTAATGCATTGTTGGTGGAGCTGTAGTATAACCATTTTGGAAATCAATTTGGAATTAAGTAAAATGACTAAAATAGCCATATCACTGACTTAGAGATTCCATTACTAGACTTATACTCCAAGGAAGCCACAGATAAAAAGAAAGTCATCACATATACCAAAATATTTATAGCAGCATTTTTTGTGATAATAAAGTTTTATAAGACACTCATCAATTGGGAAATGGCTAAACAAATTGTGGTACATAAATGTAATGTAATAAGAAATTATATGTGTGATGAATATAGAGAAATATGGACATTTCTATATAAACTGATGTAGAGGGAAGGATACAGAAGCAAGAAAATAATGTACACAATGACTACAACAATATAAATAAAAAGAATAACCACATACCTAATTCAAAAGTGAAAAATAGTAAAATTATAAAGATTAAGCATGACAGGATATTCCCAACTGATTCCTTCATATTGTTTGGAGGTCCAAAAATATTACACATTGCAAGTACCAGATTTTTTCCAGGGTATTGATCTGTTGTGTTTGTTTTTTCTCTTCTTTTTTGTCTTTAAAAAATACTATTTGTTTTTTAGGAAGGCTCATTGGGGGAATGGAGCAGGGATGGAATACAAAGGAAAACTATGAAGAAATAAAACACAAAAGATAGCAATAAAACTTTTAAAAGAAAAAAGCAATCTAGGGAATTTGCATCGCCCAGTTCAGCCACCCTTGAATGGACCTGGAGATAGAAAAAAGTGTAAAGATAAAGAATGAGAGAGTTACTTGAAACACCAAATTTGGTAGCAAGTTGCTTGATGCAAGCAGTGAGCACTCATATGGATAGATCTCAGAGTGGGACTCCTTCCAGAAAAGAAACGATCTATTCCCACAGCCACATAGGGAGACTCTTTGTGTACTAGCACGCTAGAAGATACAGTGGATAGAGAGAGATCTGGACTAGGAATCAAGGAGAACTAAGTTCAAATCTAGCCTCAGGCATAAAACAAATGTCTTATAATCAGTTTTAGGTAGGACGCACATGGAGCAGTGAGGAAGTAAGGGGACACTCACTCATCAAGTATCATTCTTCAGGTGGCTCTCTTTGTGAGGGGTCCTTTAAGTTCCTATCCACCTTGTGCTGCCACCTCTTTAAAAGGAGGAAAAGTGGGGCCTGTAGTTTGTCAAAGTGATTTGGATCACGCTGTTTTGGAAACAATGATTCTTAGACTTTGACCTTGAATTTATTCTTCCGGATTCTAACTCAGGTCAAATTCTTTGAAAATTCCATATTGCATGGAAAAAATCAAAGAATTCCAGGGTTAAAGGGGGGAGATGAAAGATTTAAATTAATATCAATAACTCCAAGTTGTAATTTTATAAAGTTTATTAATAATCACTTGAAGAAGAAGAAATTTTTTAAAAAAGAAATAGAAGTTCAAAGCCTAATTTTCTAACTAAAGTAAGACCATGTGCATAAATTCTCTTGCCTGACTGAAAGCCCACTTCAGGGAAAGAGAGAGAGAAGTGGGGTCACACCAAAACTTTATCTTCCATACGTACACATGCAGTGTTCACACTCAGTGGGAAGCATGCAAATGGGATGCTGGGTAAGAGAGTCCTGAGAAGCAAATTCTATCCACACAAAGGAAAAGCTGTTTAAAACTTCTACTATGGTGGGGATAGCTTGGTGGCCCAATGGGTTGAGAGCCAGACCTAGAGATGGGAGGTCCTAGATTTACATCTGGTCTCAGACGCTTCCTAGCTGTGTGACCCTGGATAAGACACAACCCCCATTGCCTAGCCCTTACCACTCTACTGCCTTGGAACCAATACATGGTATTGATTCTAAGATGAAAGGTAAGGGTTAAAAACAAACTTCTACTATGGGTCAGATAATATGCATTTTATCAATATTTATCTCATTTGATTCTCCCAACAACCCTGGAAGAATGCTATTGTTATCCCCATTTTACAGCTGAGGAAACTGAGGCAGCCAGAAGTTATTTACCTAGAGCAGTGATGGGCAAACTACGGCCCATGGGCCAGGTGCAGCTCCCTGAAATGTTCTATCAGGCCGTGCGAATACAATGAGGAGGATACAATACATTGAAACTTCAAAAGAGTTGCCTTAGAAACAGACTGATGGGGCAGCTGAGTAGCTCAGTGGATTGAGAGCCAGACCTAGAGACGGGAGGTCCTAGGTTCAAATATGGCTTCAGATACTTCCCAGCTGTGTGACCCTTGGCAAGTCACTTGACCCCCATTGCCTACCCTTATCATTCTTCTGCTTTGGAGCCAATACAGAGTATTGACTCCAAGACGGAAGATAAGGGTTTTAAGTATTAAGAAAAAAAAAGAAAAGAAAAAAGAAAAAGAAACTGACAGATGAGCATTTCCTTTCCTTTGGCCCCCTCTTTAAAAAGTTTGCCCATCACTGGCCTAGAGTCACACAGGTAATGAGTGTCTGAGGTCACATTTGAACTCCAGACCCAGTGCTCTATCTACTGTGCAGCCCAGTTTCTTCTGAAGGCCCAACAGATAAATGAAGAAATCGTCATGATAATTTATCCAGCTAGTGACCATAGATTCTGGTCTCATAGTCAACACTCCGCAAATCTTTAGAATGAATACGTGGCTACTGGTTCTAATTCAACAAACATCCTTTAAGTAGCTACTCTGTTCCAGGAAGTATACGAGGTTCTGGGGAGAGAAAGATGAAAAATAATATTGTCTCTGCCCTCACAGAGCTTGTATTTTGTACAGAGGATACAGTATATATAGTAAGAAGAATGATACAAGGTCAAATTGAGGCAGAGTCGGAGAGAGATTTAGATAGAATGTTTCTGGCAAATTTGAGTAAGGAAAGACCATCTGTGGGTAATGGATAGAGCTCTAGGCACGGAGATGGGAAGATGGGAGTTCTCTTTTCTGCCTTTAAAATGCACTTATCTCTAAAAGGAGGGAATTAGATTCCAGTTCTACTATCTGGTCACTCTTGGCTGGGGACAGGGATGGGGGTGGGAATCCATTTGGGTCTCGTGCTTTCTGATTCTGCCTCTTACAGTGCGCTGACCTGATTTAGATAAACTGTATCCCTCAAGTATTTTTCTGGTCCTGACATCCTTTGCTCTAACAGCTGGGCCCTGGGCTCTGTGATTGGTTCTGAACTTGTCTCTGGCTCTTGACTACCTCCTTGTGGTCAGGTTCCGCAGAATTCCACCTTGTCGAGCTGGCAGAATTTGCTTCGCCTCATCAGCCGGGTCAATTGGATCTGATCTGGTGGTTAATAGAATGATGAATAAATACTTCAGCTAGAGTATACTTACATCCCCAAAGTAAATAACATTAACAGCTCGCATATAGAGAGTTTTAGGCATCTGAGTCATGCAGTGGATAGAGTGCTCCGATGGAGCTGGGAAGACCTGAATTCAAGTCCTTCCTCAGACACTTAATACCTATGTGATCCTGGGCAAGTCACTTCCTCAGCTCCATCTGCCTCAGTTTCCTCACCTATACAATGGGATTGGTGGTGATAATAATAGCACATGTCTTCCAGGATTATTGTAAGGATCAAATGAGATGATATTTGTAAAGTGCTTTGCAAACCTTAAAAAGCTATAGAAATGATAGCTATTAGTTTATACAGTTCTTTCCTTACGGCATCCCCAACAGATAGGCAATTATTAATTTCCATTTTATAGATTAAAAAGCTGAGGTACAAAGAGGTTTATTAATTTGCCCAGAGTCATATGACTACTAAATATCAGAGTTGGGAAGTAATCCCAAGCTTCCTGACTATTGATTTAATCCTTCTGCTAGAGAAATGAGAGCTATTATTTTATGCATTGCTTTCCTTACACCATCCCCATCAGCTGGGCAATTATTATTATTAATCTCCATTTTATAGATTATGAAGCTGAGTCACAAAGAAGCTAATCAATCTGCCCAGAGTCATATAGCTAGTAATATCTGTCTTGGGAAGGGATTCCAAGTCTCCCTGGCCCACTCTCTCTTCACCCTGGCCCTCTCTTGGGCTTAAACTGAAATGGGAGATATTTAGGTCACATGCCACAGAACCTGTGTCACCCATGGGGAGAAGCTAAAATAGGGAAGAAAGAGAGGTAGCGGAACCATAGGAATTGGACAGAATGTTCGAGTACCAAAAAAAAATTTTAGAGATGGTATAATCCAACACCTGCATTTAAAGTGAGAAAATTGAGCTCTCAAAGGTAAAGTGACTTCTACACAGTCACTCAGCTAGTTAGAGACCTTTCTCCTTCTTGGGAGACCTTAAAATGGTCCACGATTCTCCATCAGCCAGGGATGGTTAATTGACAGTCTCGTCAGGAGGCAAAGGGATAAAAGTGACCTCTGCTAGCCTCAGGAGACCAGGAACATTGCTGTCTTCCTCATGTTGCCAGGATACTGAGGAGCTCATCTGGGACTTAGTGGAAAATTCACAAGTTCCTCCCCACCCCCTGCTCCAGGCACAGCAGCGTCAATAATTAAAGCTCATTTCTTCTTGATATCGGCAGATAGCGAGTGCAGTAAGAGAGGCGCCAGTCCCACATGGAGGTAAGCCGAGGCTGCTGGCTGGATCCAATCCCTCCCTCCTTGTTCAAGGCAAAGCCAGGTGCAGGAAGCAGCTGAATTAAGCAATGTCACAGGGGGTGGCAGAGGGAGGAAATGATCATTTGCAACAAAAAGAAATCAAAGCCTCAAATGATCCCATGGGGAGAAGACACAGAGGTCTGTAGTAGGAAAAGCATTTGATTTAGAGTGGGAGGTCCTGGGTTCAAATCCTAGCTCCGCTGCTTGCTTACAACTTATGTGATCTTGGGTCTCTCTGAGCCTCAGTTTCCTTCATCTATAAAATGGGGGATTGTCTAGATGTCCTCCAAGATCTCTTCTCATTCTGGATCCTAGAAGTAAACCTGAAGGGAATGAAATGGAAAACATCATTCAATTGGCAATCAGGAGCAGAAGCCAGCAGGAAGAAATTGGAATCCACTCAAGCAGAGAGACGACTAAGCAGGGAGCTGGTCTTACAAGAGAGGGCCAAGTCACTATCACATCTGGAACACCTTCCTGCTGGGCCACTTCTGTCAGGGGAAGACACATCCCATTAGAGGCTGTAACATCAGGTGGTGTCTCCTGCCGTAGGACTCCTCCAGGGCACCTCTTGTTAAGACTGCATGAGGTGTGACAATTCCCAGAGACAGCGATACGGAGGAGATGGCCACCTCTCAATGGCTGGTTGCCTTGAAAAAGGAAATTGCCTAGTATGGTGTAAGTGACCCTGCAAATGAAGGAGGGTGGCCCAGTGGACAAAGAGCTGGTTCTTGAACCTGGGTTCAAGTCCCACTTCCCAAATTTGCTACCTATGAAACCTTAGGCATGTTAGCATAATCTCTTCGGGACTCAGTTTTCTCATCCATATAATGAAGAGGTTTGGACCATATGGTCTCTAAGGTCCCTTCCAGTACTCTATCGATGGTCTTGTGACTCTGTCAATGAAAAGATTCTATGATTCTATGTAAGTTCCCCTGGGAGCTGACAAAGTACCAGATCAATACAGTAGTTTGCATGTTGCCTCTCCCATTCGAATGTGAGCTCCTTAAGGGTATTGTTATTCAGTCATTTATCACTTATATCTGACTCTTCACGACCCCATTGGGGGTTTTTGCAGTAAAGATATTGGAGTGATCTGCCATTTCTTTTCCCAACTCATTTTATAGATGAGGAAACTGAGGCAAACAGGGTGAAGCAGCTTGTAAGTGTCTTTAGTCAGATTTGAACTCAGGAAGATAAATAAGCCTATCCATTAAACCACCTAGCTTCCCTTCTTAAGGGTATAAATGTTTTGCCTCTTTATGTCCTTAGCACTGACAGACATGGGAAATGGACAGAATTGAGCCAAGTGGACACTGTTATGATCGCAAATGCTCTCTTGCTTATGAACCTAAACTGTTGAAATCCTAGAAAGGTTCAAGGCTCTCTCTCAAATAAGCCAGAGATGTCAAATACTCAGCTGGCCAGCAGAATGTGGCCCATGGCACTCCTGAGTGCAATTGGAATTAGATTAAAAAATAATTGGGAAATATTTAGAAAAATAAATGAAAATGCAATAAAACATAGATAACATTACATTTAAATATGAAGTCAATATCTACCCCACAGGGATCTTTATGAGTGGATTAATGGCCTCCATTTCTATTTGTTTGGCACCACTGAACTAGCCCATTCTTGGTCTAGTGCACACTTGTCCCCATCAGACTCATTTGGTGCTATTTCTTAGGAAGAGCACTGTGCAGTTGTGCAAAGGCATAGGAGATACAAGGTCTAGACCCAATATGGCTTGTGGGCCTTGGTTTCCTCATCTGTCAAAGTAAGAAGCTGGAATATTGAAAGCCTCCAGGGTACCTTCCAGATTAATAGTCTATGATTCTAATAATTTTTGTTCTACCCAAACAAACCCATTCATTTTTTGCTGAACATGTCGTTCTGATTTAGATCTCTCATGCCTTTGAATTCGTCACACCAGGAATGCCTTGCCTCTTATATCAAATCCTACTCCTCTTTCTGTTATTCAGTCGTTCTGAATAACATGTCTGACTTTTCATGATCCCATATGAGGCTTTCTTGGCAAAGATGCTAGAGTGGTTTGCCATTTCCTTCTTCAGTGGATTAAGGCAAATAAAGGTGTTCAGGGAAGACTAATACCTCTGGTGTGAGAGCTTGCTGAGTCCTTTTCAGGGCTGCTCATCCTCCTTTGGTGTCTACCTGCCATCCAGTTCTCATGTGTGGTTCCAAGAAGCTGTAGCATGCCCAGTGGCCACACCCCAGGAAAACCTTCTCAGCAGACAGACTAAACTAAATTTGAGGGTAATCCATAGACCACAAACCTACCAGTGAGTTAGGGGTGGTGTCTACCTCAAACATGTGAAGACTTCACCTGACAGAATTAGCAGATGAAAACAATTTGTTCTACTTGCCCTGAAGGCAGTAGAAGTGGGCACTGTGGAGCCCTTAGAGCTTGGCTCAACATCAAGGAAGCCAGTCATCCACTGCATCCTGAGCCATCACCAGTCATCTTGACTTTTTCCTTGCCTCTGGACTTTGATGACTCTGGAACAGAGAGTGAGGTTAATGACTCTGTGCACTTCTGCTCACTTAAATCTAATTCATGTGAGAGCCAAAAGACATCATCAATGATGTTATTTTGATCCTCTTCAAGGAGGAAGGACAAGAAGAACTACTACACTGCCAAGGCAAACAGAGGTTGTGATTTGCTCAGGATCACACAGCTAATGAGTATGTGAGACCAGATTTGAACTCAAGTCTCAGTCTTGTCCAAAACCACCTCCTCCAGGAAATCCTTCATTACTTCTTCTCCACTTCACTTCATTTCCATTACTCTTTGTGTGTGTGTGTATGTGTGTGTGTGTGTGTGTGTGTGTGTGTGTGAATGTGTTTGTGTGTATGCTTCCTGCCTCTCCATGAGGGATCTACTTTTCTTTTCCACTTCTTCTGTGCAAGAAAAAATACCTTTAGTCCTGTTGCCCTCAGATATGGAGATGCTCCAATTTGGGCTGCATTTGGAGATTTTCTTGGAGTAAGCTGGATGTAACCATCAAGTCAGGAGTACGAGTGATCTTTTGGGGCAGTCCAAAAGTATGAACCCATTTCATGTGAACCCGGGGATTGGAGGGCCCTAGACCATGAGTTAAATTTTTACTTCTCCACAGTGCCAACCAAGTATAGGACTCCATGTAGGTAGGGTGTTTTCCCCTTGATGTGCATGAATGATAACCAGTGTGAGCAGCCTCATAGAGGGAGGCAGCTTAGGAACAAGTGTGCATGAGATCCAGAACTTGCTAGCAGTGGGTACATGGGTAGAAAATCCTCAAATCTGGGATACTGGCTATTTGCAAGATATATGATGAGGAACACAGTAGCAAAGGGTTACTAGTGATTGGACTCCCTGTCATGATGAAACTACACAATAGGGTGCTGAGCAGTTTGGAGTGTAAGAGAGGAAATGGTTTCTTCATGGCACATAGAAAGAATTATAGTGTTTTTGAGGATTTCCCCATCTTCTTCTCAGTGTTTTCTACAAAATTTGGTCTGCTCCCTAGACTCCTAAAGGGCATGAACCCTGTGTTCCTCAAGGGAAAATGGAATAGTAATAAACAGGGATTGCTCTTCTCTCCAGGGCTTCAGAAATAGTTGACTTGGGGAACAAGATGCCCTTATTCAATAAGAGTAACTTGCTAGTGACATAAAGAGTGCTCAGTGAGATATCCCTCAGGGAACTAGTTGTGCCAGAGGCCTCAGGGACCCTAGCAGTGATTTAGATTTAAGTTGTCTTGCTGCCAGCTGAGACTCCTTGGCAAAACAGAACAGCATAGGCAGTTGCCTGACTGTACCATTTCCTGGGAGCATCTAGGTGGTATAGTGGATAGAGCATTGGGCCTTAAGTAAGAAAGACTCCCCTTCCTGAATTCAAATCTGTATTCAGACACATTTACTAGCTGTGTGACCCTGGGCTAGTCATTTAACTCTGTTTACCTTAGTTTTTTCATTTTGAAAATGAGCTAGAGAAGGAAATGGCAAACCACTCCAGAATCTTTGCCAAGAAAACTCCAAATGGGGTTACGAAGAGTCAGATGCAATTGAAATGACTAAACAAAATAAAACAAAACAAGGTTCTGAGTATCCAAAACATCATTCTCTCTATAGCTCTGCAGAATCCAACCAAGACCCACTCACTATGTCCTTGTAACTTTGCTTGCTTAAACTATGAGTCTTGATTGCTCTCCACTTGATACATTATCATCTATGTTCTCCCAGTATCTACTATGGATTGATATCCATGGCTCAAATATTCGGTCTGTTGGTTCTTTCTACCTCTCTGGGCATTGTTCTTCATACTCAAAGAGGACTAATGAAATCATTAGGTGATGTATTGACTTGTGCATAAATTAGATTCAAGTAAGGCAGAGTTGCACAAGCTCATAGGCTTTCCTCTCTCTTCCAGAATCATCAAAGTCCAGTGGCACAACAAAAGTTAAGACAAATGATGATGGCTTTGGATATAGTGGATGATCTTGACTTCTTTGATGCTTAACCAAGCTCTAAGCACTCCAAAGAGCTTGCTTCTACCACCTTTATGGTCATTCCACTGGGGGAAGTCTTCACATGACTGGCTACTATTTGGCCAGGGTCAAAAAGCTATTAAGTATTTGAGAGTAGATTTGAACCCAGGTTTTCCTAACTCCACTCCTTGACAGCTTCGATATCCAGCTGTACCTCTTGTCTCCCAAGAACTAGTAATAGGACTTGGCCGGACTAGGTTAACATTAATCCTACTTACCTACCCACTACCACCATCACTACCCTTATGACCCCCAGTATGGTATAATGAAGAGACTGATGGCCTCTGAATTAGAAAGGCCTGAATTCAAGTCTTTCCTCAGCCTCTTACCTACTGACTTTGGCCCTGGGGAAATTGCTTCATTCCTCAGTGTCCCAAGCTACTCTCTAAAATTTTAAGTTGTAGCGAGGGGCTGATGGTCTAGGTTAGAGGTTCTTAATCCCTTTGGTGTTTGTAGATAGATTTCAGCAGGTCTTTATTTTCACTACCCTCTAAATGAAATTTACTTTGCATTTCTTTCCATTATGAATGTAGGTAACAAAGCATTATTCTGAAGAGGTGTTCCTAAGCTCCCCCAGACTGCCATGACTCAATAAAAGTTAAGAATCTTTAGTCTAGTCCTACTGATAAAGATGATCCTTATCAAAAGTTCTCCACATCAATGAAACCATAAGTCCAATAAAATAATAATCACTGTTATTTTTATTATAGATGCCACTTTAAGATTTACAAAGAGCTATGCAAGTATTTTCTCATTTGATCTTGATGATAACTCTGTGAGGTAGGTGCTATAGGTATCATTATCTCCATTTTATAGATGAAGAAACTCAAGACAAGGGGTCTAGATGCCTCTGGCTAGATGAGGAATTTCAATTCCACCTACCATTTGGCAGATGCTATATGTTCCAATTCCTACCCACAGCTGTACTCCCAAGTTCAGAACTTTCTAATTTCACTCTTGACCCCCCCCCCAATGATGTAGTTGAAATGAGATGGATTCTAAACACCTCCTGTCTGGTAGGATCCTAGCAATTAAGGGGTTTAGAAGATTAGATTAGAACATTAAAAAGAAGATGAGAGTCTGAGATCTCTTTTGGTGATCAATTTGACTCTTGTTTTTGAACATAGATTAAGAGATGAAAAGGACCTAGGAGGAAACTGAGTCTAATCCTATCATTTTACAGATAAAGAAACTGAGGCTGATTGACCATAATTATTTCTTCCTCTTCTCCTTGATTCTTTTTTTTCCACTTTCTAGATCTCCTTCAAGAAGACAAAAAAAGATAAAATATATTGGAAGAAGAGAAGCTGACTATTGGGATGTTTTTGACCCTGTTGATGACTGAATTGGGTCACACAAGCATCATCAATCCAAGCAGTTGTATTAGTATCAGTCATCCTTACAGTTAGGTGGGGAAAATTCATCAACAGATCTCAATTGAGAGGCCAAGTTCAGCCATATCTGAATCTCCATGTTCTAAGATCAGAGAGAAGAAGATCCAGGGAGCAGAGACCTCTGTCTGACTTATATTTTGTTATACTGAGATATTTTTCTTTCGTATTTATAATTCTGTGCCCGATCTTAACCAACTTTGGCCTTGTTTTCCTTGTGGCCTATAGTTAGCCATTGTTCCTTTCAGAGTAGCTGCAAATCTTCTCCCATCACATTGCCTCCCACCTGGAAAAAGAAGATTGCTTGTATTCAGAAAGGAAACCTTGCTGGTGAGAGCTCTACTATTCCTCATGTGAAATTCTCTATCCAGATGAACTATGCTTTCTCATCTCATATCTTTCATTGCTACACCTAGCTGTGTCCAGGGATACAAGTCCTTGTATATAGAATCACAGATCTGTAGAAAGGTAGAGCTAGATGGGAGCTTAGAGATTTAATTCATCTCATTTTACTGGTGAAGAAACTGAGGATCAACTGAGATTTCTCCTTTATATGAGTGAATGGAAAGAAGCATTTACATAGTACCTACTATGTGCCAGGCACTTTGCTAAGCACTTTTAACAAATATTATCTCATTTGATCCTCATAATAACCATAGAAGGTAAGTGCTATTATTACCCCACTTTATGGCTGTGGAAACTGAGGTAAACAGAGGTTAAGTGATTTGCCCAGGGTCACACATCTAGTAAGTGTCTGAGGCTGGATATGTGGAGTCAGGAAGCTGAGCTTTCTTGATTACAGATCTGACACTCTATCCACTAAGCCACTTTGATGTCCTGTCATTTAACTTTGATCTGCCTCAATTTCCACAATTGTAAAACTGGGATAACAGCACCTACCTCCAAAGGTGCTGATAGGGATAACATTTGTAAAGTACTTTGCAAATCTTAAAGTGTTATGTATATGGTACGATTGTGATGATTATTTATCTATTTCCACTTTTCCAAACATTGCTCCATCTACCTCTGAAAGAGTTAGGTTATTATCTGGAGAAAGGAGATAGAAGCAGAGCAGGTCCTTGAGGAATGCCTATCGTTGAGAGAGCCATGAAGTCATGTAATCTATCCCTGTGTCTCAGAAGACAAAGGTACCTAACCAGCTGCAAACATCAGCATGGAAATTTCCACTGGAGGCAGTCACAATTCCTATAGTACAGCAGCAGACAGGGAATATGGGGTCCTCTGTGATGAGGGTGGGGATGGAGAGGGATCTAGATTTCCAGCCTGTGTTTCAAGCTGAGAAAACCTTCCTGATGGCCCTCACTGTCAGCTCGAGGATCAATGGAAATGTAGGGATGCACCATGAGCATTGGGGGGAACAAGATTAGCGAGGGGGCTCAGCTCAGTCGGGGGCAGCAAAACAGGCTGCATGCCATTGTTTGGCTGCCACGAGGAATGTTGACAAGGGAGGGGTTTGCAGACAGCTTGAACCTGCTGGAGAATAAAATACACAAGCTAGAGCGAGCTACTGCTCTCTCTCTCTCTCTCTCTCTCTCTCTCTCTCTCTCTCTCTCTCTCTCTCACACACACACACACACACACACACACACACACACACACACACACACACAAGCACAAATGCAAATGCAAAGATTGTTTCATTCAGTTTCCTGTGCTTGAGCTATCTGGAAACTCCTGTCATGTACAACATGAACAAGAAAAAGGGGGGGGGGGAAGAGGGGAACAGAAATCAAGGATGCAGATGTGAGTTGGATGTGTTTCCCCAACTCTGACATTCTTCTATAATTCTCCTTTTTCCTTATGGAAGTTTCCTTTCAAAATAATTAGGAAACAGAGTGACAGGTGATCACATTGCCTTTGTTCTCTGCAGAGTGTGAAGCTGGTGGGTTTCCCTCATGGGGGTAGCAGGTGAGATTTGCTTCCTGGTTTGGGATTTTCCCAGAATTCATTTAGGGCCTCCACGTGTCATCTGTCTTTAAGATGGCCAACCTCTAGACTTCTAGTAACATCCATGTGGTCAACAGGATAGTTCACTTTCTCTCCAGTTGTTTGACATTCTTTGGACTCAGCCACAGTGTCACTGTTTAGAGTCATGTTTGGACTAGCCAAAATAGTTTTCCTGGTTGATTATGGAAGTAGGGGTGCTCAGTATTACTGATGATCTTGTGGCTTAATTTCGTCTTTTTGTTTGTTTGTTTGGACCTGTGATTTGATTTCATCAGTATTATTCAGCACAATTTTCATTGTGGAAATTCCATTCATTGATGGATATTTTCAACTCCTCTGTACTGTATGGTATTAAGGAGTTTTCTTGAGCAATGAGAGTTTAGAGAGGCAATACCTAAAAAGTCTAGTCTTCTGGACTCCAAAACTAGTCTTCAGTCTATCAGCCAGTCAATAAACAGTTATTAAGCATCTACTATGTGTTAGACATTACTAATCGATGAAGATACAAATACAAAAAAGAGAGACAGTTCTTGCCCTCAAGTTGTTTATAATCTAATGGGGAAGAAAACACATAAAAGGAATCAGAAAAGAGGAAGAAGAGAGAGAGAAGGTACCAGCTGAGGAGGGATAATGGAGTGATCCAAAGTGCAACTAGCACCCTTGGGGGAGTAAGGTGGCACTCCCATCTTCAAGTTGGGAAGACTCATCTTCCTGAATTCAAATCCAGCCTCAGATACTAACTGTGTGACCATGGGCAAGTCACTTAAGCCTGTTGGCCTCAGTTTCCTCATCTATAAAATGAGCTAGAGAAGCAAATGATTAACCATTTGGGTAGCTTTGCCAAGAAAACTCCATATGGGGTCATGAAGAGTTGAGCACAACTTAAAAGCACTGAATACAACAACTGGGCACATTCTATAAACGAAGATTTGGGGACAATTCAGAGGGGCAGCCAATGCTGATAAGGTGCAAGTACCAGGGCTAATATCGTCTTAAAACATTTTTTTTCAATTACATGTAGAAACAATTTTTGATAAATGTTTTCTGACAGTTTCGGATTCAGATTCTCTCCCTGCACCCCCATGTCCCCAGGGCAGTAAATAGTCTGACATAAGTTATGCCAATACTTTCATGCAATACATTTTTCCATATTAGTCATGCCGTGATAGAAGACATATCACACGTGCAATTAAAAAAATTCATGAAGGAAATAAAGTGCAAGATGGCATGCTTTGATCTGTAATCAGACTCTAACAGTTCCTTCTTTGGCTATGGGTAGCTGTTTTATCATGAGTCCCTTGCGGATATCTTGGAAATTTGCTTTGCTGATAAAGTTTAGTTCTTCACAGTTGATCATCATACAATATTTCCATTACTGTATATAATGTTTTCCTGGTCCTACTCACGGCTATTATCATCTCGTAGTACCTTACTTTCTGTCTATTATACCAAGCAGAATGGCATGGTAGTGGGGAAAACACTGGATTTTTAGTCAGAGGATATGATTTCAAGTTGTTGTGTTCAGTCATTTTTTCCTGGACACCAAAAGAGAAGAGACTGTAGAAATGGAGGGAGGGTCATCAGTAGGGTCATGTCACAGAAATAAACATAGGATTTAAAACAGGAAGGATCTTCGATATCACTTTGTCTGTCTTTTAGCTAAGGAAACTGAGATCAAGTAAAAAAAGACTTGCCCAAAGTCACCCAGATGGTAGGTAGGAGCTGAGATTCAAACTCAGGTCCTATGACTCCAAACCCAGAGTTCCTTTCCTTTACGCCAACATCCTCCAGGTGGTCTGTGGTCTCTCTTCTCCCCCCCTCCCCTCCCCCAGGGATTCAGAACTGGAAAGTCTCCTGGAAGCTGTCTAGTCCAAACATATCCGATTCGGATCCTCCCTACATCACAACTCATCCAACAACTAGAGGTAGCTAGTTTGTATGGTAGATAGAGTACAGGACCTGGAGTCAGGAAGACTCGAGTGCAAATCCAACCTCAGAAACTTAATGGCTATGTGACCTTGGGCAAATCATTTAACCCCTCTCAGTCTGAGTTTTTTCTACTTTAAAATGGGGATAATAGTAGCACTTGCCTCTCAGGGTTGTTGTGTTGTGGATAAAATGAGTTGATATTTGTTAAGTACTTCGTTAACGTTAGAGAGTCACATAAATGCTAGTTATTACCATTATTTTTTGTTTTTATCATTCCCACCAAGTGATCATCCAACCTTTCTTTGAAAATCTTGTGCCCTCCCTGAATCTCCTCATCTCCAACCTTAGCATTTTTTTGTTTGTTTCAAACCTGTTCCTTCTGTCTTAGGATCAGTTCTAAGACAGAAGAGTGATAAGGGCTAGGCAATCAGGGTTAAGTAACTTGTCTAGGGACACCCAGTCAGGAAGTGTCTGAAGTCACATTTGAACCCAGGACCTTCCAGCTTCTGGCCTGATTCTCTATCCACTGTGCTACCTAGATGCCGCCTTCCTTAATTCTTCCCCTGGATCTTCTTATGGCACAAACTGAGCCCTTCCCCACTCTCATTTCCCTCCTTTTGAGGCTCTTCAGCTTAGAAATAAATAACCTTCTTAAAATATCAAGCCCAGAACAGCACACAACGTTCCCGATCTTTTTCAAATAGACAGCTCTCAAGGCATATCTCCTTACCCTTTACTTGTGATGTTGATTTTTTAATCCAAATGTTAGACTTTTATGTCTTATTAAACTTTATCTCATAAGATTTGGTCCAATGCCTTAGCTAATTAAGAGTTCTTAGGATCCTAACCCTGTTATCTAATATGTTAGCTACCCTCATCTGTCTGGGCGAATTTCAGTTTTATCTTCCCTAGTGGTAGGAAGATGAACAAGAAAACAGTAACGCTCTGTAGGCAGCAGTTCATGTGAAAAAGATCTGAGGGGTTTAGTGGACTACAAGCTCAATTCGACACAATGATATGATATGGCACAAAAGAAGGCAATGCGAACTTTTTTCTTTAAAAATAAAGAATATAATTTTATTGAAACCAAATTAGCAAGAATCCAACATTATAACCAAATACTACTACAAGTATTTAAAAAGATACCTATAAAGCACAATTTTTTAAAAAGCCCACAAGTGCAATTTGATACTTTCTTATTCAAACTTAAGTGATTACTGGTTCCCTCTTTTCTACTTTATAGCATCAGAGGCAACTTTGTTCTTTTCCTTATCTTGTGAGATTCAAAACTGCCCCTGATAGCACCTTCTACTGAAGCTTAAGTCCCCACGTGTTAATTGAAGTATAGTAACCAGAATAAGGGAAATAATAGTCCCACTGTACTCTGCTCTAGTTAGACTACCTCTAGAGTGTTGTGTTCAGTTTAGGAGGGAAGGAAAAAGCACTTATGTAACATTTATCACATGCTACACACTCTGCTAAGTGCTTTATAAATAATATCTCATTTGATCCTTTCAACAATCCCCATTTTACAGTTGTGGAAAATGAGGCAGACAGATTTTTTTAAGTGACTCACCCACTGTCTTGCATCTAGTAAGTATGACACTAGGTTTGAACTTGGATCTTCCTGACTTCAAGTCCAGAACTCTATCCACTAGGCCACCTAGCTTCTTCTAAGCAGGAGTGGGTGAGGAAACTGTAATTATATTATAAGAATAACATTTATAAGCTGGAGCTTGCCTAGAAAACAGCAGCCAAGACAATAAAGAGCTTTGAGGCTATGCCATAAGAGGATTGGTTAAAGAAATTGGTGGGATTTTAGACTGGAGTAAAAAAAAAAGAATTGGATGTAGGAGTGAGATATGAAAAAGAGATGTCATGAGGAAAAGGGATTTGCCTTGTTTTATTTGACCCATTGGGGTCGAACCAGAAGCATTGGGCAGAAGGTACAAAGACACATTTGTATGAACAGAAAATGCTGATCTCCTTTGGTTATGGGATCCTAGCAGTAGAACTAAAAGGTAGTACAGTGGTTAGGGACCCAAGCCTAAAGATGAGAGGTCCTGAGTTCAAATTTGGCCTCAAACACTTCCTAGCTGTGGGACTCTGGGCAAGTCACTTAACCCCCCATTGCCTAGCCCTTACCATTTTTTCTACCTTGGCATTGATGCTTAGTTTTAATTTCCAATCAGAATTTTTTTTTTCCAAGAAGAGCTAAAACAACCTTAAAAATCATATCATCCAACCTCTCCCGTTTTAGAGATAATGAAATTGAGAACAAGAAAAGTTAAGTGACATGACTAAAGTCAAATAGGTAGACAGTGGGTCTGCCATCACTGCAGGTCTTAGCCCAGAGGCTGGAGGACCACTTGAGGGTGATATTGTGGAAAGTTTTACTGCTCAAGTTCAGGTCAGACTCGGTGACCTCCAGGGTCCCTTCCTACTTTGAGATTTTGCAGTTCTATAATAACACCTTATACTTACATCGCACTTTATAGCTTGTTAAAGCATGTTAGCATATATTATCTCCTGTGAACCTCACAGCAATCCGGTGATGTCAGCAGAGCAGGTGTTATTATCTTTCTTTCACAGATGAGGCAACTGGAGATCCAAGAGGTAAATGACTTGCCTCATCACACAGCTAATTAATGGTAGAGAGAGCACCAGAACCCAGCTCTCTCCATTCATATGACCACTACCCCTTGTTTACTGGTCCCCCTGCCACCAGATTGGTCTCCTTGCTTCTGTTTCCTCCCCCTCTGTAAGCCATCCTTCATACAACTACCAAAATAATCTTCTTAATGCACAGATTTGACCATTTCTCTCTCCTGCTCAAAAACTTGCAATGGCTCCCTATTGCATTAAGGATAATATATAGACTTCTTGACCTGGTGTTTATAAACTAATAGCTGGGTTCGATCTACCTTTTGTATCTTATTTCACATTTATTCCTCTTTACTCTTCACATTCTAGCCAACCTGAACCACTACATATTCTCTGACCTCAATGGGCTTCCTCCTGATTTGTGAATTTGCATAGGTCCCCATTCGAGCCTACAATACTCTTGTCTTTATGTCCGCTTGATGTTAGAGTTTCTCTATCTTCAAGATTCAGCTTCCATGCAACCTTCCCTGGTCTCCCTTGGTTGAACCCCATTTCTTGGTCCTCACATGTTCCTAGAGCGTTTTGTCTACATTAGCTCTCCTTTGTTCTTTCCAATTTGTTCTATCTTAAGATTAGGTGACTTGTCACATGTCCCAGAGCGAACAAGTATCAGAAATGGGATTGGGACCTAGACTGTCTACATACGAGGCAGATTGTATTATCCCAGGATATGAGGAATATAAAAAGGGAGGTAAAAGGTAACAAAGGGAATTTCACTTATTCAAAAGCTTGCTGAGAGTCCATCCTGGAACCAACCAAAGGGACAGAAACTCTCATCCTCCTACTACCTGAACCGAATGAACCCCCAGCTCCCATGTTGTAGAACTTAGACTAATATTATTGGTTTGGCTACACAATTAAATAGACTCCTGTGGGCTACCCAGAAAACTTACTCAGTATTTATACCATTGTTATAATGGGAAAAGATTCAAAATCAGTTTAAATTTTTAAAAATGTTTACTCAATTAATTTGGGATTGCCCATATGTATACTCTAATCCCACTATTAATGAAGAGGATGCATTCCATTAATTCTCCTTTGTAAAAAATAAATTCTCAATTCTAAGTAGAAATAATATGAAGGGCATATTGTTGTTGTCGTTCAGTCATGTCTGCCTCTTCATGATCCTATTTGGGGTTTTCTTGGCAAAGATACTTGAGTGGTTTGCCATTTCTTTCTTCAGTTCATTTTATAGATGAGTAAATGAGACAGAGTTAAATGACTTGCCCAGGGTCACACAGCTAGTAAGTGTCTGAAGTCAGATTTAAACTAAAAAAGATGAGTCTTCCTGACTCCAGGCCCAGCACTCCGCTCTCCTGTATTATTCCTGCTAGATTGTAAGTTCCTCAATGGTAGAGAATGTCATTTCCCCCTTATTTTTCAAAACAAGAGCACCTAAGCAGAGTATTTTTCTTTTCCTCTGATTTAAACCTATGAATTTCCTCTGCATATACAGATCTGTCACTCCTCAGTAAATTAAAGTTTCCCAGGGCTTTAAATGATTGCCCAAAGCCACCATGTTAGCATATAAGCAAAGCAGGACTTGAGCCGTGCCTTTCTAACTTCAAGGTCAGCCTTCTACACACTACGCTGGGGGTTGTCAAGCACCTATGTGGCACCCGCAATACTCAACTGAACCAGATTAAAATGTAATTGGGAAATAGTCAACAAAATAAAAAAATAATAGCCTTAGATGATATTAACATGTGGTTTTCTAAGTCAGTACATAGCCCACAGGGATTCTCATGTCATTTAGTGACCTCCACCACAATATACATGCCACCCCATGATATCCATGCTGTTTTTTAGTCGTGTCTAGCTCTCAACGGCCCCATTTGGGATTTTCTTGGCAGAGATACTCGAGTGGTTTGCCATCTCCTTCCTCAGCTCACTTTACAGATGAGGAAACTGAGATAAAGAGCATTAAGTGACTCAACCAGGGTCATAGAGCTGGAGTCTGAATTTGAGGCCATATTTGAACTCAGGTTTTTCCTAGAGCTCTATCCACTGTGCCACCTAGTTGCCCTATAAAATTCATAGCTAATTTTTTTTTAAAACCCTTACCTTCAGTCTCAAAATCAATAAGGCATATTGGTTCCAAAGCAGAAGAACAATAAGGGCTAGGCAATGGGATTAAGTGACTTGCCCAGGGTCACACAGCTAGGAAGTGTCTGAGGCCAGATTTGAACCCAGGACCTCCCATCTCTGGGCCTGGCTCTCAATCCACTGAGTCCACCCAGCTGCTCCCAATAACTTATTTTTAATATGTGTTTGTTTAAAGGAAGGGAACCCTGAATACACATTTGTCGCTAATACATCAAAGAATTAGAGGACCCATTTCTAGAGGCTGTCTCTTCTTCCTATTCTCTTTTCAACATATCACAGTTATTCCTGCCCTGTCTTCCCTAAATTATCAACTAGACAGGTATTTACCATATTTAAAAATCATTAGGGATCCAGATGTCTTTAGCTTGCTTTGACGGCATCCTCCAAATTTCTAAGCTAGGAAGGTGTTCTTAGAATCTGTTCAGTTCCTTCATCTGTCAGCTGGGGAGACTGAAACTTTGCTCAGGCCTGTCCAACCCTTCATGACCCAGTGGGCCATCCATGGAGTTTTCTTGGCAAAGATACTGGAGGGGTTTGCCATTTCCTCCTCCAGTGGATGAAAGCAAACAGAGCTTGAGGGAGTTGGTGGCACAGATGTGACTTAAGGGACAAATAACAAGGCGACACAGGGAGGTCTGAGGTCGAATTTGAACTCAGGTCTTCCTGACTCCAAGCCTCGGAGCTCTTTCCAGGAAGCCATCTAGCTCAGCTTCATGATTAAAGCCTAGAGAGGGGAAATAAGTTGCTGCAAATTCATAAATCCATTTGAGGGCAGAGGTAGAGTAGAGCTGAAGTACCCTGGTAAATATTTAACAAAAGACTTTCCAGAAAAAGTGCCCAGGACACCCTTTTAAGTTTAATTTGCACTATTATCATTTCTTCATCCCTTTCTTAAGTCTAGACAATTAACAAAACAATAACGAAGCCCCGGATTGATTGTCACATTTGCCAATTTCGGAGGTGTAAATGCTCAAATGGAAAATTTAATAATCAGCTCTCCCGAGCCCTGAACAAGAGGCCAGAGTTTCCCCCACTCTCCCATATGGTCACGGCTCTTAGAAGAGGGAAGCCTTTCCTTAGATGGTCCCCAGATGCTTCCAGGACGGCTCTTTCCCCATCCAGAGTAGAAGCTCTTTGGCTGCTGGGGGTGCTGGGGGTCCTGGGGGGCGGGGGGAGGGGAGCGCCCTCAGCCTGGGGCAGTACATGCAGCTGAGCCCAGTTTCTGGCATTGGCTCTGACTGGCAGAGAGGAGCAGCCCCGGGGGAGCCGGGAGAGTTTGGGCTCAGAGCAGTTTGTTTTGCCTGTTGCCTCAGGCACTGGGCTCAGTTTGGGCCAGAAGAGGATCTGAGAAGGGGAGAGGATGTTGTCAGGGACACAAGCAGATCCAGACCTTCTTTCTGATCCTGACAGGCCCCGTCCCTGTTGCCCCAGGCTCGGGCCTGGGCTCAGGTCCAGGTCCAGGCTTCCGCATCTCCCTCAGTGATACCAACCCTCTCATTTCCGCACTGTATCCAAAATGCCTGGGTTTGATGTTCCGTTCACTCACCTGTTCCGGCGGGCTCTCTATCCCCAGACCTTCCCTGAAGCTGGAACCTGTGGGCTCAGGTTGGCAGAGACAGAATTAAAAACTCCTGCACAGAGGCAAATTCAGTTAATTGGAGTGAGGAGAGAGAGGGCAACACAGATGGAGAAAATTCTGGGGCTGTCATCCTGGAGGACGACATGATCCTTACCTCTGGGATGCTGGACTATCAGTCACTCCCTACCCCCAGTCCATGGGAGAAGGTTGTGGGCCATGGTGGTACCAAAAAATAGACCTTGGAAAGGGGCATCACAGCAACTGAGATAATGGAAAGGGCTTTATGTACCATATATTATGCATTATATTTAAATATATTTTATTATATTTAAATGTAATCGCTGTATTATATATTATATTCAAATATGTTTGTTATTTTTATTATATTTAAATATGTCTTATATATTTGATTATATCTAAATACATTTGTTACATATTATTCCATTTAAATATATTTCCTATATATTATATTTAAGTATGTGCTATATGTCATATACTATATTTAAACATGCTATATAATATAATATTTAAACATATTTGTCATATTGTATTTTATTATATTTGAACATGTGTGTTATATTTGTTGTTATATTTAAATACATTTCTTATATACTATACATTATATTTAAATATATTTTATGTATTATGTTTAAATATATTTGTTATATTGTTTATTATATTTAAATATATTTGTTATATTGTATTATATTTAAATATAATTGTTATATTATATTGGATATATTGTATTTAAATGTAATTGTTATATTGTATACCTTATGCTCAAATAAATATCAATAAATAAATAAATATATTTAGATATTAAATATATTTGTTATGTTTTATTATAATTAAATATATTTGATATATTCTATCATATCTAAATATATTTATTATTTATTATTATATTTAAATGTATCTGTTATATTGTTATACTATATTCAAACATAGTATATTCTATATTTATTATATTTAAATATATTTGTTATATTGTTTATTATATATTATTCATTATATTATTATATATCTTATTTATTATATTTAAATATATTTATTATATAGTTAACATATTTATTATATTTATATAATATCAAGCATTATAATATTACATATAATATTATATAACATATAATTCTATTATTATATTTAAAATATTATATATTTAAGTGTATTTTTATTATTACTGTCAGGGTCATGATGGTGAGCCTATGGCACACGTGCCAGAGACGACACACAGGGATCTCTCTGTGGGCACACATGCCTAGGACCCAGTGCCCCAAGGGCCCAGTGTGCCCATCCCTGCAGCACAGAGTTCACCAGAGTTCTTAACTAGAAAACCAGAGGGAAGTATACGTGGATTGCACCCCTCCCTTTCTCCCCAAGCCTGACTATATCATCCTCCCCCCTGCCCGGCAGTCCAATGGGAGTGCTTCCTCCCTCCCCTGGATGGAGCAAGGGGTGGGGCAGGGCATGCCCAGCACTCAGTGGGGGGAGGGGCATAGAATGTGGTCTGAGGGGGGCAGGGGTGGGGCCTGGCACTCCATCTCTAAAAGGCTCACCATCACTGGCCATGGGGATACAGACAAGTCCAGGGCCCATCCTGTCATATGACATGGTCAGGTTGAGGCGGAACAGCCCAGGGAAGGAATATGCCCAGTGTCTACCCCCTGAGTAAAGCCTGAGCTCCATCACCCTGGTTACAGTTCCATGGATTAAATGTCAGCTGACTTGATAGTGACTGGTAGGTGGCACCAAACTGAAGGAAGAAAGACGTGAGGGAAAAGGAGGCTCAAAGCCCCAGTGACTCAGGCCAGACTGGCTGCATCCTGTGAGACAGCGTGGTTCTAGAGGGAGAAGAGAGCTGGGTTCCAATCTGCCCTATTACCAACTGAGGGGACTAGGACAAATGATTTAAACTCTTTGAGGGCTCTGTTTTTCCTCATATGTTCCACGGAGATCAGAAGATTTGCCCAATCCACCTTAAAAGGTTGTAGAATTAGCATTTTTCCCACTTTGAAGCATCAAAGAAATGCCCATTATCATTCCAAAGAAAAATTGGCTAAAAGGGGTTTAAATAACAGTACTTGTGCCCCCAAAGCATTATTACACAGAACAGGATAGCCCACTGCTATTGTTATTTCAAGCTTTTAGTGCAGGATTCTGTCATGTTCAGTGGTTGGGTTCAAGTCAATTATTTTCTGTGTAATCTTGAACAAGTTCTTCCACTACAGCAGGCCTCAGCTTCCTCATCTGTAAAAGGGATGGCTTGCCCTAGAGAATCTCCAAGGTCTCTAAATTCCATAATCCTATGATCCTGAGAATAAGATCCTCAAAACACTGGTTTAAGAGAGAAGAGGGAAAAAAAAAAAGAAAAACAATAAAAAGGGGCAGCTAGGTCTAGCTCAGGGGATAGAGAGCCAGTTCTGAAGATGAGAGGTTCTGGGTTTAAATCTGACCTCAGACACTTCTTAGCTGGGTGACTCTGGGCAAGTCACTTAACCTCCATTACCTAGCCCTTACTGCTCTTCTACCTTGGAACCAATACACAATATTGATTCTAAGATGGAAGGTAAAGGTTTGAAAAAAGAGCTAAGGGGTCTTATGTCCAGTCTTAGAGTTGTCAGTAATTCACTGTGCTACCTTAAACAAGACCACCCTCCCCTTCTCTGGACAATTACTTCCTCGTCTGTAAAATAAGAGGATTGAAATCTTGTTCAGTCATGTCCAACTTGTCATAACCCCATTTGGGATTTTGTTGGCAAAGATACTGGGGCAATTTGCCATTTCCTTCTCCAACTCATTTTACAGATGAGAAAACTGAGGGAAACAGATTGAAATGACTTGCCCAGGGTCACACAGCTAGTAAGTGTCTGAGGGCAGATTGGAACTCAAGTCTTCCTGACTCTGGGCCTGGTACTTCTTCCATTGTACCACCCAGCTGGAGATTGAAATAGGTGCTCTTTAAAATCTCTACCAGCATTGATTTCCTATAATTCTATAATACAGAGCAAATTGCTTAACTAGTGTGAGCCTCAGTTTCTTTCTCTGTACAGTGGGGAGATGAATTCTTTCGCTACCTTCTTCATGTTTTGGGGGTGAGGAAAGTGCTTTGCAAACTATAAAGTGCTAAGGAACTGTGAGTAACAATAATTATAATGATTAGGTTGAGCTCACCCAGAAGCGTTCTGTCACTTTTCTCTCCCTCCCTCTTGCTTCCAAATCAAGCTCATTTCCATTCCTTAGTAGAGGAGAGCAGCAGGTTATCTGGTTCCATGTAATGATGCTTCTTGGACTTGAAGACTATTATTAAGTCACCTCTTAGCTGTTTCTTCTCCGGGCAAAATAATCCCAAGTCTTTTCATGTTCCCTCACAGATGTGATTTCTCAATCCTGTGATTATCTTTGTAGCTCTTCACTGGAACCTTTTCAGTTTTTCCACATCTTTCTTCAGGTATGGAGTCCAGAAACAGACTTAAGATTCGAGCCTGAGGCCTGGCTACCATGAGAACAGCAGGAAGAGTCCATCATGCCTTCTACTGTTGGTGCCCCAATTCATGCCTCCTTCCATTAGGACTGGTTTGATGTTATGGGAAAAGGGCATCTCGGTGGTGCAGTGGATAGTATCAGGCCCAAAGTCAGGAAGACTCATCTTCCTCAGTTCCAATCTGGCCTCAGACACATACTAGCTGCATGATCCTGGGCAAGTCACTTAACCATTTTTGCTTCAGTTTTCTCATCTGTAAAATGAGTTGGAGAAGGAAATGGCCAACTACTCCAGTATTTTTGCCAAGAAAACCCTAAATGGGGTTATAAAGAGTTGATCATGACTGACATGGCTGAACAACAACAAAAATGGGAAGGGGATTGCTCTGGTATCCAGGAGACTAGTTTGGTTCTAGTCCAGCTCTGTTACTAAATCACCCTGTGTAACTTTGGACACATTATTTCTCCTTTTTGCCAAATGAAAGGCTTGGACTAGATGGTCTCTAGCATCTCTGTTGTGTCAATGACTTGGCTAACCCACTTTTAAATCTGTCATAGTCAATTCAACAGACGTTTTTCTTAAATTCCTACCATATGGAATAAAGAGAATCAGAGAGGCAGCATGAAGGTGGACAGGAAGCTGGCCTTGAAGTCATGAAATCCTGGATTCAAGTCTTGCTTAGTCTTACATTCATTGACTATGTGGCCCTGGGTAAGTTGGGGTTTATGGGTGTTCAGGGAGGACTGGGACTTTTGGGGCGAGAGGTCTGATGAGCCCTTTCTAGGGCTGCTCACCCACCTTTGGTGTCCACCTTTCTCCCAACTGTCCCCTAAAGCTCCAGGAACCTGTAGCATGAGCAGTGGCCACAGCCTGGTAAACCATCTCAGCAGACCAGCTAAACCAGACTGAGGGAAGCAGATAGGCTTTAAACCTGTTGGTGATCCAGGGTCTACCCCAAGCATATGAAGGCCACCCAGGGGAATGGGCTGATGAGAACATCTTCCAGTGTCCATGAAGGCAGCTAAAGCAGGCAGAACTGTGGAGTGCCAAGAACTTATTCAGACATCAAAGATGCTAAGGTCATCCATTGCATCATGGGCCACTGACTGCCATCCTGACTTTGGCTTGCCTCTGGACTTCAATGATTCTGGAAAAGAGAAAATGGGGCTGATGACTTTGTGCAGCCCTGTCTCACTTAAGTTCAATTCACGTGCAAGTCAAGACATCATTCCTTGTGATGCCATTGGTCTTCTTCAAAAATGGAGGATGAACAACAAGGTAAGTTGCTTAGCCTCTCAGTGCCCCCAGGAAACGCTCTAAGACCACATTTCCAGAAAAGATGTCCATCTACATTAGTAGAGGGAGCCCTTTTTATGAATATCCTACAACAATAAAATCAAAGCTCCCATATAATGATAACGATAACGATAACAACAATAACAAATGTGGAAGGTCCTAAGGACACAGAGATAAAGCATGATGAAGTCACTGACCTCAAGGAGGTTATATAGTTTCATAGAGGACATGACATAGGTAGAAATAACTGTATTTATTAGAAATGCATATTAGAATAAATATGCCATGAATGATTCAGGAAAGGAGAGATCCTCTTTAGCTGGAGGAAATCAGAAAGTACATCACAGAGGAGGTAAGAATGTGAGGAGAAGAGAGAAATGTAGGGGAGTCCATTCCATGTATAGATGGGGTACTATAAGGATGGACATCCATCAAAGAATTTTGAAGAATCCCATTTGACTAGAAGAATGTAAAGTATGTAAAGTGAAGGAGTTTGTATTTTTAAAAAAGTAGATGAAAGCCAGTTACTAGGGGCCTTGAATAAAGAATTTGTGTTTTATTTGGTAGTTAATTGGTGAACTACTGAAGATTTTTGAAGTTAGTCAATAAATATTTATTAAGTGTCCTCTATGTGCCAGGCACTGGGGTAAGAACTGAGGATGTAAATATGAAAATGGGAGCCCCCTGCCCTCAAGAAATTTACAGTCTAATAAGAAATAACATGATCCAAGCTCTGTGGTAAATAGATTGTTTAAGCAACAATGCAGTGAATGGATTGGAGAAGAGGGTAACTAGTGATACCAGTTGGGATTTTATTAAAATATTCCAAATGTGAGGATGTGTTAAAATTGGATCTTGTTCTGATCCCCTTGACCACTCCTCCCCTTCTAGTCTATTTATAAGTAGCCAGTATAATGGGGCAATTGTAGGAATTAATATCACAAAGGGGAACCTGGAGGTCATGTAAAAAGTGTCCTTTTAATTTACAAACTGTATTATATGTTATGTGAACAGCTGGGTGGCACAGTGGATAGAGTACTGGGCCTGGAGTCAGGAAGACTCATCTTTCTGAATTCAAATCCAGCCTCAGGCATTTATCAGCTGTGTGACCCTGGGCAAATCACTTAACCCTGTTTGCTTCAGTTTCCTCGTCTGCAAAATGAACTGGAAAAGGAAATGGCAAACCATTCTTGTATTTTTATCAAGAAAACCCCAAATGGGCTCACGAAGACTCAGACACAACTAAAAATGGCTAGACAACAACAATTCTATATTAATAAAAAATCAATGCTGGTAATATGCACTGAATCAGGTGAAGCCATCCTGGCTTTGCTGTCAAAGCTTTTTGGTCCCATGATATGTAAATCCTAGACAAATTGCAGCCCTCCACATTAAAGACCAGCGGAATACCAAACAATGTTATTACTTTTGAGATGTTATAGACGTGTTGACTTCAAAGCTTTCCCAACAACTTGAGACAATTTAGATATGTTTATGAACTAGCCTCAAAGTGGCCCAGATAGGAGTTGATCTGTTCCCCCTAAATCCTATAAAAATGGGACCTCAAACTTCTCCCCTCCAAGTTCTCTTCCATCTCCATTGAGCCCATGATGCCTAGCACTCCCCAATCTAATCCATGGTTATGTGAGTGATACTCTCTGCCTTTCCCATCACTGCTTGCCTTCCCGCACCACCTCATCCCCTGTCCCCTTGACATCTGCCTCTGTACCCCTTTCACCATGTGTCTCTGTACTTTCTGTGTTATTTGTTTCCACACACTCTGTGCCTTATTAAAGTGTGATTGCCACTTTGTATGCTGCTGCCATTGTAGTCTTTGCTGGCAAGTGCCCAAAGAACCAGACATTCCTGCCCCCATTTCATAACTTCATAAATTAATGATCAATTCAGAGGTGTTGAGGGCCCAACCTGGGGTGATTCATTCAACTCAACTGGAGTTCATCACAACCCTAGGATCATTTTTTAAACATACAATTTTATTTTCAGTTCCAAATTCTCTCCCTCCTCCTCTCCCCCTCCCCTAACCATTGGGAAGACAAGAAGAACAAATCCATTACAAATATGTATAGTCATGCAAAATAGATTTCCACATTAACTGTGTTCCAGAAGAAGAAAATAAAACAGAAGAAACTATGCTTCAATTTCTACTCTATCCGTTCTCTATCTGGAGGTAGAAGACACGTTTCAACAAGAGTCCTTGAATCTTTTTTTTTAATAAAATTTTATTGATATCTTTTTACATCATCTAAATTTTCCCTTATGTCCCTCTCCCTATATGAATATTGCTGATCCCATTATACAAATGAGGAAATCGAGAGTTAAGAGACAAAGTAGTTGAGCACAGTGGGTAGAATGCCATGATGGGAATCCGTCTCCCTGGGTCATTTCTTAACTGACAAAAGTTCATTTGACAAAGTGTTGAGTGCTTATAGTTTGCCCAAAAAACATGCTATGAGTTGAATAGAGGAACAAAGGACACAGAAAACAGGCCCCCCTTCCTCAAATGGTTTATATCTGGTGGAGAGACTTGAAAGCAAATTAAGGAAAATATGGGTTGTAAGCAGGGGATGCTAGTAAATGTTTAACTATCTTCTCTCTGAAAAATAAAATGTATATGCAGTACATTTTAAAATTTAATATGTATTATTAACATTTTCTTCGTCACTTTCTTATGCCAATACAATGAACAAAATAATAAATCAAAGCCAAACCCTTATAACGAATATGATGCCAAACAAAACAAATTCTTACATTGACCATGCCTCCAAAATATGTCTCATTCTGTACCCCACTGACTCTGATCATGGCATTCTACCCATTGTGCCAACAACTTTGTCTCTTAAGCCTCAGTTTCCTCACTTGTAAAATGAGAACAGCAATATTCAAACAGTTTACTGCACAGGACTGCTAGTGAAAGTCATGTTTAAACTGGAAAGGGCTATAGATATATGAGCTGCTGTTATTATAAAAAGTTATTATAAAAAAACAGGCACTGAAACGATACCTATATTCATCCATTTATCTAAATATTTACTGCTCATCTGCCCTGTGCAAGACATTGCACCTAAACTCCCTCCTCACTACAAAGAAGTGGGACACTGCTAGGACGAAATATTTATAGTCTGTCCCATAAGGCCACCAAACTGGTTGTTTTCATTTTGTTTTGTTTTGTTTCATCAGAAGAGAAGGTTTAGTCTGGAATGGATAAGAACATATCCAGAAATGAATATAACCTAAAAATAAGCTGTAGCAACAAAAATTTAAAAGTAGTATCCTGGGCTTAAGTACAACAGATTTATATTACAATTTCTTTCCCAGGAAATAAGACAATTATACAAGAAATTATCTAATGTAAAAGGGGAATGTAGATAGTGGGGTGACATTATTTCTGATGGCTAGAGTCTAACAATGAATGAGGATGAGCTAATTCCATTTACACACTAACAAAGTACTATGTGGCAAATGCCATATGAGCAGTTACGGAGGTTGAGCAGAGAGAGACTTCACTTTTGGATCAGGGGGTCATGGATAGCTTCATAGAAGAGATAACACCTTAAAGAAGATGTAGGTTTAAAAAAAGCCTTCCCTTCTGTCTTTGAATGGATACTAAGTCTTGATTCCAAGGCAGAAGAGAGGTAAGGGCTAGGTAATGGGGATTAAATGACTTGCTCAAGGACACACAGCTGGAAAGTGTCTGAGGCCAGAATTGATCCAAAGTCCTCCCTACTCCAGGCCTGGCTCTCAAACTACTGAGCCACCCAGATGTCCCCTTTTATTCTTAATTTTGAAAAAGAACCAATGGCATCATGAGGTAATGTCTTGACATGCATGTGAATTGGATTTAGTGGCACAAAGTCATCGACCTCACTCTCTTCCTGAGTCATAGAAGTCCAGTGGCAAGAGAGAAGTCAGTGCAAATGATGATGACCCAGGATGCAGTGGATGACCCTGGCATCACTGATGCCTGCCTAAGCTCTACTCCACAGCACCTGCTTCAGCTGCCTTCATTGCCATTGGAATAAATTGTTCTCATCCATCCCTTCCTCTAGGCAAGTCTTCATGTGCTTGGAGTAGACACTCTTCTGAGTCATCAATGGGTTTGAGGCCTGTTGGTTACCCTCAATGTGGTTTAACCTATCTGCCAGACAGTTTTACTGGGGTCTGGCCACTGAGACATCTACGGCTTCTTAGGGCCACAGGTGAGAGTTGAGTGACAGGTAGACAACAAAGGTGGATGAGAAGCCCTGACGAGGGCTCACACCAGAGGTGCTAGTCCTCCCTGCACACTTCATACACTCCAAAAAGAAGGGGGAAACTTGTTCAGCAAAGGCCATGTTGGCTACCAAGCTGAAGCCAGATCGCCACTGCTAAGTGAAAAGTTAGAACAAGAGTGTAGCATAATGAGAGCAAGAAGTGAGATTGTAGGCAGGAGAAGAGAATATTCAGGGGAACTGGGAGGGATAGGATTGCTTTCTTTGAGGGTTTGGAATGGAAGAGGCTCCAGAAGTCAGAATTAGGAGTCATAGAATGAAGTTTCACAGAGAAGCAGATCTTTGGATGAACATAAACGTAGAGACAGGTGGGAAGAGTACCAGGGCTTTGATATTCTGATGTTGCCTTATCTTCCCTACTGAGAGCACAGACAGGTAGCTAGGTATGACTGTGACATGCGATTGCAAAGAAATAGTTCTGAGTTTTGAAAGAAAAAGAACAGAAGCAGAAAAGAATTATTCTTCCAGTCTAGGTTTAGCTTTGTGTTGGGCAGGGGCTCCTATGGGGCTCCCTGGGGCCTCTTGGGCATCTACATCTGAGCACTCCTCCGTTTCAGTTCTGAAGTTTCAGGGATGGAAAGGTGCATAAACCTTGGAGCAGATTTGGGGATGTTGACATCTTTGATTCTATGGTTCTATCACTAGACCCTATGGAGCAGGATCACCAAACACGAATACGGTGGTCTCTAATCCCAGAGGAGAAAATACAGTGTGCATTAATTCATAAGATAAAAGTCTCCCCTTCTCCCAAACCCTCTAACCCTGTGTAATGGGATTAATAAGTTTGGAAAGAGGTATTGGCAGTTGGTTTCCTTGTCTTCTTCCTGCAAAGAAGTGGCCAAAAAAGGGGAGAAAGAACGGACCCATAACCTTCTATCCTAAGGGGTTTGGAGAAGAGAAGGTGACTTTCTGTGATCATGAATGATTAGCACATTTGTGTTTTTTAAGTATCTTTCTTTTTCTTATTATACTTTTAACATTGCTTAAACATCATACATGAGATATGAGTGACTAAAATACCAATGGATCTAGAAGGAATGGGAGTAGCCAGGAGGTAGGTGAGGGAAGAACATGTCATGATTAGTAACTATTCCTAGACATAGAAGGGTAGCAAGGTGGTGCAGTGGATCGAGTGCTGGGCCTGGAGTCAGGAAGACCTGGGTGAAAATCCAGCTCTCAGGAACTTACTAGCTATGTGACCCTGAGCAAATCACTTTATCTTGTTTGTCTCTGTTTCCTTATCTGTAAAATGAGCTGGAGAAAGAAATGGAAAACTATTCCATAAACTTTTCCAAGAAAACCCCTAAAAAGGGCATGAAGAATTGGACATGATTAAAAAACAATCAAACAACAACAACCACATAGACACAGAGCCTGGGGTCTATTAGCAAAAGGACAGGCAGGTGTCTGTCCTGTGCCCCTGACTAATGCCAGAAGCAAAACATTGCATTAGGGAAAACCATAACAACTGGAGCCAGCCAGAATGGACTGACTTTGTAGGTTATGAATTCCTTAGCAGTATATATTTGTCCTCAAATGAAGGTTAGGATGACCACTTTTCAAGCATATTGAAGTTAGTATTCCAAGATATCTCCTACTTTGCAATGCGTTGAGTAATTTTCTTTCTGGATCAGTGCGTGAGTTGGATCAACAAAAGGATAGGCAGAGGGGCAGCTAAATAGCTCAATGGATTGAGAGCCAGATCTAGAGATGGGAAGTCCTAGGTTCAAACACTCAAACACTTTATGGCTGTGTGACCCTGGGCAAGTCACTTAACCCCCATTGCCTAGCCCTTACTTGCCTTCTGAACCAATACATAATATTGAATCTAAGATGGAAGGTAAGGGTTTTTAAAAAAAGGATAGGCAAGAGGCATCAAATGGGAGTCTATTAAAAGAGTCTAGATCAGTGGTTCCCAAACTTTTTTGGCCTACCGCCCCCTTTCCAGAAAAAATATTACTTAGCCCCCTGGAAATTAATTTTTTTTAAATTTTAATAGCAATTAATAGGAAAGATAAATGCACCTGTGGCCATCACCGCTTCCCTGGATCGCTGCAGCACCCACCAGGGGGCGGTGGCACCCACTTTGGGAATCACTGCTCTAGATATAGGGGATTAAGGTAGTAGCAGTTGTAATGGAAAGGAATGGATCATTGAGAGAGTTATTGTGGAGAAGAGAAAGGAGACTTGATAACCAAGTAGCCAGAGCAGGCAAAGCAAAGAAAAGCATCCTCTGAGGTTTCCAGCCTGGGAGCCTGGAAAGATGGTGGTGCCATTAAGAGAAATGGGAATCCAAGAAAAGGAGCTAGTTTGTCCCAGAGGAGGGTACAGCTTGGGAAAAAGAGGATGATGAGATTTGACTTTGATATTTTGAGTTTGAAATGATGACAGTAGGAAATCCATACAGTAACTTCCAACAGAAGGTATAGGTCTGGACCATAACTACAAAGTGCCTTTACTAATTACAAGGAGATTACAAGAAATGTTTCTTAAAGGAGGACCATGACCCATAATTTTACCATCCCTTTAAACAAAATCCACTGCCTTTAGTAACTTTTAGCAGGAAGAGGTCAATTGGATTCAACAAACATTTATTAAGTAGCTCCCATGTGGCAGGCACTGTGCTAGGGATACAAGGACAAAATGAAAAAGAGACCTTAACTTCAAGGAACTTCCATTCTACTGGACCCCTTTGAGTTGCTTGTGTCTTTGCATAGCATCAGTAAAAAATAAGGGAGAAATGCTTTTATATGATCTATTATCATGAAACGGTCACTTTCTACAGTCTGAGAAATGGATGGAATTCTCCATGCTGGGACTCATTAGTGATCACTCGAACAAGTCCTGACTAAGAAGTTACAGTAGCAAGAGATTCCTCTTCCCAGAATCCTAAATACCAGCCCTACTGCCTACACAAGAGATATAACTAAGGTGGGACATTCTAGACTTTGCCCCGGGGGCTGAAGTTATAGGGCCCTGATAGCATATCCCGATATGCTGTTGGAAATTGGAAATAACAGAGCTTATTATCTAATTAGTAAAAATAATTAGTCAACATAGGAAACTACCAGATAGAAAAAGCTCTTCTCCTAATCCCACATCTTGGGGTCAATGTCCTGGAGTCTCTGACCCCCCTGCCTCAACTTAAGAAGCTCTCGATATTTGCCCAGTTTACCGTTTGTGGTTCTTGACCCAGGAAAAATTCCTAGTTATGCCACTGTCACCTACCCACCCTTCTTTCCATCCAAAGAAAGAAAATTGGATTGAAATGTGATCGTTTTAAATCTGGCCTCAGACTCTTCCTGGCTGTGTGTCTCTGGGCAAGTCACTTACCCCCATTGCCTAGCCCTTACCATTCTTCTGCCTTGGAACCAACACATAATATTAATTCTAAGATGGAAAGTAAGGATTTAAAAAAAAAAAGAAACTTGAATATTCAGGAACCTCATCAGTCCCTTTCCTTTCAAGTAAGTCAAGTAATGAAGACAGAAACAAAGCCATCTTGAGTTCAATTGAATCTTTGGGACATATTTTAAACCCAGACTCTGGCACCGAGGACTCACGAGCACTACTTGGCTCTGATGCCAAGATCCTGGCTTCATGAAGCAGGAGTCTGGGCAGCAGCAGGAGCCGAGTGACACCTGGGATGCTCTATCATGGGCTTCCTCTGCCTCTGTAAAGATCATTTCAGCATTTCCATTAGAAATTTGACATGCCTGTAAGAAAAAATACACTATTGGCTCAAATGTGAGCATAAAACCACCACCCTGGGGAAGCAACTATATTTATATCTGCAACTAATTTTAAAAGACCCATTCATCCATGGCCTTTTTGTGCTTACTTAGCTCCTCAACACATGACCTTTATTCAATTCAAGTTTTTCAGGGCACCAGGAGCCATAGATAATCCCTCCTTATTTTTCATGTTTTCACAGTGGTTGAAATGACCAATGCTGCTAGGCTAAGCCATATATTTTGCTTGCAGCAACCTCCTCCTTTTTGCCTTTCATCTAAATATCTCTAGCACTTCTGCCTGGAGCATCAGAGCACCAATTATGCACTCCAATTATATGATTACACAGGTTTTCACTAATTAATAATTCTCACAAATCATCAAGGCACCTTCTATCGGAGGACCTGGGAGGAGTTGGAGATGTTGACTCACAGCACCCCCACCAGGGAAGAATTGGACAAGGACTCTCCTCAGAATTGTGACATGAGAGAAGAAACTGAGGTACCAAAATCAGGTTTCGCTTGGTAGCACCACACTTCTGCTTTTTAGAGAGATAACAGGAAGAGGGTAGTGTTGAAGATTAGAAGATAATACTTTGTCATGGTGAATCTGGCGACCACTCTTAATGGCTCCCCATGTTCTGAGTGATATGGTTGAGGGGACAACATCCCACATACTATCCTCCCTTCCCTGACCACACCACAGTGATACCAAACAAAAATGGAAGGGATTCAAATCTGTTCCTTTCATATTACAGATAAAGAAACCGAGGCTTAAGTGAAATAAATTGAAACTATGGGTGATCGGCCAAGAAAAGAAAAGACTTATAGGTGGCATGGTCATGGTTTTCAAATATTTGAAGGGCTGTCCTGTGGAAGGGTAGAGGACTGGCTGGACTATGCTATTCTGGAAGACAGAACCCATAGGTCTACATCAATAAAAGTTAGAGGAAGACACATCTCAGTCCAGTATAAGTTCTTATTAGTGTAGTCCAAAAATGAGAGGTAATGGGTTTTCTGTCATTGGAGATATTTAATCAAAGGTTGACTGGTCAGGGATGTTGGAGAGGGGATTTCTATACTAGCCAGAAGGTTAGACTAAATAACCCCTAACTCTGAGACTCTATGATTTTATATGTATACCAAATACATTTCATTCATTCTGAAGTATTTGCACACTGATACCATACACATAGCAATGGATAGGACTCAGAGAGTTGGGCAGATGTCTACCCCAGGTATGTAAAGACTTCCCCTGGGGGAATGGGATGATGAGATAATTTGTTGAAATAGGAAAGAAGTGGGAGCTATGAAGCACATAGAGCTTGGTTGGACACTAAAGAAGCCATTGTCATACACTGCATCCCAAGTCATCATTAGTCATCTTGACTTTTGTCTTGCTACTAGACTTGGATGACTCTGGAAGAGAGAGCCAGGTTGACGGCTTTGTGCAACGCTGCCTCACTTAAATCCAATTTATGCACAAGTCAAGAGACATCACCAATGATATCATTTTGGTCCTCTTCAAGTCTGAAGAACAACCACCACCTCCGCCATACACATATAGAAACATAAATTCAATCCAATCAAATAAAAAAACACTTATTACACAATTGCTGTGTACAGGGCACTGGCATTGTGCTAGGTATGGAGGATAAATGGAACCCAACCAGAATATAGTATAGTGTCTGCCCTTAGGGAGTAGTCTATATTTTTTAAAATGAGGAGATGCAACATGTAAAAATATATGTATATGTACATATACACACACACATAAATATATGATTATTTGAGGAGGAAGAGAAAATAAAGAAGTGGAAAGAGTCTTGCCATATGGGGTATGACATAAGCTGGCACTTGAAGAAAGCCAGAGTTTCAAATAGGCAAAGATGAGAAGGAAATATATTCCAGCCTTCTTGCTGTTGTTCAGTTGTTTCAGTTATGTCGGACTCTTCATTACCTCATTTGGAGTTTTCTTGACAAAGATGCTACAATGGTTTGCCATTTCCTTCTCCAGCTCATTTGATAGATGAAGAAACTGAGGCAAATGGTTAAGTGACTTGTCCAGGGTCACACAGCTAGTAAATGTCTAAGGCTGGATTTGAACTCGGAAAGATGGATCTTCCTGATTACTGATAGTGCTCTATTCACTCTGCCACCTAGCTGCCATTCCAGGAGTGGAGTGGTATTGCGGGGGATGTTAATACAAAAGCATAGATAGATAACAAAGTTCATGGAACAATCAGTAGTCAGTTTGGTTAGAACATAGAAAAAAAATGAAGGGAATTCATGTGAAATAAGCCTAGAAAACTTAACTAGTGTCAGATTGGAAAGAGCTTTACATATGAAGTGGAGTTTATATTTTATCATTAAGGTAATAAGGAACTGGGGTACAGCTAGGTCGCCCAGTGGATTGAGAGTCAGGTCTAGATATGGAAGGTTCTGGCTTCAAATCTGGCCTCAGACACTTCTTAGCTGTGTGATCCAGAGTGAGTTACTTAACTCCCATTGCCTAGCCCTTGTCACTTTTCTGCCTTGGAACCAATATACAATACTGATCCTAAGACAGAAGGTAAGGGTTTAAAAAAAAAGGGTAATAGGGAGCAATAGGAGACTATAGGAGGATTCTCCAATAGGAGAGTGATATAAGAGAAGGAGGAATTATTTTGTTGGCTTTGTGAAGGATGGATTGGAGAGAGAGACTGAAAACTGGAAATACAATCAGGAAATGGTAGCATTAGTCAAGGTAAGCGGCTTTGCAATAATCTGCATCATGGTTTTCTTTCATTGACATGGAAAATTGGGAACTGATTCTATTTGCTGCATGGCATTAAGCATTTCTGCAACATTTGATATAAACAGAAGGCTTTGTTGATGAGCCATTTCTACTATAGGAATATATTTGTCATGTGGCTCAGATGGGGCATCTAATATCCAGAGGGGTCAAGTAATTTGACTGAAGTCACAGAACATGCTAGAGATGAAATTTGGACCTTAGTGTCTACGGCTTTTCCATCCACCATTTTAGTCCTTATATTCTTCTGCCTGGAAGTTCGTCTTTGCTGCTTAGTCTGACCTTTATGTTCCTGCTTGGAAGACTCAGTTCCACGAGACAGTGCTATGCAGTGGAAAGAGCCTTTGTTCTAGACTTCTGACTCCCGTATTTGAGTTTGCCTCTGGCATTTATTAGCTGTGTGATCCTGGAAAACTCACTTAAACTTCTGAGTACCTTCATCCATAAAATGGGAATAATAATACTTGTTCTACTGTTGTCATTGGCAATGTTTAAGCAACCACAGTTGTAGTGAGAAAAGCCCTTTGTTAACCTTAGAATGCTAGCAAAACCTGACAGATCTCTTATTATATTTCTCTCATATACCTTGTTCTCCACTGGAGGAAAAATTTTTTCCCTTGTTTCCACTTCTCTCCACTCTAGCAATAAGGGCTGAATGGTACCTAAACTTCCTCCTTCAGCCTTATCACTCAGGATACTCTTTCATTCCTTCCAGATGGATTATAAGCTGATCATTTCCTCTCTGTAGCTATTGTATCACAAACCATTAACCCCAGAGTAGCATTGGACTGGTTTCTTGCTAAAAGGTAGGCATTTTAAGGGCAGCAAGGTGACACAGTGGATAGAGAAATGGGCCTGGAATCAAGAAGACCTGAGTTCAAAACTAACCTCAGACACTTACTGGTTGTGTGGGCATGTCATTCAGTACTGATTGCCTCCATTTCCTCATCTGTAAAATGAACTGGAGAAGGAAATGGGAAACAACTCTAGTGTCTTTGCCAAGAAAACCCTAAATAGGATCAAGAAGAGTCAGTTGCAACTGAGCAATAATGAAGACATTCTCATACTCCTGAGCATGGAGGAGCTACTGATCGCCTCTTGGTCTATCAGAGGATAAGATCTACTGCTTCCTCCTTGTTCACTATTCCCCAGTGCTAAAAACCCAGACCATCACTTTGCCATCATTTGTGTAATAGGAGAGGGAATTATATGTGAGTCAACAGAGGTGAGAGGTGCTGAGACTTTGGGGATGTGTGGGTCTGAATTCTCTGCCTGCCCTTTTTCACATACAGCATCATCTCATCAAGGCACTGTGAGGGAAGGCTTCTCAATCAATAGATAACTTTTGAACCCACACTCTGTGCCCTGTGCTATTCTAGGTGATAGGAGGAATAAAGAAGCAAAAGTCCTGGCCTCAGCCCTTGTAATGTAGTTAAGGTCACCTAATTAGCTATCATTTACTCCATCTCCCTGACTTAGGATTGTACCATAACTATTCTGAATCCTGGAAAGGAAACATGGTGTGGTGAAGAGGAGAAAATTGGAGGAAGGCAATGGTCTGCTAATTACTAGCTATATGACCTTGACCCGTCACGACAGACCTCTAGACATTGGTTTCCTTATCTGTAAAATTCAAGGACTGGATTTAACGATCTTCTAGCTTTGAAATTCTATGGTTTTATAAATATAGGTAAAAGTGCTTTGTGACCACAATATACTACATGTGGAAGTTGTGACAACAACTTCCTTTGGTGATTTGATGATCTTCAATATTATAACAATTCCTCCTGGTTCTTTTTTCCCCTTTCTTTTTAATTAATTAATTCATTCATTGAGAATATTTTTCTATGGTTGCATGATTCATGATGTTTCCCTCCCCTCTTCCCTCCCCCTCCCAAAGCCGACAAGCAATTACACTGGGTTATACATGTATCATTGTTCAAAACCTATTTCCATATTACTCATATTTGCAGTAGAGTGATCTTTTAATGCCAAAACCCCAATTGTATCCCTATTGAACCATGTGATTAATCATATGTTTTTCTTCGCGTTTCTGCTCCCACAGTTCTTTCTCTGATGTGGATAGCATTCCTTCTTATAAGTTCCTCTGGATTGTACTAGATCATTGCATTGCTGCTAGTAGAAAAGTCCATTACATTCAATTATTCCACAATGTATCCGTCTCTGTGTACAATGTTCTCCTGGTTCTGTTCCTTTTGCTTTGCATCAATTCCTGGAGGTCTCTCCAGTTCATATAGAAATCCTCCAGTTCATTATTCCTTTCAGCACAATAGTATTTCATCACCATCAGATACTACAATTTGTTCAGCCATTCCCCAATAGATGGGCACCCTCTTATTTTCCAATTTTTTGCCACCACAAAGAGTGCAGCTATAAATATTTTTATATACGTAGTTTTTCTTTATTATCTCTTTGGGTACAAACCCAGCAATGGTATGGCTGGATCAAAGCACAAGCATTCTTTTAAAGTCCTTTGCACATAGTTCCAAATTGTCCTCCAGAATGGTTGGATCAATTCACAACTCCACTAGCAGTTGTATTAATGTTCCAATTTTGCCACATCCCCCCAACACTTATCATCCCTCCTGATTCTTGACAGATTTGAATTGGTCACATGGGACAAATGTATCTTATTTGTCCTCTTTTTATTTCAATTTTTATAGTCCCAAATATATTTTTAAATAATATTTTCCCCTATTACATATAAAAACATTTTTAATGTTCATTTTTTTAAGTCTTGAGTTCTAAAATCTCTCTCTTCTTCTGACTCTCCCTTCCTCATTTCTTCCCTGCCTTCCTCCCCTTTCTGAGATGGTAAACAATCTGATATAGATTCTATAAATATGATCATACAAAACATTTTCCCAAATTAGTCATTTTGTGGAAGAAATATCAAAGGAAAAAATGAAAAGAAAAGAAAGAAAATGAAATACAGTATGTTTCACTCTGCTTTCAGACTCCATCACTTTTATCTCAGAGACCAGATGACATTTTTCATTGTGAGTCCCCAGGATTGTCTTAGATCACTTCATTGCTGAGAATGACTAGATCATTCACAGTTGTTCATGAAGAAATATTGCTATCACTGTGTACAATGTTCTTCTGGTTCTTCTCACTTCGCTTTGCATCAGTTCATGTAAGTCTTCATTTTTCAGGTACATGTAAAAACAATTTATGATAATTGTTTTCTGACATTTTAGCATTCATATCTTCTCCCTCCTTTACTTCCCTCCTCCCCAAGATAGTAAATAACCTGCTTTAGGTTATAACAGTAATTTCATGCAATACATATTTTCATATCACTCATGCCATGATACAAGACACTTATTCATATACAATTAAAAAAATCATAAAAAAATAAAGTAGAAGATTGTATGCTTTGATCTGCAATCAGACTCCAACAGTTCCTTCTTTGACTGTGGAAAACATTTTAATCGTTGTTGTCCATTTGTTTCTTTTGATTCTACCTTGTAAAGCGCTGAGATTTTTTGCTTCTTGTTTTATATGCCTGCTTTTGTGGACAGCTAGTTGTATAATATTTTTAAAAAATAAAATAGATTCTGATGTCTAACCTATGTCCATACAGCTCCATTTTGAATTCATTCTCTGATGTGCTCTAACATTACCTGAAATAGTAGATAAATGCTGAATTTACAACTGAGTTTAAGTTTCAGTTCTTTACTCTGACACAGTCCCTCAGTAGGTTTTGAAGAGGAGAAGCCAGGAGCACAGAATCTCAGCTCAAGATTGAGGTACTGAAGGACTTGCAGCCTTATATTTTCATTCCTTGTACTTCTATTCCCAGTGCTGGGCACGGTGCCTGGCACATATGTGCTTGTAGCTTACCATAAGGTGTGTGCTGCTTGTGCAAGATTAGGATGTTCACAAAGGATGTCTAAACTATAGTCAGGCAGCTCAAGAGGAGGCATGGAAAGAAATCTCTATAAAATTGCTCACCTCTCCTCAAAAGAAACTGTTTCCTGCCTTGAAGGAAACAGGAAAAGGGACCATGAAGCTAACTGCTTCTTCTCTGCTACATGAGAGAGTTTCACCAGGTTAGTAGAGTTTCTATTACTTTATATATAAATCATGTATATTATGTTATAATCTATTGTCCTACTAAGTATCGCTTGTCTAGGGACATGATTTTTTAGAAAATCTGTTAGATTTCCTGGCCACTGTCCCACAAGCAGAAAGGATAGTTCTTATCTTACCCTTGTTGGTTTGGCCCCTTCCCACCAAACACTTGTCAACCAACAAGTTATAAACAGTACCAGAGGCATTCAAGTCAATGCAGCCTAGAAATCAGGCACATACCATCCAAGCCCACACAATGAAAAACAAGGGTGTGCACGCGCACATACACACACAAATTTGTGTCAACCCTTGACCTAACCAGCAGAAATTCAGGGATCTTGTTTCACTTAGTCTCTAGGGTCTGAAGATATTCATTTGGTCCACCTCCATCTTCCAAAAAGAATAGATTAATCAATATTTACTAAGCCCCTAATATGTGCCAGGCATTGTGCTTAGAACTGGGGATTCAAAAAGAGACAAATCCTTGTCCTCAAGGAGCTCATAATCTAATAGGAAAGACAACAAATACATGCAAACAAGCTACATACAGGATAAATAGGACATAATTAATAGAGGGTAAGTATGAGAATTAGGGTTAGGAAAGGTAGCTTATAGAAGATGAGATTTTATATAGCTTTAGGGCTTAAAGGAGCAGTTCTGGAGTCACTGGGAAAGCTGCTTCAAAGCTGGTTCCAGCCAGGTTTGACCAGCACAGCTAAAGGGCCTGAGGGTGGCTTTGAAGGTTCTCATGGTAATCCAAAGATGATCACAGGATGCCAAAAGCCAAGGTGGTCCAAGGTACCCAAGTATAGAGAGTGTGCTTGAGAGGCTGTCCACCAGATCCCAAACCCCTCCTCCATTTGGTGCAGCTCTGCAGGTCTTGTCCACTTGCTGAAAGCCACCACCACTCAGGATCCCAGGGAATCAGGATTCAGGGTGTCCTTAACTCTGAGATCTCTCAGGGCTAGCTACAGTTTGTACCAACCACTAATGGAGTCTCTCTCAGAGCACAAGCCCTACTTCCTGCTCCTTCATTCCATCTTGGAATCCTCTAGCCCTTCCTGCTAGGTCCAACACTATTACTAATTTAATTACTAAAGAAACCCTCACAACACTATCTACCTATCTTTGGAGATGCAGAAGGAGTTGGCAGAGTCGGTTTTATTGTATGCCCAAAAGCAACAAGAAAAAGCATTTCATGGAATATTTGATCATTTCATATTGTGCTCAGGCTAAGTATTTACAAAAAGATCACCATAAAAATTAGTGAGATTTGCATACCAACATGAGTTGTGAAAGATGAAGAAGTAGAGACATTCTAGGGTAAAAGAGATAAGATCCTTCAAATTATATTAATCTGTACTCTGATGCTTAATGACTTCAGTGCAATAGTAAGAACAGATAAAGAGGGAGGAAAATATGGTATATTGGCAAATAGAGATCAGCAATAAGGAATGAGAAAGATTTGTAGACTATACAAAAGCTTCATTCCTATCTATCATGAATATTTTCTTTAAGAAAAAAATTGAAAAGTGCTAGATATAGTAACACCGAATAACATCACAAAATAAAATTGATTATATTTTAACTGACAGGAAGTGACTCATAACTGACAAAGGAGTCACTCCTGAAATCAGCTATCTATATACAGTCAGACCACTGATTTGTTAGTGCAAAGATTAAAATTAATACATAGCTAGAAAAAGAATAAAAATGAAAACGATATGGTCTGCAATTAAAATCCTGCTAACCTGCCTATTTAAACAAGTTATTGATGGTAGAAAATGAGATGTGGATGGAAGAAAAGGCATTCACACCAATTATAATCATGTCATACAAAAGCTGAATCAATATAAATCACTCACTATAACTAGGAGACCAAAAATATCTAAAAAGGGTCTTAGGAAACATTTGACTTACTGGTCAAGCTACATGATTCTGGGCTATTTGCCTCGGTTTCCTCATCTATAAAATAAGCTGAAGAAGAAAAAGGCAGGCTACTTCAGTATCTTTGCCAACAAAACCCCAAATGGAGTCATGAAGAGTCAGACATGACTGAAAAACAACTGAACAACCACAAAGTTCTTATGGAGAAAAATAGTGGAAGATTAGCATGACCACTGTCCCATAAAACAGAGAGAAACAATGAGAAGGGAAAGAATTTATATAGCACCTACTACATGCCAGGAACTGTGCCAAATGTTTTATAATTATTATCTAATTTGATTGTCACAACTCTGTGTGCTATTTATATTGCCATTTTGCAGCTAAGTAAACTGAGACAAACAATAGTTGATCAGCTTGTCCAGGGTTATACTTACAATAAATATCTGATCCCAGATTTACCAGCTGCCTCTTCAGTGGAGGATAAAACCATTTTAAAGAAACTGACAAAAGATTCAGCTAATCAGCTAATAAAAATATCCTGAGAGCATATAAGAGTAAAATTTTAAAGAGTAAACACGTAAAATATAGAAAAGATTTGCAGTGATTTTTATAATAAACTTTTTAAAAATTTTTATTTTAAACCCTTAACTTCTGTGTATTGGCTCCTAGTTAGAAGAGTGGTAAGGGTGGGCAATGGGGGTCAAGTGACTTGCCCAGCTAGGAAGTGTCTGAGGCCAGATTTGAACCTAGGACCTCCCGTCTCTAGGCCTGACTCTCAATCCACTAAGCTACCCAGCTGCCCCCAATAAACTTTTTTTACCATCAAGTTTGGTGGAGCCATCATTCCTTAACTGTGACATGACAGCCCCAGACATGTTTACAGAAGATGTAGAAATAGCACTGTAGGGAACAAAGATAGAAGAAGCAGCTAGACTAGATCAAGGTCCATGGTGAGGGCAATGCAATTGTAAGGGCTTTGAGACACTGATTCTCAAGATATTGGAAAAAGGGGGATAGACCACAGGAGAAGAACAAATCTCTGATTTCATTACTATCAAAAAAATGACAACCAGGAGAACATCATAAACTCCTGATCTATGTGACTTCTGATCTATATACTTTTCCATCTGTATTAAATTTTTAAGAGAATAATCTATACACACTTTGTAGGTATCTTGCCAAGAGTCTTAGAAGGGAACAGAAGGCTTTTGCCAGCAATATTCTGTAATAGATCATATCTTGACATACAGTTGAGTGAAAGATGTAAAAAATATGTGATTTTGCTCTAAAGACAAACCAAAACAAAAACATTTGTATCATAGAGCAAAATATCACCTTAAGGGCTTTTCAAAACCAAGCTGCCTCCCATGAATGGTAAAATAAGAAAAAATTTTCATTGGAAGATATAATAGAGAACATCATTTGAGGACCCTCTTAACATTCACATTAGATAAGGCATAAAATGGAAACATTCACTAAAGATGTGTACCATTGTCGGGGTGGATATCCAACATGGGGTCCAAGTCAAAAGATGATTCTTATAGATGTTGAAATCTTTTGTCAGCAGTTCTTAATTTTTTTTCAGACCCTTCTGGCAGTCTAACAAAGCCCAGGGAACCCTTCTCAAAATAATGATTCTAAATACATAAAATGCAATACATGAGATTAATAAAGGAAATTGGTTATGCTGAAATATGTTGTTGCTGTTGTTCACTCATTCTGTCATGACTTTATTTGTAGTTTCCTTGGCAAAGATACTGAAATGGTATGACATTTCCTCAAACAGAGGCAAACAGGGTGAAGTGACTTGCCCAGGGTTCCCAGCTAGTAAGTTTGTGAATCCAGATTCGAACTCAGGAAAATGAGCCTTCCTGATCAGGCTCAGCACTCTATTCTCTGAGCCACCTAGCTGCTTACATTGAAATACAGATGTCAAAAAATTTTTTAAACATTCACAGATTCCAAGTTGAGTTCCTGCTCTATATTCTATTGTTTGTGAAAGACATTGTATAGGTTACATTCAGTTCTAGAACCCTGCATATATTCTCCAATGAGATCCATAACCAATCCATACAGGATAACAAAAGTAGATGAAGAATGTCTATGTATGCATTCAGATGGACCGAGTATATCTATTAATACACACACACTTGCACATGCACACAGACGCATTTATCTTAGACAGGCAATGCCAATGATTTTAGGCCAGAATTAGGCAGGAGGGGTACAGAGGATTGGATCACTCCTGGGAAAATTCAAAGTTCTTTTAATGACACTAAACTTCTCCCTGAAACAAAGTCTCATTTTGCAAAGATCAACATTCTATCAGTGTCTGTCTGTGAGTCATAGTACACAACAGTCTCCAAAGAACTGAACATATCACCCAGAAAACAAAGAAGAGGTCAGTGGTTAAATGTAAGTGAGATGCAGCACACTTTAAACAAGGAATTACAGAGGTGAGTCAGCCCAAGAGATGTCATCAGAGAAATATAAGAGAAAAAAAGATGTTGGTTAAATAGTAAGGATAACTGGATAGTCCTTCTGAATCTCTGGCATAACCACACCATCAGGAGAAAGTAAAGAAGGCCTAATAGGAAAAGATGGAGACAATACCATCATTGATGAGATCATGGATCCATTTGAATATCTGGCAAAAATTCTATATATGTACAGGTGCATTATATGTATACATGCATTGATATAGTTGAGTAAGGAAAATTTAGGTTCTTCTACAATAACCCTTCACTAACTTTTATAACCTGAGCTCTCTGATACCTTTCCCCTTCACTCTGGGGTCATTTCTTCCTGACAAGGCTGGCCTGAATAGCTTGTCTTGATTTCAGCCTTAGATTTACTGAAAGCCCAGGGCAGGTTGGGCCAACCCACATCCAGATTGATATTGGAAGATTTTCTCATGGATCTCCAGCTCTAATCACTTTGTCAAGACTGCAGATTGAATTGGCTGTCCTTATCTAGACAGGGATGAGATCATTGATAAATGACAGCCTGGATATCTGGGAAATAGCTTATTTACTTTGCAGCCTCTAAGTTCCTAAGAAACTCCTAAATTCCTGCTTCTCAAATCTTGGATCTCAAATTTCTCTTGAAATCTCCATCCCAGGATCTCTATTATTGCTCCCACTGCCCTAGCCAATATGGTTTTATTTAGAGTCATAAAGTTGGAAGAGAACTCAGAGAGCATCCAATCTAAACCCTTCCTTTTAGGCAGATAGATAGATTATGTAGGTTGACAGAGAGAGATGGATGGATGGATATGGGTGAATGGATAGATAGATAAATGGATGGATAGATATGGATAGATAGAAATAGTTGGATGGATGGATATGGCTGATGGATAGATAGGTAGATAAATGTATGGATTTGAATTGATGGATAGATGTTTGTGTGCTGAGCATAGAGGGAGATTAAAAATGTTGCTGTGGAACATAGTCCTAGCCTTGTAGGGGTTCAAAGGATAGATAATAGAGGAATAACTGTCCCATGTAGCACTGAATAATCACTCCAACACATCCCACAGACCCATGCTAGTAGAGGACAAAGATGTAAAACCTGAATGGAACCAAATTTTAAAGAAAAATAAAGTATTTGGCAAGCATATGCATAGTGGAGAAGAAAGACTACATGGGAAAGACCATTAAAGATATAATCAGACTTCCAGGGGTAGAGCTAAGATGGATGAGTAACTAGGGCAATAGCTCACTATTTCACCATGAAAATCCTCTCTGACCAAGAGTAAAATATTACCACAAAACAAATACAAGAGTGAAAGAACCAACAAAGAGACAGAGGGAAACAACCTTCAGAAAAAAACCCAAAAGGTAAGCAGAGACCATCTGGGGAACTGAGATGAGAGGGGAGCAGAACTAGCAGGAGGCATAGCAGCTAGTGAAGAGCAAGCCAAGAGCAAACCACAACCCCACCACTCCACACAACTGCTCTCACATGTTCTGAACTTAAGTCCAAGCTAAGTTAGACCCTGAGATCCTGCCAGGCAAAAAGAGGTCCAAGCCAACTAACACCCTTTGAAACTGTGTTAGTTGTGGAGAAGTCTGGAGTCCCAGGACAAGACGATCTGGGCTGAAGGGGGCTAATCCATATGGGCCCAGAGTGAAGCCAGGAATCCCAGTCTGGGCATGTGGTGAGGACCCAGTTCTCAGGGGAAGCCTCCCCAGGACCTTTTTTCCCAAAACTAAGGGTAGAGCTTCAGGATGGGGTAATCAAAGGTGTGCCTGATTGAATCAAGAACACCTTGAGACCAAAAAACATGAGCCTAAGCCTGGGGCTAGAATCTGATCAGCATCTGACCTGATCAAGTTCAGACTGAGATAAAAAGCTTACACCAAAGCCTGAGGAAAGTCTTTAAGCTATTAGCTTCTCAAGGGTCAATTGAATCAGCAGGAGAAGGGGTCTTTCAGAGATCTCAGCCCTCAAACCATCTGGTAATCTAGTAACAACCCAGAAAATAAGCCAAAAATAACATCAAGGAAGGATTGAAGTTTAAGAGAGTACCACGACCTCCCAGAAAACAGAGCCTACATATAATTAGATAGGAAAAATGAGCAAACAATAAAAAAGGCAACTAACTCTAAAGACTTTTTATGAAGACAAAGAGCAAGGTGCAGACACAGAAAGGGACAGCAAAAGCAAAGGAAACACATTGAAAGTTCTAAAGAAAAATATGGATTGGACACAGATTCTGGAAGTGCTCAAAAAGACTTCAAAACACAATTATTAGGGGTAGAGGAAAAATGGGTAAGAGAAATGAAAGTGATGCAAGAAAAAAATTAAAGTGATGCAAGAAGAAATGGGCCAATTGAAAAAGGAGAACCAAAAACTGACAGAGGAAAACCAGGTCTTAAAAGTCAGAATTGACCATCTAGAAACCAATGATTTCATGAGAAATCAAGAAACAATAAAGCAGAATCAAAGGACTGAAAAAAACAGAGGAAAACATGAAATATCTTATTATTGAAAAAACAACAGACCTAGGAAATTGATCTCTAGGAGAGGCAATCTGAGAATTATTGGATTACCTGAAAGCCACGATGAAGAAAAAACCTTGGATATCATATTACAAGAAATTATCAAAGACAACTCCCCAGAGATCCTTGAACAAGAAAATAAAATTGAAATTGAAAAAATTCACAGATCCCCTCCAGAAATAAATCCTCAACTGACAAATTCCAGGAATGTAATAGCCAAATTCAAGAGCCACCAAGCCAAGGAGAAAGTACTTCAAGCAACCAGAAAGAAAGTATTCAAATACCATGGACCTACAATCAGGATAACTCAGGATGTAGTGGCTCTACATTAAAGTATCAGAAGGCATGGAATATGATATTCAGAAAGGTGAAAGATTTTGGGTTTACAACCCAGAGTCACCTCTTCAGCAAAACTGAGTATACTATTTCCAGGGGGGGGGAGGAATGCTCATTCAATTAGATTTCCAATCATTCCTGAGGAATAAGCCAGACCTATACAAAACATTTGAAGGCCAAATACAAGACACAAGAAAAGCCCAGAAAGGTAAATAAGAAAGAGAAATTTTAAGGGACTCATTAAGGTAAAAATGTCTCTATGTCTACATGGAAATAGCATTTCTATAATTCTCAAAAATTAATCTCAGTATAGAGAAAATAAAAGGAATTTACTCAGAAAGAGTATAGAAAAGTAAGCTGATTATGATAATATGATGTATATGATGATATATGATGATATGATATATATTTAAATGATATGGAATGATATGTATGTATGATATGATATGTGTGCATATGAAGGGCTGAAAGAGAGGATTGCACTGAGAGAAAAGGGAAGGGAGAGAAAGAATGGGTTAAATTATATAACATAAAGAGGTGAGAAAAATCAATTCAGAGAGGGGAGGATAAGGGTGGTGACAGGCAATACTTAAACTTTACTCTCTTTTTAACTGGCTCAGAGAGGGAAAAATGAGTATACTCAGTGAAACATAGATTCTATCTTACCCTACAGAGAAGTAGAAGGGGAATAAGACAAGGGAAGTGGGGGGTAACTGAAGGGAGAGAGAAATGAGGGGATGACAAAAAGCAAAATACTTGTGAGGAGGAATAGAGTGAAAGGGAATAGAACAGGATCCAAAAGGGATAATATGATGGAGGTGTGTAAATGAAATTAACTCTAGCCCATTCATAGTCAAAAATCTACTTACCCTAGGCATCTAGATTATATCATCCCCACCTCCCTGAAAAAGGGGATTGGAGATAAGTTAACCACACGTGACAATAAGTATCAAATCAAGAACAAGGGACTGCCCTTTGGGCAGTCCAAAATCAGTGTAGAGGCTGCCACTGGTCCACTTGGTCGCCCTCAGGAAATGACGAGAGATGCTACCTCTTTAAATACATGAGTTACAACCTGGTAAAGTTAGTTCAGTTAGTTGAGGAGTGGAAGGAGTTCAGGAGTTCAGGAGTTCAGGAGTTCAGGAGTTCCAGCTTTGGACTTGGTGCTGAAGGTGCTTGGCTGAGACCTCAGAATGCTTCTACTCTGAATTGTCACATGGGTAAGTTAGGCTGACTTCCTTGGCCTACCTTGGCATTTCCAAACTCTGCCTTAAGTAGGCTTATAGCCTCTCTGATTTCTAAAGTCTTGTGGCTTGTAACCTAGTTTAATTAGCCTTTTAACCTTCTCTCCATCCAGGCCTCTCCAGGCCTGGACCAGCCTCTCCCTCTCTCTAATTACTTACATTTACCTTCCTAATTGTAAATAAACTACCTTAAACTGGATGCTGACTTGGGTCTATTTTAATTATGGGATCAATCTGAATTGTTGATTCCTGGAGGCCACACTTTAAATATATATTTATAAAATACCTAGAAATCTCCCTCTTACAGAGGGCAATACATAGTTAGTAATCATAACTCTTACTGTGAATGGGATGAACTTACCCATTAAATGGAAGAGGATAGCAGAGTAGATTTAAAAAACAGACTCCTACTATATGTTGTTTACAAGAAACACATCTGAGGCAAGGTGACACACACAGATTCAAAGTAAAAGACTGGAGCAGAATATATTATGCATCTTATAAAGTAAAAAAAAGCAGGAGTAGCAATCATGATACCAGACAAAGTCAAAGTAGAAATTAATCTGATTAAAAGAGATAAGGAAGGAAATTACATTTTGCTAAAAGGTACTATAAACAATGAAGTAATATCATTACTAAACATTATGCACCAAATGGCATAGCATTTAGATTTCTAAAGGAAAAATTGAAGGAGTTCAAGGGGGAAATAGACAGTAAGACCATACTAGTAGGGGATCTTAACCTTCTCCTTTTGGAACTAGATAAATTGAACCAAAAAATAAATCAGAAAAAAGTAAGGGAAGTAGATGAAATGCTAGAAAAATTAGAATTAATATATATCTGGAGAAAACTGAACAGGGATAAAAAGAGATATACCTTCTTCTCAGCAGTACATGGTACATATACAAAGATCAACCATGTACTAGGGCATAGAAATATTGCAAACAAATGCAGAAAAGCAGAAATAATAAATGCCACTTTTTCAGATCACAATGAGGAAAAATTATAATTAACAAAGGTCCATGGAAAGACAAATTTAAAATTAATTGGAAACTAAATAATCTAATTCGTCAAAACATGTAGGCCAAAGAAGAAATCGTAGAAACAATTACAGACTTCATTAAAGAGAATGACAATGAGGATACATCATACCAAAACCTATTGGATACAGCCAAAGCAGGGCTCAGAGAAAATTTATATCACTGAGTGCCTATACCATGAAAAAAGAGAGGGTGGAGATCAATGAATTGAGCTTGCAACTTGAAAAATTAGAAAAGAACAAATTAAAGATCCCCAGATAAAAACAAAATTGGAAATCCTAAAAATTAAAGGAGAAATTAATCAAATTGAAAATAAAAGAACTATTGAACTAAAAGACTAAGAGCTGATACTTTGAAAAAAAAACAAATAAAATAAAGTACTAAACAGTCTAATAAAAAAAAAGAAGAAAATCAAATTAACAGTATCAAAGATGAAAGGAGCAATTTCACCTCTAATGAAGAGAAAATTAAGGCAATTATTAAGAAATACTTTGCTCAATTATGTGACAATAAATATGAAAATCTAGGCAAAATGGGTGAATATTTACAAAAATATAAATTGCCTAGATTAACAAAAGAAGAAATAGAATTCTCATCTCAGAAAAAAATTGAAGAATCTATCAAAGACCTTCCTAAGAAAAAATCCCCAGGGCCAGATGGATTCACAAATGAATTCTATCAAACATTTAAAGCACAACTAATCCCAATACTATACAAATTATTTGACAAAATAAGTAAAGAAGGTGTTTTACCAAATTCCTTTTATGACACAAATGTGGTACTGATTCCAAAGCCAGGCAGACCAAAGACCAAAAACTACAGACCAATCTCTTTGTGAATATAGATGCAAAAAATCTTAAATAGAATACTAGCAAAAAGACTCCAGCAAGTGATTACAAGGATTATCCACTATGATCATGTGGTATTTATACCAGGAATGCAAGGATGGTTTAGGAAACCCATCAACATAATTGAGCATATCAATAATAAAACCAACAAAACTCACAAAAAATCTCAATAGATGCAGAAAACCTTTGACAAAATACAACACCCATTCCTATTGAAAACACTAGAAAGTATAGGAATAGAAGGGCCATTCCTCAAAATAATAAACAGAATATCTTTTAAATCATCTGCAAATATCATCTGCAAATGGGACAAGTTGGAAGCTTTCCCAATAAAATCAGGAGTGAAGCAAAAATGTCCATTATCACCTTTTTATTCAATATTGTACTAGAAATGCTAGCAGTAGCAATTATAGAAGAAAAAGAAATTGAAGAGATTACAGTAGGCAACGAGGAGACTAAACTATCACTCTTTGCAGATGATATGATGGTATACTTAAAGAATCCCAGAAAATTAAATAATAGGCTAATGGAAATAATTAACAACTTTTGTAAAGCCCACAAAATCATCAGCATTTCTATATATTTCCAACAAAACTCAGCAGCAGGAGTTAGAAAGAGAAACTATTTAAAATCACTCTAGACCAGTGATGGGTAAACTTTTTAAAGAGGGGACCAAAGGAAAGGAAATGCTCATCTGTCCGTCTGTTTCTAAGGCAATTCTTTTGAAGTTTCATTGAATTGTATCCTACTCATATTAGTCAGATTAGGAATAATATTCTGCAGCCTGATAGAACATTTCAGGGGGCTATAGTTTGCCCATGACTGCTCTAGACAATATAAAATATTTAGAAATCTATCTGCCAAGACAAATACAGGAATTATATGAATACAACTACAAAACACTTTTTATTAAATTAAAACTAGATCTAAACAATTGGAAAAACATCAATTGCTCCTGGGTAGGATAACAATCCTACCCAATTTAATCTACTTATTCAGCATCACACCTATCAAACTTCCAAAAAACTTTTTTTACAGAATTAGAGAAAATTATAACAAAGTTCATCTGGAAGAATAAGAGATCAAGAATATAAAGGGAAATAATGAAAAAAAAATGCAAAGGATGGGGGCCTAGTAGTATCAGATCTTAAACTATACTATAAAGCAGTGGTCATCAAAACAATATGGTACTGGCTAAGACTAGGGGGAAATGACCTTCATAAGCTAATGTTTGATAAACCCAAGGACCCTTGCTTTTGGGACAAGAACTCACTATTTGATAAAAACTGCTGGGAAAATTGAAAAACAGTATGGGGAAAATTAGGTTTAGATCAATATCCTACACCCTATACCAAGATAAATTCAAAATTGATAAATGGGGGGGGGGCAGCTGGGTAGCTCAGTGGATTGAGAGCCAGGCCTAGAGACAGGAGGTCCTAGGATCAAATCCGGCCTCAGACACTTCCCAGCTGTGTGACCCTGGGCAAGTCACTTGACCCCCATTGCCTACTGTAAGGATTAAAATTTAGGTATTATAGGTATATATTAAAAATATGTGGCCGCCAGGAATCAACAATTAGGTTGATTCCGTAATTAAATCAGACCGAAGTCAGCATCGGGTTGAAGAATTTATTTACAATCAGGTAGGTAAAAGTAGGGATAAAGAGAAAAGGGAGGTTAGAAGGCTAAATAAATGAAGCTGTAAGCCACAGGGCCCAACAGCCAGATAGGCAGAGTTTAGAATTGGCCCAGCTAGGCCAAGGAAGCCAGCCTAACTTACCCATGTGACAATACAGAGTGTAAGCTGTCTGTGGTCTCAGGAGATGCTTCTTCTTCCAGTTCCAGACGGCAACTGCTCCCACAGGAAGTTCACTAACTTACTTAAAGAGATCGTGTCTTTCATCACTTCCTGTGGTCCACCTCTAATTCAAATGGACAAATGGCAGTTTCTACATTGATTTGGACTGCCCAAAGGGCAGTCCCTTGTTCTTGATTTGTTACTTATTGTCACGTGTGGGTAACTCGTCTCCCCTCCCCACTAAGGGAGGTGGGAGTGACATCATTAGCATGCCTGGGTTGAGTAGATTTTTGACTATTAATGGGATCGAGCTAATTCTATTTACACACTACCCTTACCAATCTTCCACCTATAAGTCAATACACAGAAGTTAAGGGTTTAAAATTTAAAAAAATTGATAAATGACTTAAATATAAAGAGCAAAATCATAAATAAATTAGGTGAACAGAGATTAGTATGCCTGTCAGATCTGTGGGAAAGGAAGAAATTTAAGACCAACCAAGAGATAGAGAACACTGCAAATGTAAAATGAATGGCTTTGATTATATCAAATTAAAAAGGTTTTGCACAAACAAAACCAATGCAACCAAAATTAGAAGGAAAGCAACAAACTGGGAGCACATTTTTATAACAAAACTCTCTGACAAAGGTTTAATTTCCAAAATGTATAAGGAACTAAGTCAAATTTATAAAAAAATTAAGCCATTCCCCAATTAACCGATGGTCAAGGGACATGAATAGGCAGCGTTCACATGATGAAATAAAAACTAGCAATAAGAAAAAGTGTTCTAAATCCCTCTTGATTAGAGAAATGCAAATTAAAACAACATTGAGGTACCACTTCACACCTAACAGATTGGACAATATGACAGCAAAGGAAAGTGATAAATGTTGGAGGGAATGTGGCAAAATTGGTACACTAATACACTGCTGGTGGAGTTGTGAATTCGTCCAACCATTCTGGAGGGCAATTTGGAACTATGCGCAAAGGGCTTTAAATGAATGTTTTGCATTTTGATCCAGCCATGCTATTGCTGGGTTTGTACCCCAAAGAGATAATAAGGAAAAAGACTTGTACAAAAATATTTATAGCCACACTCTTTGTAGTGGCAAAAAAAAATTGGAAAATGAAGGGTTGTCCATCGATTGGGAGATGGTTGAATAAATTATGGCATATGTTGGTGATTGAATATTATTGTGCTGAAAGGAATAAAGAAATGGAGGAATTCCATGTAAACTGGAACCTCCAGGAATTGATGCAGAGCAAAAGGAGCAGAACCAAGATAACATTATACACAGAGATTGATACACTGTGGAATGATCCAATGTAACAAACTTCTCTACTAGCAGCAATGAGATTGGCCTCAGACACTTACTAGTTGTGTAACCCTGGGCATGTCATTTAACCTTATTTGCCTTAGTTTCTTCATCCACCAAATGAGCTGGAGAAGAAATTAAAAATCACTCTAGTATCTTTGCCAAGAAAATGCCAAAAGGGGTCACAAAGTGTTGGACACAACTGAAACAATTGAAAAAACCAACTTTCTGGGCCAGAGTGAGGTACTGTTAAAGAAGAAGATAGTAGAAAAAGGCATACCAGGAGCTCCAGGAGGCAGGCAGAATGGCTATGCCCTGGAGAAGCTAGCTGCTGCCTCATAAGATCTTCAGTGGAAATCATTCTGCTAATTCCATGATCATCACAAAGCTCATTCCATGCCTGAAGCCACATATGATCTTTTTCAGGGTATTTTCTGGGATGTCAATAATTGTGATCAGTAGGGAGGAGAATTGGGAGAGCAATTGACTGTGAAAATTAAACCTGAGCCAGACTTGGATGTACCTGTGTCCTCTCATAAGCTTTCATCAATAGGTCGATCAGTTTAATCCAAGAGCACTAAGTCATGAGGTAGGTGCTTGTGCCCCCTATAACACAGGCTGTTGCATTATAACCTTATCCATGTTGAAATGACTACATGGTTCCTTCCTGCTCTGTCACAGATAGATCCACTTGCCATCATCCCTTCAGGCAAGGAAGGAAAACAAATTCTATTTCATGAGGCCAGGTAGTCTGGTGTTTTTTTTTCATTTTTCAATTCTTGATGTCACGTCAAACTGACTTCAGCCCATCTCTGCCTTGACATAGGCGTCCAGCCTTTCCATAATTTTCACAGCTGATCTATAAAAAGAAAGATAATACTACTGCTGCACAGTAAGAAATGATGAGCAGGTTAATTTTAAAAAACATGGGAAGACCTAAGTAAAATTATGAAGAGCAAAATGAGCAGAATCAAGAGAACATCATATACAACAAAAATATTGTTTGAAGAACAATTTTGAATGCCAACTTCTAGAAAAAGAACTGATAAATACAAACATGTACAATGTAGTTTGTAGATATACACATACATACACACACATATATGTATATATATAAATATAATTACATGATGCCTTCTCCAGTGTGAGGCAAACAAATTAATTTAAGCTGAAAAAATAATAAAGGAGAAAGAAATTTTTAAAAATCAGGCAGCAGGACTCAAAGAAATTTTCCTAAGCTCAAACATTCCTTTCTGTTCTGGTCTGTTCAAAGAAATGGTATGATGCCATAGAAAGAACCCTAGGAGATATTTTATCTCTCTGGTTCTCCATTTCCTTACCTGCAAAAGCAAGAGGGTAAATCTGCATTTGCTGTGGCCAAGACTTCAGTCAGTTAACAGCATAGTCTGGCATGTACCATTTCCATGTATCTGCAACACATGGAAATACAGAGGCACAGAGTGCCAACCAAAACTACGTCACCCAGAGGGCAATGTTTCGGATTGCTTTCACTCTCCTTCCATTTAAGATAAACATTTCTGTAAGCATAGTAATAATTGTTGTTGTTGTTCAGTCATTTTCAGTCATGTCTGACTCTTCGAGACCCCATTTGTGGCTTTCTTGGCAAAGAGACTAGAGTGGTTTGCCATTTCCTTCTCCAAGTAATAATAATAGCAAACATTTAAATGATGACCTAAAGCTTGCAAAACACTTAAAATATATTATCTCATTTGCTCCTCTCAACAACCCAATGAAGTAGGTGCTATTATTATTACCATTTTATAGATGATGAAACTAGAGCTGAAAGGGGTTGTGATTTCCCCTGCATCATAGAACTGTCAAGTCTCTGATTTAGGATTCCAACTCAGGTCTTCCTGACTCTCTCCACTAGGTCATCTAATGTAATAGGTCAGCCTGTAAAACACCAGCAAGAGATTCTGGCTCTCTGTACTTTTATCCATTGCCTACAGGCAACCCTAGAATAGGAAAGTGGTAATGAAGTCCTCAGGGCTATGGCCCACAGCTGTTGTCTGAGCCTACATCTCAGCTGCCCAAACTTCTTTAATATTTTCACAGGCAAATAATGTAATTGCTATTCTTGTGGTCATGAGCTCCCACATCTCTCATTCTCCACAATTCCATTTTTATATTCTTCATTTCTCCTTTACTTCAGCTTCATGCCCTTGAATCCATCCCTTCCTGGCAGCTTCCCTTCGCTTCTGACCCATATCATTCACTCCCTCTCTCAATCTCATCTTCGATATAGTCCTATCTGCTGATTCCTTCCCCTTTGTCTATAATTATGCTTGTTTCCCTGTCCTTGAAAACAACAACAACAACAACAAAAAACTCTTTCCCTTGACCTTCCAACTCTTTCCAGCCATTCTTATACTTCTCCCTTTTTAGTGTTCAACTCTCCTAGAAAGAAGAGCCTTACACTGATTTATCCACACAAAAGATGTTCTTTTTCCCATCTCCATGCTTCTGCATTGACTTTCCCATATGCCTGGAACACATTTCCTCCATCCCTCTGCCTCTTGGGCATTCTTTGCTTCCTTTATCAGATATAAATAAATGAATGAATTTAAAAAATTTATATCAAGCCCTTACAGTCTCTGAATTCAATGGGTTCATATTCCAATAGGGAAGTCAAAAAAAATTGCAGCTTCAAGTTCACATTCTAATGGAGGGAACAAGTAGGGAACAACATAGATAGAAGGTTTTAGCCTCAAGATAGATGGAAACATCCCAAGAGCCTTAAGTCTCATTCCTTATTATTGTTTGTCCTTTTTTTTTTTAAACCCTTACCTTCCGCCTTAGAATCAATACTATGTTTTGGTTCCAAGGCAGAAGAATGGTAAGGGCTAGGCAATGGAGGTTAAGTGACTTGCCCAGGGTCACAAAGCTAGGAAGTGTCTAAGGCCAGATTTGAACCCAGGACCTCCCATCTGTAGACCTGGCTCTCAATCCACTGAGCTCCCTGTCCTTCCTTTCAAAGAGGATCAATGACATCATGGGGTGTTACCTTGACTTGAGCATGAATTATATTTACGTGAGACAGAGTTGCACAAAAAGTCATCAACTTTCCTCTCTCTTCCAGTCAGGGAAGTTCAATGTAAACATTACTTATACCAGTAGTGTGAAAATCAAGTAGAAACAGGAGCCACTAAACCATATAGAAGGACCTCTGTGGGTGGCATATTGACCAAGAAAACCAACCTGTTCACATAGTTTTTAAAAAATATTAATAATCAACACATTAAAATCAGGTAGGAACTATATTTTAATCTGGTTTGCATCACAGTTGAGAGAGCAATGGGCAGCCTGTGGCTCATGAGCCACATGTTTGACAAATTTATTTTTAAACTTAACTTCTAGGGGCAGCTATGAGGCTCAGTGGATTGAGAACCAGGGCTAAATTGGGAGGTCCTGGGTTCAAATTGGACCTCCACACATTTCCTAGCTGTATGACTCTGGGCGAGTCACTTAACCCTCATTGCCTAATCTTTATCACTCTTCTGCCTTGGAACCAGTACACAGTATTGATTCTAATACAGAAGGTAAAAGTTTAAGCAAAAAACTTACCTTCCAGAGAAACAGGATAGGTGAAAGGAAGGAGATAGGGTAGCAACTTCTACCCATTCCTCCTAGCTTTGCCTTTGGTTACAAAAAAAAAATAGAATATACCATCTTTCCCTGTGTGCCAGTCCTTCAGATACTCTGCAGAAATCTAGCATGTCCCTCCTAGTTCTTTTAGTCTTTCTCCAAATTAAACAACTCTAACTCCTTCTGCCCATCCTCACACGGCAGAGTGTAGAAGTCCTTCCCAAACCTGGTTGCCTGCTTCTGGATGCTTTCCAAATTATCGTCATCTTTTTAACACTCAGAACTGAACAAAATACAACAAATGTGGTGGGATAAGAAGTCAATTAGGCCTTCCAGCTTTCCTGGAAAGGGTTGCCCTGAGGACAAATCCTGACTGTTCTTCATTTAACCCTTCTCTAAGATTACTGTAAATACTGCCTCCTCCCAGAAACAAATGGCTATCAGATGATTGAATTCATTCATGCAAGCAAGTAAGCATCTCTTTCTCTGTTTAACACCTAACATTTATATAGCAGGTATTATTTCCTGGGAGAGGTACCCCTAGATGATCAGGAAATTGGCTTTAAAATGCTAATAATCCTGCCAGCAAAGAGTTCTCTTCTTGCATTAAAAGAACTGCCTAAATGTAGGTTCTTGCATGCAGATACCAGGAATCTAGAACCAGATCCATTCCAAAAGTTTGGGACTAGGTCTTAACAATCAGATGGAACTAATCTGGGAATCCGAGTGTCTACTCATGTAGCTCCTGTAATGTGCTCAGGGAAACAATGGCAGATTCAGTAGCAGGAATCCCACCTCAGGAGCTGGGGGCTCCCCTGGGCTCACTTGTAGGCAGCACCACAAATCAGGTATCTACATCCATCTACTTCCTAGCCCACAGATAACCTCCAGAAGGTATTTTCAGTCTTTATCAAGAGTAGACTTCACAGTTACAGCGTTCCTGCTGTCAGAATCCAGAGACCTCTGACTCAGGCATATAATGGAGATGGGTTCAGGTACTGTCAGTGGTATGCCTGTCATTTACCTCATAACACAAATTCATCACCACTCAAGCCTTTGGTCTTCTCAGACCCCAAGACCCCAGGCTGTGAAAAATACACACAAAGCATCCTTAGGGATATATAGCAAACAGAAAAACCTAGAGAAAGCCATCAAGGGCACCAGATTCACTGAGCTTTACTACTCCACCACAGACAGGTCTCACCTAATTTGTTCATTTTCTCTCCCTCTTTCTTCCCTCCCTTCCATTCCCACAAACCCTCCCCTTTTCTCTCCTCTTGTCTCTTCTCTTCAACCATCCATATCTCTCCTTTCCCCTTTCCACCGTTTTCTTTCTCCAACCTTCCAAATAGGGTTTTGTTCAACCCAAAGAATTTCAGTATTCAAGGTAGCATTTCAGACATAATCATTGGAGAGCATTTTCAGAGTAGAAAAGCACCTCTTCAATCACACCTGCCTCCTGTCTCCTATAAGGCTGTCATCCCTGAACATACAGACAATAGCTCTTAGGATGCTCGCATAGAGCTCACCCCTACCTTTCTTCCCTGGAGTTGAAAGAAACCTTCCTGTGATGCCACATGGTTATCCCTGACCTCGATACACTCAACTCACTTCCCTTTCTTTCCCAGCTGGACTCAACCAATCCCTAAGGTCCCTATTTCTATTTTATGCTGCAGGTTCTGGATTTCTGGTTAGCATGCACAGCTCCGGAATTGGACAGCTATACTTAGCAGTCCTTCCGGGCCTTTCCCCTTGGCTCTCTGCCTGGGTCCAAAGGAGACTTCCCGGGATAGGCCAATGTAAAAATCACTTCTTTGGTTTTTGAACTGATGCGCCTATTAATGCATACTGGCAGCTCCTTAATTATGCAGATAATCTCACAGGCCATCTAGCTTCCTGTCATAAGAAAGCCAGCTTTGTTTGGAGAGACAGTGGTGGGGGAGTGAGTCCTGTTCTTGGAAGCCTTTAAAGTGATCTTTATGTAACCCAGCAAAACCTCCCCCTTTGGAGAAGTCAGATGTGGCAGAGGGAAACGGGAGGCAGGGGAGCGACATGAGAGGACTGTCTGCTGAGATCCCCAACGGTGTCAGACAGAAAAGGCAGCAGAGATTGCCTGAACAATTGATTTATAGAGAACAAGCTTGGGAGACAGGGGGGAGAGCAGTATAATTACCCCCCAGCACTATGGTCTGCTCGTAAATTATTCAATTACATAACCAGGCAGTGCGTGGTGCAGGCCGATTCTGTCACCTAAGCCCATTCCAGCCCATTGAGATCAGTCATTTCAAAGTCCACTGCATTTCCAAAGGAAGAGTTCTTTTGCCTTTTCCCTACTTTTCTCCTATAATGATAGACTCTCTGAAGCCTTAGATGGCACCTCAGGGGTATAAACCCCAGAATTGCCAGGTGAGGTTCAACCGGTCTCTCTACAACACCTCTGTGGACAGCTCACAACCTATCAAGGCAGCAGTTGGACAGAAATGGTTATAAAGAAGCTCTTCCTCCCTGTCATTTAGCTCAGAATTCCAGAGCCACTGTAGAACAAGGAACTTTAGAGAGCAAGTCTCTGAAGGTTCTAAGTGGTACAATGGACAGAGCTCTAGGCCTAGAGTCAGGAAGAACTGAGTTCCAGTCCCATCTCAGATACTCCCTAGCTGTGTGACCCTAGACACATCACTTTATGTTTGTCTACCCATTTCTTGCACTGTAAAATGGCTATAATAAATCTCACCTACCTCCCAGAGTTGTTACGAGGATTCAATTCAATGAACATTTATTGAGCATCTACTATGTGCCAAGTACAGTGCTAGGGATACAAAAAGAGACAAAATACAGTCATTGTCATCAAGGAGCTTATCATCTAATGGGGAAGAGAAGGACAACAGGCAAATAAATATTTACAAAGCAAGTTACAAATGATATAGTCTATTGTTCATCCTTTGTTTTCAAACAGGACCAAAAACATCATGGGCTGATGTCTTGATTTGATCATTAACTGGATTTAAGTGCAGTAGAGTTGCACCAAGTCCTCAGACTCACTCTCTTTTCCTGAGTCATTGAAGTCCAGTGGCCAGACAAAAGTCAGGAGGACTGGAGATGGATTGGGATGCAGTGGATGGATGGCCTTGACTTCTTTGATGTCTGACCAAGCCATAAGCACTACATAGTGTCTGCTTTATGGCTATTGGAACAAATTGTTCTCATCTGCCCATTATGTTGGGGGGAAGTCTTCACATGCTTGCAGTAGACATCCCCTAACTCACCAGTGAGTTTAAGGCCTATCAGTTACCTTCATCTCATGTTAGCCCATCTGCTGAAATGGTTTTTACCAGAGTGTGGCTGCTGTGCATGTTACAGCTTCTTGGAGGCACAGATGATAAAACAGGTGGATAAAAGGTAGACACCAAAGATAGATAAGCAACTACTAAAGGGGATCAGAAAACCCTCCCACCAGAGGTGCTAGTAATCTCTGCCCATCCTTCCATACACCCCACAGTATAAATAGGAAATAATTAACAAAGGGAAGGCACTGCAATTAAGAGAGCTTGAGAAAGGCTTCCTGTAGAAACAATATTTGTAAAAAGTGTTTAACACAGTTCCTAGCACATAGTATTTTATCTTTAATAATTCAATTTACCAGTTTATATATTATATAATATAATAACATTATATTATACAAAACATTATTGTTTATATAATATTTTATATAATTGAATTTTAATAATTCTGTCTTATAGAAAAGGATACTAAGGCCAAAAGAGATAAAGTGATTTTCTAGAGGTCACACAGATATCTATGTGCAAAAAGAGACTAAAGCCTATNAAGTGATTTGCTAGAGGTCACACAGATATCTATGTGCAAAAAGAGACTAAAGCCTATGTCTCTTGACTCTCAGGACAATTTTCTTTCTACCACACAGTACAGACACTTCTCTCTTTACCTAAGTTGACCACTCCAGAGACCTCTACATAAAGTCATTTACCATAATTTGAATTTGCCCACAGATTGGGGAAGGAAAAGAGTAGGAAAGGGTTCAAGTCCCACGAAGGGTTAGAAGGCTGCTACATGGTTCAAGGACATGTGGGAGTCAGAGATAGAGAAGCAAGAGCAGGAAGAGGAACACATGGGGTTTAGGGCCAGTCATGTGGAGGTGTGACCTGAAGGAGGGGTGTAGGGGTAGAAGGGGAGGGAAGATATGTGGAGGCTCATCACGGACACAGATAGGAGAGGACCTTTGACATGCAAGACTGGGGATGAACCCAAGTGCAGATGGAGTGATGACAGGTGGACTGGATATAAGAGTGGGTAGGAGGACTCAGGCAAAAGTCTTCTTTATCTGTCCTGGAGATCTCAAGCCAATCCCCCATCTCAGTTACTCCATCTTTCTACCATTCTACTGTTCTGCTTTCACTTGGATGGTTTTTGTTGTTGTTGCTGTTTTCTGATGGGGAATTGAGGAGGCCAAGAAGCAGAGCCAAGAGATGGAGAGAGCACAATACTGTACCACAAAGTTAATGTGGATATTTTTTTAGAAATTCAGATTTTTCTCAGAATTCTTTATGTAAAGTCAAATTTATGTAATGCAAATTTACCTAAAGCGAGAACTGTCCTAACTGTCTCTAACTATTATCCACTGGCCCTAATTCTGCCTTCTAGAGCTACTCAATACCCAAGGCAATCTTTAAGTGCCTGCAGAGGTTATCACACTTCCCTTATGCTTTGTCTTTTCCAGGCTTTATATCTCCAGTTTCTTCTTCAGTAACATAGTCCCTTCACTATCCTAGTAATCTTCTCATGAACAGAAAAGTTTGTTAATATCCCTCCTAAAGTAGGTAAACACAATTGAACCAGCACTAAAAAAATAAAGATGATGATAATGAATTATAATAACTGGCATTTTATAACACTTTAAGGTTTTCAGAGTTTTGAACACACTATCCCATTTGATCTTCATAATAACTCTATGAGAAAAGGAGATAGGTTAATTATTATCATTCCTATTTTACAGAGGAGAAAACTGAGGCTGAGATTAACTGACTTGCTTGTGGCCACAGAACTTGAAAATGTCTATAGTGATAATGATTCTAAATCCAGCTTTTTATCTCCTGAGCCAAATTGTTTAGCCTCAACATAGAAAATAGTAGAACTGTCATCGTCTTCCCATTAGATATTATGATTCTATTTCTGTCCTAAAAAATTGTGATATTTCCCTCCAACTTCATAAAAAATGGAACTTGTTAAGCATTTACTATGTATAAAGTAGAAGTAGTCAGATGACTCACTGGAAAGAGCACGGTGCCTAAAGTCAAGTAGACCAGAGTTCAAATCCAGACTCAGACACTTGCAAGTTGTATGACCTTGAGCAAGTCACTGAACTTCTATTTGTTTTAATCTTCTAGAGAAGGAAATATTCTAATATCTTTGCCTAGAAAAACCCATAGACAATATGGTCCACAGAGTCATAAAGAGTTAGATATGATGTAACAACCAAACAACATGTATAAAGTAATGTCTTTGGTGCTTTGGATTTGAAGACAAAAAATGGACAAATAGAACTTAGCCTCAAAGAATTTCCATTCTACTTCATATAATGCAACATATAAATAGCTAAGGAAATGAGAGATAATGTGTGGAGAAAGAAAACATTAATATTAGAAAGATTAGAGAGGCATTGCATCATGAGTGACAGCAAAGTTGAACCTTGAAGGAAGCTAAGAATTCCAAGATGGGGAAGAGAGGAAAGAGTGCATTCTAGTCTAGGTGAAGGCACAGTGGCAAGAAATGGAGTCTTGGTTTTCTTTTTAAAATCATTACCCTCTGTCCTAGTAATAATTCTAAGATAGAGGGGCAAGGGCTAGGCAAATGGAGTTAAGTGACTTGTCCAGGGTTACCCAGCTAGGTAGTGTCTGAAGTCAGATTTGAACCTAAGTTCTCTTGACTCCAAGCCTGGCACTCTATCCCTGTGTCACCTAGCTGCCCCTATAAATGGAATCTTGAGGTTAGGAAGGCAAGTAGACCAGAGCATCTAATTGGTATATTTGGGTTTCCAGGGCTCATGAAACCCAAATAGTCCCCAAAGCTCCACAGCAGTATGACCTCAGAGGGAGGCTAAAGCAATTCATTCTCTAAATAGAGCAGCTCCAAAGCTATCATTGCCTTTTTCCCTACTCTTCACAGTCCTTTGTGGGAAAGGAGAAGGGCCCGAGCCATCTTCCCCAGGGCCCCCAGATATTTCAGAGGATTAGACACCAGGTGATCAGGGTATAGGTGATAGAGGTGATGTTTAGGTCAGAGGAGAGAATACTTAAAAGGCTTCTTTTAAGTATTATTAAGGGCACTATTAGGAAGAATAAGTTTAATGGCTTGTTCTGTTTGGCCCTAGAGGGAAGAAGTCAGAGCAACGAATGGGAATTGAAGTCAGCAATTCCAATATAAGGGGTAAGAAACTTTCAAACCACTAGAGCTACATAAAAATGGAATAAACTGTCTGAAGAGATAGTGAGTGAATTCCCCATAACTGAAAATCTCTAAGCAGAAGCTAGGTGACTACTTGTTGGGCTATTTATAGGGTCATAGACTTTTGAGCTGGAAGGATCTTAGAGATCTTCAAGTCCAAACCCTTCCCTGAGGAAATGGTGAAGTAATCTGTCCAGGACCACACAGTTAAAAAGTATCTGAGAGAAGATTCAAGTCTTCTGAAGTCCAAGCCCATCATTCAGTCCATATGGCATGTTGCCTCTCATGAGGATTCATGTTTTAGGGACTGGATGGATCTATATCTAGCTATCTATATATGTATCTTAGCCTATTCCCATATGATTTTTCCTGCTATCTAGGGTTCTATATTATGAAAATTTGAGGAGCCATGTAGCTTGGAGATTATGAATACAGTTACCCCTCCCACATGATGACTTTCTCCACAATGATTTCAATATTTCATGGCTGGCATAACAAATTAAATGGGAATTTGGGAGTAGTTTTGCAGAAGCCACAGACAGCACACAAAGGCCAACAGATGACATAAAAAAGTTTAGAAACTCAGAAATGCACAAATTATATGTATGGTATTATGGGATATCAACATATTTTACCTTTTAATACTACAAATATATATCATTTCTTTTTAAAAGTTAAAATAAATAAAAATTAAAGTTTACAAAAAGGACATGAATGCCAAAAATTTCTACATGGACTTTCCCAATCATGGGGGCACTGCATCCCTAACCCCCGCAATGTGGAAGGGATCCCTATACTTGGTACAATGCCATGCACTAAAAATGCTTACAGCCTTATAGACCAATGTTATATCTGGAGGATTGTGGAGAATAGTTTTGACAGTTATACTGGCCTGGTTCTCGTAGTTTCTTGGTTGAGTTCTCAAGGATACTTTGAGGCCTGTAGTTGTAGTTTAGGGATTTATCATCTGTCAGGTCATGAAAAAAAAAGTGTGGTCCTGCTATGTGATTCTAGTCACTAGAGGGTATCTTGCTAAGCATTCATCAGGTACTCCATTCTTGCAGCCTACCGTGATGTGTTTGTTGTATATTTTCTATTTCTTTGCAGAAGCTGCCTTGTTTTGTTATATTACTATGATCTGTGCAGCTCCTCACATTCCTAGCTGCCAACTCTCTTTAATTCATTTCAGCAAAATCTCATTATCCCTTCCGCTTCTGACTGTCTCTGTCCCTGACCACAAAGCCTCAGCTTTCTTTTCACTCTGGAAGCTCCTTCAGCACCCAGCACCCTAGAATATCCTTCTATTCCTACAGCCCTCTTTAAAGGTTGATCAAGGATTTAGCAGCCAAAAGGGGAGAGGGAAGAAATTAAAGATACCAGAAATGTCAAAAGCAGAAGCATGGAGAAAAGAAGTGCTGAATCTGTCAGGACATACATGTTTGTGTGGCGGACTTGGAGAAGAGCAATGCAGATGCCCTCAGGCCACTCTTGGTCCTGATTCCGTGCTCCCCTGCTCGGCCCTCCTCCTGCCTCTCTCCATTCTCACCTCCTGTCTTTTTCCTGCTAAGGAACAACTAGATTCCAAGGATCTGATCAATAATTGCTATTATTATTGCTCATTTTTCTGATTTTACTGCTTTGAAAGAAGCTGCCGTCCGGGGCCTCTCCGGCAACAATGACAGAGCCTGGGCCAGGCCTTTGGAAGAACGTGGAGTCCTTCTCACACATGATCACCCCCATTCTTCTCCTCCCTCTCAGGCATAGCAATCCTCTCCTAACCATGTGCCTTTGTTCTCTGCTCAAATCAGAGTGGAGTCATTGTCCTTCACAATCCCATGGAAAAGAGACTGGAGATTAACATTTCCCTCTGCTATTCAGGCAGGGAATCAGCAAGCAGACAAAATCAGTGACTTCCCCAGCAAGGCAGCCCATAGAAAAGCTGAGAATGGGAGTCAATAATGCTTTGAAAGGCATGAAGCCCGACATGAGTATAAGGCACTATTATTACCATTATTACCTGTGCGACCCTTACCAAATCACTTAACCTTCCTGAGCCTCAATTTCCTTATCTGTAAAATGCTCTTCCCATCTCACAGGATTGCTGGGAGAATTTCATTCTAGAATATTATGTGCAAGGCATCATGTTAGGTGCTGGGGATGCCAGCATGGAAACCACATAGGCCATGACCCAAAGGAGATTCTTGCTATTTATTCTCCATCTCTAGGTCTACCAGCTCCATCTCCACTGACCATACTAACATACACAAATTTCTTAACACAAAAACTGTCTTCCCTTGATCCAAACATTATGCCCTGAGATATTCCATATCTCTCCTCCCTTCTCTGTGTACTAGACCATCCTGATGGTCCCATCACTACCTGAAGCCAACGTGTTGGATTTCACCTCTCCTCCAGGGTTCTTTGGAACTCTTAAGGGGACTCAGGAGTATCTAGGCCATCTGCCAGGGGCTCCAGCCCCCACTGATGTTGCTCCCTCAATTGCAAACGTGGGTCCACTATACCCCAGATCCATTTTAACAAGTCAAATTAGCTTTTACAAAGGAATATTTTCCTTCAAAATGTATTATCACTACATGTATAACCCAGTGAAATTTTTTGTCAGGACTGGAGGGGGAAAGAAGAAGGGAGGGAGACAGCATGAATCATGTAACTTTGGAAAACTTATTATGTAAATTTTGTATTGGAATAAAAGAAAGATAAAATTTAAAAATAAATAAATCTATGATGATAAAAAAGCAGTATCAAAAGTTTATTCCCCCCTTCTCTGTGTACTTCAAATCTTCCTCTATATGCTCCTTTCCTTACATTATCTCAGTTTCTGGGGAGGGGAAAAGGATTAGATTCACAGCTTAGCTCCACTTTTTTGGAGCACAGTCCCATCTCCAAGTCCTTTCTCAGGCCCTAAGAATCTTGGCTTCCCAGAGTTTCCATATTGGGCTAGCTAGCAAACTGACTGCACCATCCTGCCTGCAATCCTGGGGTTGAGGTCATCCCATGCCTCAATTCCCAGGTCAGGTGTCCCCTGAAACTGAGGAAGATGAGCAACTTAGAACAGAAATAAACACACCTAAACTCATTTCTCAAAGCTGGGGTAAAAGAGGAAGAGCAGAGGGAAGAAGTTCTTCCCCTCTCACCAATTCAGTTCATGGCTCCTGGGCTATGAATGAACTGTGATCTGGACACAGCAGCAAGAGTAGTCGAAAGAGCAGCAGAAAGGGTGAAATGACTGGCTGAATCTCAACAGTTTTGAAGATGCAGGCAGCCAATCCAAGGCTACCACCAACAGTGTGGTAGAGGTTGCAGAGTCCTCCATGTTAGGCAATCTGGACATGCTCCAAAGACTCCTCAAGGACATTCAAATATTAGGAGAATTGAGTATGTCCAGACAAGCCTGGGTTATATCTGATAAGTTCATTGCCCCTAGTTTCTCATCCTCATTCACTCCTCAGCCTCCTATAATCTGATTATATACACTACCACTCTACTGCATTGATCTCTCCAAATCACCAGTGACCTCTTAATTGCTTAATGGTCTTTTCTCAGTTCTCATCCTCCTTGACTTTTCTGCAATATTTAATTTAATACTCCCTTGACCTCTGTGACACGGTGCCCTCCTGGTTCTTCTCCCTCCCACGTTTCTGACCAATCCTTCACTGCTTTCCTTTGCACATCAAGCCATCTTTCTTCTCCTTCCTCCTAACCATGAGCATTCTCCTCACCTCTATACTTGGTTGTTTTTATTTAATTTCATATGATCTCTCCTTTGGTAATCTCATTTGTGTCAATAATTTCTTTTTTTTCCTTACCTTCCATCTTAGGATCAATACATATATAGGTTCCATGGCAGAAGAGTGGTAAGGACTAGACAAGGGGGTTAAGTAACTTGCCCAGGGTCACACAACTAGGAAATATCAATGGCCAGAATTGAATCCAAGACCACTCATCTCTAGATGTGGCTCTCAATCCACTGAGCCACCTCACTGCTCCTATGTCAATAGTTTCTAGTTGCCACTGTTACACAGATATTTTCCAAATTTACATCCCTACCCCACAAATATGCCTTGGAACCCTAGAGTCAAATCTGAATATCTGTACCCAGATGCCTTTGACACTTCAGACTTAAAATATCTAAAATAGAATTTAGTAGTTTCCATATAAAACCCGCCCCTTGTCCCAACTTTTCTACTTCTGTTGATGGCATCACTATTCTCCCAGGTCCCAAGACTGGTAAATTCAGTCATCTTTGACACTCTACCTTCTTTTACCTGCTATATCCAGGTGCTAAGTCTTGTTGATTCTCTTCCCCAGAGTTCAGCCCCTTATTCCCTCTCACCTCAATTAGAAGAATAGCTTCCTAAATGCCTTGAATCTCTCCCTTCCCAATCCACCCTTTGCACAGCTGCCAACATAATCCTCCTGATGTACACCTGCATTCTCCTGCTCAAAGACCTTTGATGGATCCCCATTGCCAATAAGATAAAATGCAAAATGCTCATCCTGGCATTTAAGACTCACCATAATCAAACACCAAACTTGTTTTTCATTCCAATTTCCATCTTTATCTCCTCAACATCCCATCAAAAATGGATTGAAAGGGGGCAGCTGGGTAACTGTTGTGTGCAGATGCAAAGCATGGAATCCCTGCAAAGAGGGTGAGGCTCTCCCTGTACCTTTGCAGGGATTCCATGCTTTGCATCTGCACACAACAGTAACTCAGTGGATTGAGAGCCAGGCCTAGAGATGAAATGTCCTGGGTTCAAATTTGACCTCAGATACTTCATAACTGTGTAACCCTGGTCAAGTCACTTAACCCCCATTGCCTAGTCTTACTGCTCTTCTGTCTTGGAACCAATACACAGTATTGATTTTTTTTAAACCCTTACCTTCCATCTTAGAATCAATATTGTACATTAGTTCTAAGACAGAAGAGTGGTAAGAGCTAGGCAATGACAATTAAGTGACTTGCCCAGGGTCTCTCAGCCAGTCTGTGTCAGAGGCAGGACAACTAGGAGCACAATAAACATTTGTCAGCATTGTAGGTATCATTGTCACACGACTCCCAGCTCTGGGGCTCCCAAGCTTTGCGCATGGTGGCCTATGTACGTCTCATTCAGTCTTGAGTGTGCCGCAGTTGTTCCATAAATATTCAGCAGCTCCAAGAACAACAATAGGAAGAAGCCACTGTGGAGAAAACAATTGTCACCCAGACCCTGTTTTGCTTTCTCAGATGCCCCAGAGGTTTTTCCTTCACATTCACAGGCACGTAAGCTTGGAACTGAGTCCCCCTTTCATCCACCTCTCCCTAAAACAGCCACTACTCACAGAGGAAGAAAACAACAAGGTACTCTGTTTCCCAGGCCTTCGCTTAGCTCTCGCCTGGACCCTCACTTGACCAGAGCGAATCAAGATGAGACTCTTTCTCAGACTAACACCCGGCTCATCAGGAGCTATGCTATTTTCTCAGCAACCAATGGCTGGCTTGCTCTGCAACTTGCTTGCTCTCTTCCCTGGCAGGGTGAGCATACCTATTCTCCTCCCAGCAGCAACACAAAGCTTAGTGCCTGTCTCAGGGAACCTTTGTAACTAAGATTCAGAAATATTTAAATAGGAATATTTTCACTTGGGACAGAAGCTGTTGAGCAGGAAATAGGGGTGACTTGTTAAAGTTACCCAAATAGTCAATGGGAGAATTGGGATGGAGCCCAAGATCTTTTTCTACTATGCCAGTCAACCTTATTTTACAGATGAAGAAACTGAGGCCCTGAGACCTTAAGTACTTTGCCTAGGGTCACAGAATCTGTAGACAGCAGAGACAGGATGATAACTGTCTTTAAGCATTTGAGGAGCTGTCAGTGGGGTAAAGGATTAGCATGCTTTGCTTGGCCCCAGGCTGCAGAAATAGGAGCAGTGGGTGGAAGGTGCAGAGAGGTAGATTTAGACTTGAGGGAAGGAAAAATTAACTGACAGACCTATTCCAAAGTGGAATGGGGCTGTCTTAGGAGGTGTGGGAGTGTAGATTTGGAGAACTCAAAGGTCATGTAGGCCAAGTTCCTCATTTTATTGTGAAAAGGAAAGGGGAAGAAGAAAGGAGCATACATTTATTAAATCCTTACTATTTGCTAGGCATTGTGTTAAGTGCTTTATAAATATTACATCAGTTGATCCTCACAAGACTCTAGAAGTTAGAATGCTATTGTGATCTTCATTTTACAGATGAAGAAACTGAGGCAGGCTGAGTGCCAGTGCCACATTAGCTAGTAAGTGTCCAAAGCTGGATTTGAATTCAAATCTTACTGACTTCAGGCCCAGTGCTCTCTCTACAGTGCTGTCTAGTGGTAACTGAAACTTAGAGAGGGAGGTATTAAGGTCCCCTTGGCTGAAGGTCTTGCCTTCAGGAAAAGGCCACAAGACTACTTGTTGAATGGGAGGTGAGGGAGGGTCCATATGCATGTATAGGGTAGCATTTGGTGGTCTCTGAGATTCCTCACTTCTCTGAGGTTCTGTGGTAACTTCCACACCACTAAAGAGGACTTTAACAGAAAAATGGAGGTGAGGTGGAAGTGGCACAGTAGATAGGTGGTGCAATAGAAAGAGAAATGGATCTGGAGTCAGGAAGACTCATCTTAACAGGCTCAAATCGGGCCTCAGGTCCTTCCTAGCCATATGGCAAATCACTTAACCCTATTGGCCTCAGTTTCTTCATCTGTAAAATGAGCTGGAGAAGGAAATGACAAACCACTCCAGTATATTTGCCAAGAAAACCCCAAATTGGATCACAAAGTATCAGACAGAATTGAATGACACAACAAGAGGCATTAATGAGCCCAGCAGCAAGAAACCCAGGCTAGGGGGCAGCTGGGTAGCTCAGTGGATTGAGAGCCAGGCCTAGAGACGGGAGGTCCTAGGTTCAAATCCGGCCTCAGAAACTTCCCAGCTGTGTGACCCTGGGCAAGTCATTTGACCCCCATTGCCTACCCTTACCACTCTTCCACCTATAAATCAATACACAGAAGTTAAGGGTTTTAAATTAAAAAAAAGAAAGAAACCCAGGCTAGAGAGCAGAGATGTCCATGAGAAAACAGGTAGTGGAGAAAACCATATCTCAGGTGTAATTTGTATCTCAGGAAAGGGGCAGGCTCATCTTTGTCTCCATAGAGTAGAGGCAAACAGCCCAATCAAGAACTTGGGAGCAAATTTGAGAGTGTTTTTGTGTAAATATGAGCACCAAGATATGAGTTCTAAAGGATGCAAGAAAAGATGTGTAGATGACTCCTAGAAAGGAATTATGCTCCTTCCTCCCATATTACAGGAATCATACATTATATACCCTTTCCCCACACTGAATTCTTGGAGCAAAGCCCTGTTAGCCTCACTCTAGTTATAGCTCTGATGAAATGCTTCCTCCCAGAATCCTTTGCTGATTAACTCCAACCCATTCTCATGTCTTGTTTTCCCACCTGGAATATTTACCCTCATGAGATGACAAATTTAAAGCTGGAAGAGACTTCAGAGTCCGACCATTTCTTTTACAAATGAGGAATCTCTGACATAGAAAGAGGTTAAGTAATTGGCCCAAGGTCACACAGATTTGTAAATGGAAGAGCCAGTTCTTCTGACTTCATATTCAACACCCATTCCACCATATCATGATATCTCATCTTAGCCATCCTTCAAGGACAGTCTCCTATGGGTAGCCTTCCCTGACTACGTCAGTCTTCAATAACCTCACCCATCTCTCCTATGACATCACTACATTTACTGTTTTTGCCAGCTATTCAGCATTTATCAAATACTGTAGGGAGACATGTCGTTATTATTGCCCTTTCCGTATGTGTAGATCTTTTTCTCCTCCTCCCCACTCCCTAAGCACTCTCAGCACCAGGACCATGGACAGAGGTTCAGATCATCCTAACACAAGATTAGACATAGAACAGGTATTCAATTAATGTTTGTTAAATGGATTTCTCCTTTGCTTTATATTCCCTTGATACTTGACACAGAATTATTCAACACCACAGATTCTCAGAGCTGGAAGGGACTTCAGAGGCCATCTGGACCAACCAGAGAGGACCAGGGGTTTTATGGGGATGAATGGTTCATTTCTTGCTCATGTAAGTCTAACTTCTTTCCATTTTCTGATATCACAGGCAGGAAGGTGGCAATTAGAAAGGTTTCTTGGTATCGTAGAAGGTTAGGGAAAGGGAATAATACTGTGAAGAGGTGGGGGTGGGGGACTAAGTGGCTCAGTGGATTGAGAGTCAGACCCAGAAATGGGGGAGGTCCTGGGTTCAAATCTGACCTCAGACACTTCCTAGCTGTGTGACTCTGGGCAAGTCACTTAACCCCCCTGCCTAGCCCTAACTGCTCTTCTGTCTTGGAACCAATACACACTATTGATTCCAAGAGAAAGTAAGGGTTTATTTAATAAAAATAATTTTTTAAATTAAAAAAGAAAGGATTGGGACAGCACGAGAAAGGGGCATAGAGACAATCTGTTTCCAGAAAGATTAGGCCTAATACAATCCGAGTAAACCAAAAGTTTTCTTTCATTAGCATAAGTAAGATTTAGTGAAGTGAGGCAAAAAAAGAATTCCAGGATGAAGGAGACACCATGAGTGAAAGCATGGGCATGGCAATCAGCATCAGGTTGTAAAGTGACCTTGGATAAGCCTCTGCAGTCTTTTTGAATCAACTAGCTGGTGCAGTGGATAGAACACTGGGTCTGAAGTCAGGAAGACCTGAGTTCAAGTTCAGATTTAGACATTAGTGCTAGCTGCATGATCCCAGGCAAATCATTTTGCCTCTCCCTCAGTTTCCTCAGCTATGAAATCAGGATCATAATAGTACCTATATATCAGGGTTATTATGAGTCCCAAATGAAATAATAATAGAAATGGCTTAGCCCAGTATCTGGCACATAGTAGATATTATGGTAATGTTAGCTACTACTTTTTCTGAAGCCCCCCAGGGTTGTTGTAAGGATTAAATGAAATGATATCTGTGAGATTTGTTTAGCATAGTGCCTACTGCTATATAATAAGTGCTTAGTGAATACTTATTTTCATCCCCTTCCCTTCTCCTTCAGGGCTTTAGTTTACTTGTCTGTGAAACAAGGGGGTTAGTATAGTAGAAAAAGTCCTGATTCTTGAGTCAGAGACCTGGATTCTAGTTCCTCTAACACTGCTTGTACAACCTGGGCTTCCTAGCCTACCCTGGCTTCAGTGTCCTTATCTGTAAAATCAGGGGGTTGAACTAATTGATCCCTGAGGTTCTATCTACTTAACTGATCTATGATTTTATGATCTCTTAGGTGCCTTCTTGCTCTAAATCTGATGACACTCACCTAACAAAAGGCCAGGGGGAAGCAGAGAAATTCACATTGCAGAGTAATGGGAAATAAGGCTGGACAGGTCAGGTGAGGCTAAAAATGGGTGGTGGGTGCTGTAAAGGAGAACAAAGGGATTCAGACCAGATGAGGTAGGTTATGAGAAGCTGTTAAAGGTTTCTGGGGAGAGGAGTGAAATGGTGAAACCAATGTTTTACTTAGGAAGATTGGTATGATTGGTATGGCAATATTAGAGGAAGAATACAATGGAATCAGGGAGGCCAGGGATGAAGATCCTTCTGTGGAAGATACTAAGTACATGTGCTAGGGAGGTGGCAATTGTTGTTCAGTTGTTTTTCAGTCATGTCTAATGTTTCATGATCCCATTTGGGGTTTTCTTGGCAAAGATAATGGAGTGGTTTGCCATTTCTTTTTCCAGCTCATTTAACAGATAAGGAAACTGAGGCAAGCAGGATTAAGCAACTAGCCCAAGTTCACATGGCCAGGAAGTGTCTGAGGCCAGATTTAAATTCAGTAAGATGAGTCCTTCTTGCTCCAGGCCTGGCATTCCATCCACTGTGCCACCTAGTTGCCCCTGAAGTGGCAATGAGAACTGAAGGAATGAGATTGAGAGGTGTTTTTTCATTAGAAATTAACTGGATATGCGCAGGTAGGTGACCAGTAGATAGAAATCCAGGCCTAGAGATAGGAGGTCCTGGGTTCAAATTTGACCTCATACATTTCCTAACCATGTGACCCTGGACAAGTCACAGCCCCATTTGCCTAGCCCCTACTACTCCTTGGAACCAATACTTTCTAGGACAGAAGATGAGCAGTTTTTTTTCAAAGAAATCAACAGGATAGAACAGAAATGTTGAAGGAGAGGGACAGGCAAAAACTGACTCTGAGGTTTTGACCATTGAAGAGTTAGTGCCTCAGTGGTGCTTTATGGTTAAAGGCTTTGGGGACAAAGGAGTTCCCATAGTACTGAAAAACTGAGAGCACATTTTCTTCAAACCACCCTGTGTTATCAGTAACTAGTCATTATTCTCCCTCCTTGAGCAATTAGGTAGATGATGCTCAAATAAATTAAATGAAGAAAAGTTAATTGAGACTTGAACCCACATTTCCTGAGCTCCTAAGTCTTCCAGGACTCTTTCTGACTCACCTGGCCTATGCTGTTTGTTCACTTACTGGTTTCCCAAAGTTGCCATTGGATTACAAGAGAGCTCACAGCAAGTAGATGCAAGATTGACCCTCTAACTAGCCTGAGATCAGCTCACCCTAGAGACATAAAAATCAAGGGGGTCGCAGAGCCAAATGGAACTGTTCCTTCTCATGACAAGTTGCCCTTCCTGATGCAGCCTGCAGGGAAGGCTCTGTCGGCTAGTATTGAAGCTGGATGAATCAGAATCACCATGTGCTCGTCTTTGAGGCAAAAACCAGTGATAGCACTAGTAGTCATGGATGTGAGTCAGAGCACCCCAAGGGCGATGCCCTCATCTTAAAGGGCTGCTTCATTTGTCTTTTTTTGGTCTTTTTTATTTTAACAAATTTCTACATAGGTTTTCTGAAGTTATATGATCCAAATTATCTCCCTTCTTCCCTTCCCACCTCCTGGAGCTAGCAAGCAATTCGATTTGGGTTATATATGTATTATCAGGCAAAACATACTTCCATATTATTCATTTTTGTAAGTGAATCATCTTATAAAACCAAAACCAAACATTCACCCAAATAGATAAATAATAAATCATATGTTTTCATCTGCCTTCCTACTCCAACAGTTCTTTCTCTGGAGGTATATAGCATTCTTCTTCTTAAGTCCCTCAGAATTGTTCTGGATCATTGTGTTGCTGTTGGTAGCTAAGTCCTCACATTTGATTGTTCCACTATATTGCCTTTACTGTGTACAATATTTTCCTGGTTCTGCTTATTTCACTCTGCATCAGTTCACTTAGGTCTTTCCAGCTCTTTCTGAAATCATCCTGTTCCTCGTTCCTTATAGCACAATAGTATTCCATCACTATCATATACCACAATTTGTTCAGTCATTCTGCAATTGAGGGACATCCCTTTAGTTTCTAATTCTTTGCCACTCCAAAAAGAGCAGCTATAAATACTTTTATTTAAGCAGGTCCTTTTCCATTTTTTTTATTTCAGAGATTATTTTGAATCCACATAACTAACTTGAGATTAATGCTACCATTTCATAATGGGTGAAATGGAGCCAATCATCCCCAAGATAATTTTAGGGTCACAAAATTATATTTCTATTGAAGGTCCCAATATCCTCCCACCCAGGTTTATAAACCTCAGAGTCATTCTTGACTGCTCCCTCTCCCTTATCCACCATTTTGAATTAGCTTTTAAGTTCTACTGTTTCTATATCCATTACATTCATCCCCTTCTTCCCACCCACGTGGCCACTAATATAGTTTAGATTAGACCTTCATTAGCTCTTGCCTCCTAATGGGTCTCCCTGCCTCCAATTTCTTCCTGTTCCAATCCATCATCCATAAAACTGCCACAATAGCTTTCTCACCATGAATGCTACCCCTCTCCTCAGAAATCAGTATCTCTCCATTGCCTCCAGGATGAAACACAAACTCCTCAGCATGATATTAAAGACCTTTCCCAATCTGACTCCATTTAGCCATCTTAGACTTGTTACTCACCTTCATATGTTCCAACCAAAATGAATTAGACTTCTAGATTTTGCCCGAAATTGACTTTTCATCTTCTGCTCTGTGCCATCAACCCTGTAGGCCTAGAAGATAACTTTAATTCTGCCTTTCACAGTCCTCAGGATACACTTCTTCCTTGAAGCCTTCCCTGATAGCCTCAGTTGTCAATATTCTCTGCCTCCTCAAATTGCTTTTTGTTTACTTCATAGCATCACTGAATTAGAGAATTTGAAAAGACTCCATCAACCATATAGTTTAATCCAAACAATAAAGGAATTTCCACCATAACATTTCCATAACGAAGTTGTCCAAACCTTGTGCCTCCTAAGACAGTCCACATCGGGGTAACTCTAATTGTTGTTTGACCTACATTTCCAAAGAAAGCAAATAACATCATGGGGTGATGTCTTGACTTGCTCTGGAATTGGATTTAAGTGAAACAGAGTTGCACATGGTCCTCAACCTCACTCTCTCTTCCAGAGCCATTGAAATCCAGTGGCAAGACAAATTGAGGGTGACTGGTAATAACCCAGGATACAATGGACAGCTGTGGCATCTTTGATGTCTGCCCAGGTTCTAAGCATTTCAGAGTATCTGCTTCAGCTGCTTTCATGGCTATTGGACAATCCCAAGCATGTAAAGACTTTTCAGGTAGAATGGGTGAATAAGAACAATTTGTTCTGTAGTTATTAGGAAGAACCTGATATCAAGTTTTAATGTATCTATGATTTATGTGCATATTATGTTTTGTATCCTTCCTCCCTCACTCCTTGACCACCATAGAATGTAAGTTCCTAGAGGGTAGGAACTACTGTTTCATTACTGTCTTTGTATTCCCAATATCTAGCTTAGTTACTGGTGCATAGGAGATGTTTCATCAATGTTTGCTGGATTGAATTAAATATTATTGCTAGAAGACATCTTAGAGTAGAGATTCTCTACCTTTGATCCATGGACCCTAATGGGTCAATGGATAGATTTTAAGAGTTTATGAATTTATATAGGAAAAGAATTATATTTTATTTCCATGGTAATCCCATATATTTTTTGTACATTTAAAGACATTATTCTGAGAAGGGGTCTATAGGTTTCCCTATATTGATGATCCAAGAGATCCATGACACCCAGAAAGGTGAAGAATGCTGGCATTAGAAAAATAATCTAGTCCAACCTCAAAGAAATTGTGATCTGGAGAGTGTAAGGGTTATACCATGGTCACACAGTTGGTAGTACCAGAATTCAAATCTAGGTACTTTGACTCTAAAGTCTGCATACTTTCCATTGGATTCCTACTTTCTACAGCCAGTGCTAAGTCACTGCAAATGTACCACAGAACCTTCAGTACTGAGATATCAGTGAGTCAGTAGGGAAGGAAAGAAGCATTTATTAAGTGCTAACTATATGCCAGGCACTAGACTAAGAGCCTTACAAATATTATCCCATTTGATCTTCACCACCACTCTTAGAGATTGGTGCTACCATTATCCCCATTTTATAGTTGAGGAAACTGAGGCAAAAAGAGGTGAAGTGATTTGCCCAGAGTTATATAACTAATGAGTATCTGAGATAGGCTTTGAGTTCAGGTCTTCCTGACTCAAGACTCAAGGGCAGCTGGATGGCTCAGTGGATTGACAGCCAGGCCTAGAGATGGGAGGTCCTTGGTTCAAAATTGGTCTCAGACACTTCCTAGCTGTATGACCCTGGGTGAGTCACTTAATCCCTATTGCCTAGCCCTAATACTTTTAATTTAATTTAGCCTAACCACTTTTCTGCCTTGGAACCAATACATAGTATTGATTCCAAGATAGAAGGTAAAGGTTTAAAAAAAAGACCCAAAGATCTATAAGCTGTGCTACAAAGCTACCTGTTTACAATATCGCCTACTACATATAGAATTCTCTACTGGGTACCAGAAAGAGTTACAAAAGAGGAAAGAAACTGATCTTGGAGTCAGAAATCTGAGTTCAAGTCTCTTCTCTGAAAAATACTACCTGTGTGATTAGGGGCAAGTTACTAAAATCTCTGTTATTCATTATATTCCTTTATGAATATAATCTGAAATAAACAAAATTTAATAATGGAAAAATAATACAGAATGATAATGAAAGGGAAAAATAATGGGCTTTGTCATGAGAGAGAATCTTTATAAACCTTAACATATTAAACAATCCTGAGCTATTATGGTTATGTGAAATGCAGAAAGCACACTAGACACCTTTTTACTTATGGCAAGTCCCTTTATCAGTCTGAACCTCAGTTTCTGGAAAATGGTGGGGAGGGTAATATTTGCCCTGCCTACTTCACAAGGCAAGTGGTTTGTAAATCTTCAAGTGAAATAGCTCTTTGAATTGTTTTTATTATTACTGTATTATCTGCTCAGAGAAGGACAGGTAGATGGCACAGAGGATAAAGCACTGGACCTAGAGTCAGGAAGCCCTGGGTATAGATCTACTTTGGGGCACTTACTAGCTGTGTGATCCTGGGCAAGTCACTTAACACTGCTTCACTCAGTTCCTCATCTATAAAATGAGCTGAAGAAATAAATGGCAAACTACTCTAGTATCTTTGCCAAAAAAAATCAAAAAAACAAATGGAGGTCACAAAGAGTCAAACTCAATTGAAATGATTGACCAATAAAACCTGCTTGCAATCAATTGTATAAAAAAATCAAGCCATTCCCCAATTGATAAATGGGCAAGAGACATAAATAGGCAATTTTCAGATAAAGAAATCAAAAGTATCAATAAGCGCATGAGAAAGTGTTCTAAATCTCTAATAATTAGAGAAATGCAAATCAAAACAACTCTGAGGTACCACCTCACACCTAGCAGATTGGCTAAAATGATATTAGGGGAGAGTGATGAATGTTGGAGGGGATGTGGCAAAATTGGGACATTAATGCATTGCTGGTGGAGTTGTGAACTGATCCAACCATTCTCGCTGGCAATTTGGAACTATGCTCAAAGGGCTATAAAAGAATGCCTGCCCTTTGATCCAGCCATACCAGTGTTGGGTTTGTACCCCAAAGAGATCATAGATAAACAGACTTGTACGAAAATATTTATAGCCGTACTTTTTGTGGTGGCAAAAAAAACTGGAAAATGAGGGAATGTCCTTCGATTAGGGAATGGCTGAACAAACTGTGGTATATGTTGATGATGGAATACTATTGTGTTCAAAGGAATAATAAACTGGATTTCCATGTGATATGGAATGACCTCCAGGAACTGATGTAGAGTGAAAGGAGCAGAGCCAGAAGAACACTATTCACAGAGACCAATACACTGTGGTAAAATCTAATGTATTGGACTTCTGTACTAGCAGCAATGCAATGACCCAGGACAATTCTGAGGGACTTATGGAAAAGAACATTATCCACATTCAGAGGAAGAACCACAGGGGGGCAGCTGGGTAGCTCAGTGGATTGAGATCCAGGCCTAGAGACGGGAGGTCCTAGGTTCAAATCCATCCTCAGACACTCCCCAGCTGTGTGACCCTGGGCAAGTCACTTGACCCCCACTGCCCACCCTTACCACTCTTCCACCTAGGAGCCAATACACAGAAGTTAAGGGTTAAAAAAAGAAGAAGAAGAACTATAGGAGAGGAAACATAGAAGAAAAGCAATTGCTTGAACACATGGGTTCAAGCGGACACGATTGGGGATGTAGACGTGAAACTACCACACCAATGCAACTATCAACAATTTGGAAATAAGTCTTGATCGATGACACAAGTTAAACCAGTGGAAATGCACATCTGCTATGGTGGGGGGGAGGTCAGGGGGTGAAGGGGAAAGTAAGAGCATGAATCATGTAACCATGCTAACTTTTCTAAAAAATAAAAATTATTTTTAAAAAAAACCTGCTTACAAAAATCCCAGAAAACATATGCAAACACACACACACACACACACACACACACACACACACACCACCACCACCACCACCACCACCAACAACAACAACAACACAACAA
>NC_058132.1:205741544-205772613 GCF_016433145.1 Gracilinanus agilis
AGAGATCATAGATAAACAGACTTGTACGAAAATATTTATAGCCGTACTTTTTGTGGTGGCAAAAAAAACTGGAAAATGAGGGAATGTCCTTCGATTAGGGAATGGCTGAACAAACTGTGGTATATGTTGATGATGGAATACTATTGTGTTCAAAGGAATAATAAACTGGATTTCCATGTGATATGGAATGACCTCCAGGAACTGATGCAGAGTGAAAGGAGCAGAGCCAGAAGAACACTATTCACAGAGACCAATACACTGTGGTAAAATCTAATGTATTGGACTTCTGTACTAGCAGCAATGCAATGACCCAGGACAATTCTGAGGGACTTATGGAAAAGAACATTATCCACATTCAGAGGAAGAACCACAGGGGGGCAGCTGGGTAGCTCAGTGGATTGAGATCCAGGCCTAGAGACGGGAGGTCCTAGGTTCAAATCCATCCTCAGACACTCCCCAGCTGTGTGACCCTGGGCAAGTCACTTGACCCCCACTGCCCACCCTTACCACTCTTCCACCTAGGAGCCAATACACAGAAGTTAAAGGTTAAAAAAAGAAGAAGAAGAACTATAGGAGAGGAAACATAGAAGAAAAGCAATTGCTTGAACACATGGGTTCAAGCGGACACGATTGGGGATGTAGACGTGAAACTACCACACCAATGCAACTATCAACAATTTGGAAATAAGTCTTGATCGATGACACAAGTTAAACCAGTGGAAATGCACATCTGCTATGGTGGGGGGGAGGTCAGGGGGTGAAGGGGAAAGTAAGAGCATGAATCATGTAACCATGCTAACTTTTCTAAAAAATAAAAATTATTTTTAAAAAAACCCTGCTTACAAAAATCCCAGAAAACATATGCAAACACACACACACACACACACACACACACACACCACCACCACCACCAACAACAACAACAACAACAACAACAACAAAAACCCAGACCCATATTCTTTTTTTTCTTTTTTTTAAGATTAGCTCTCCCCATCTCATCCAGGCTGGAAGTACAGCAGCCTCTCATGGGCCCAGTCCTACTACTGAGCATCATAGCCCAAATCTGCTCTGTTTCTGACCTAGGCTAGTTCCGCCTTCCTTAGGCAACCTGCTGGTTTCTGCTCCTGGGGACTGATTATATTGGGCCAGACTTGGTACAGACATCCCATTGGCTTAACCCATTGTAGCCCAGAACTCCTGAGCTCAAGTAATCCACCAACCTCAAATTCCCCAGTAGTAGGGATCTCAGTTGTATGTCACCACATCCAGCTCATTCTTCCATTTGTAACAAGAGCCAACCTATGTAGTATGGGTGGAGATAGGCCTGGGTCCTGGGCACTTCTGAGGACACATGAGCTTATCCCTGAAGTACTTGGCACTTTGAGATGACAACTATCTCTTGGCCTCCCTGATGGGGAAGGGATTCGACAAATCCCTTTGAAGGAGAGAGAAAAGGGTGTCCGTCCCTTTGGTCCCTTCTCTTCTTCAACTCTCTAGAACAGAGTTATCAAACTCACTGTCTTCTAGGCTTTGAGAAGTCCACAAAATTCACAAGTTAGACCTGAACCAGATTAAAATGTAAAATAAATAAAAATATAACCTAGATAATGTTGGTTTCATGATTTTCTAAATCCATGTGTGGTCTGCAGGAATCTGATTCTATTTACGCTTGACACCACTGCTCCAGAACACGTGCTGAGTAATTTTTACACTCTTTTTCTGATATTTTTCATGAGGGATGGAAGAGAGGTGCCCTGGGAAAATATGGCCACAGTTTGCACATGACAGCTTGAGAAGGGGCTGGGTTTTGGTGTGCCTAGGCCTCTGTATTTCTCTTTCATTTGTATTTCTTTCTCTGAGGACAGGTGACTAAATGGCAACTTCCAGCCTTGGAAACAACCTGGTGAATTCAAGAGGGCTGGTGAGTTCTATGGTCCCTTGCTCAGTGCCAGCCACACCATGGGAGGTGTGACCACCAACAGGATGAAGAGCCAAACCCCTGGCCTGGCTTGTCAAAAAACATAAACCTTAAGGGAGATGGTGAACAGCTGAGTCAAAAGTGTGACGCTGAATCAGCAGTTCTGCAAAATGCTTTATGTTTTGATGTTTTAAGTGTCAACCTCCTGGGAGAATATAATAGTAGTTATAATTCACTGTTTCATGTGTAAGATTTTGTCAGTGTTCACTTATGAGGCTTATTGTGTTTTCGAGATTTCTTTTGTGTGAAAGAAATAAATAGTTGTATGTTACCAGGTCTACAATCTACACTGACTGTTTCTATTCCATCTCCTCTTTGGGGGACACCCTAGACATGAGTCAGCCTAAGCTGCAAATTCTCCCTCAGATTCTGGTATAAGGGTATAAAGAGCCAGAGAGAAAGAGAGTCTGGCTTCTCCAGAGCTGAGACTGCTCTGGGTCTGAACCTAGAGAACTTATGGGTCTGGAGTCAAGAAGAGCCCTTTCTGGGAGAGGCAGAGCACCCCAACTTCCATGGGCCTAAGGGCACTTATGTGTTGTTACACATGTAATCATTCAACATTTCCCATATGCCCAATACTAAGCTAGCCTCTTTTTTTTTTAATGGATGGAGATACCATTTGAGCAGCTAGATGGCACAGTGGCTAGAGTACTAGAGCCGGAGTCAGGAAGATTTGAATTCAAATCTGACCTCAAACATCTACTAGCTATGCGACCCTCAGAAAATCATTTAATCCTGTTTTCCTTCATTTTCTCATGTGTAAAATGAGCTGGAGAAGGAAATGGAAAACTTTTTCAGTATCTTTGCCAAAAAAAACCCCAAAACAACAACCAAATGGAGTCACACAGAGTTGGACATGACTAAAATGAATGAACAAGATTTGTCCAAATTCCTATATTCTATAGACAGCTAGATGTTTATCCAAGTTATTATATTCTATAGTCATCTTTGCCTGATAGAGAAATGTGATACAAATAGAAACATGTGGAATTCATAATAATTTTTTTTCTAATTTTGCGGTTTATTGAAAGAAAACAAACTAAAATAAAAGCATTGCTCTGCATTCGAGACACTCCATAGTTGTCAAAGTGATGATTCTTTCTTTCTCCTCAAATCAATGTTCTCAAAGCTCAACCCAGGGCGATTTGATTTTTAACCAAAGTCACAGTATAGTGCAATGGAAAGACCTTTTTAAGTAGGAGCAATAAGATCCAGGTTCTAATTCCAGTTCTGCTACTTCCAAACAGAACAAATCAGTTAACTTCTCTAGGTCTTAGTTCCCTCATCTGTAAAATGGGAGCGTTGGACTGGATGCACAATAAAGATCTTTCCAACCCTATTATGGGGATTTTATTGAGTACAGGTTCCCTCTCATCATCAGAAGATGGGTTGGGTGGAGAGCTTGTGTGATTTCAGGAAATTATACAGTTTGCAAAGTGCTCTCCTCCCAACACTCTATCATGATTATTCCCATCCCATTCCACCTCCCCCCTGACTTGTAGCCCCAGAACATACAGCAATACGTCATGGACATGGGATTTCATGGGCGTGGGAACTCTCTCCACAGTTCTGATCCCAACTTGTCCATAGTTTATACTTATAAAGAGTAGCCTAAGGCTCAGAGATTGAGTGATTTGCCCATAATCACACAGCTGCTAAGCATCAGAGGGAGAATTTAAACCCAGTTCTTCCTGGCTACAGGACCAGCACCCTATCCATTTTGTGCACAGCACATAGTAGATGACTGATTAATACTCGTTGAGTTTGGCCCTAACAAAGTATGAAAGTGTATCCTTTTCCCATCTTTGTATAAGTGGGGGGACTAAGGGTGTGGAACACTATATGTAGAACATTGTTGGGTTTGGCTGTCATGTTGGTTAGTTTTGCCGAATTGCCTTTTGGGGAAGTATTCCTTTTATTATAGTCATAGCTTCTTGAGTTGAAAGAGATTAAGCATATGTCGGTAAATAAAGGTGATGTAAAAACAAAACATAACAATAACAATTATAATAAATATTTAAAGAATTGAATTTGAAAGATTAGAAAACTGAGTTCCAGATAGGCTAAGCAACTTGCCTAAAGTGGTATGGCAGAGCTGAGATTCAAGCACCATTTTTTTTTTATTCTGAGTCCACCTTTCCAATGAATTGTGCTGCCTCCCAGATATTATTGCTTTCAATTCTCAAATGTCTTGGCTAGCTAAAGGAGGCCTTTATTTGCCATTCCTGGTGGCCTTTAGAAAGCTGAATCAAGGTTTAAGAGGTTCATGGGATACTCTCTGGCAGCAGAAAAGAGAACTAGCTAAGGAGAAAGACTCTAGTTCCTGAGAAGGAAGAGTTCTTCATCTCTTGGGGGAGGGGAGAGAATTTTTCTCCTCCATCCACCATGATATCTTTTGGTAGAGCTACTTTGTCCAGAAGCACACAGTGAATACAAAAAGAAATAGGCCTGTAAAGTTAAAAAGGCAATTAGCAGAAGCATCTTTAAGGAGAATGACCTGAGGCAGCAAAGAAGAGAGCCAGTTATATATTTGAGAGAGAATTAACCCTAAGTCAATATTCAGAGTTGTAGACAAGAGTAGGCACAGGAAGTCCAGCTCCTGTCCAACCTGCCCAATAAAAACATTATTCCCAAGAAAAAGTAGCATGAAAACACCCAAATAAGAGAATGAACTTTGGTGGCCCACAATGCCAGAGCCATGAGTTGCTCTGGCTACATGTGTTCCCTATATGTGTCCCACTACCAGTGCACCATAAATATATTTCCACTCCCCACTGATACTGTGTAGTTGTGGAGAAACTTGCAGGTTTTGAGTGGTGGGTAGGATGGAGATAGTTCTCTTATTTTGCCACAATAGTAAATGTCTTTTCTTTAAGATCATTGTATCTCCTGGCTGTTTCTAAAGAAAATGGGGGCTTGTGGCTAAGTGTAAATCCACACAGTATCTTGAATTTGAGATAGTAGACATTTCTCTGATGAAATCAACTTGCTAGTAAAGGTTAAGGAAGGGTTCCCCATCTTTTTCCTTTTCTCCTTTTTTGAATTAATATCTTTCCCTTATGGAAAAACCAAGCTCTTTAAAACAAGTAGTACATGTGCATTAGTCCGTAACCCTTTTAGACTGCCTAATCTTATTGTCATTATTATTTTTTGGGCATTGCAAGTATATCCAACTCTTCATGACCCCATTTGGGGTTTTCTTGGAAGAGATACTGAAGCGGTTTGCCATTTCCTTCTCCAGCTCATTTTATAGATGAGGAAACTGAGGCAAACAGGGTTAAGTAATTTTCCCAGTGTCACCCAGCTAGTATGTATCTGAGGCCTCTGAAATCAGGAAGATGAGTCTCCCTGACTCTAGGCAGGCTCTGTACTTTATCTAGTGGTCCACCTAGATGCCCCACTAAATCTTGTACTTTCTAAAATCTAATGATTTTCTCATTCTTTGTGTATACCACAGCACTTAGCACAGATTTCTCCTTGTGGAAACAATAAATATTTGTCAACAAATAGGGAGAAGCCATTCAATCACTGAGGTATCTGATACACTTTCTTCCAAAGATGCAGAGGCATCCAAAATAGAGGCACTTTCCCTATATTTTCACCATATTACTAACCCAAACCTACATTCAATAGCTCCTATGCTACCATATCCAAATTGCATTACTAACATATATGGCTTCCTAAATCTCCTCGGTAGAACATTCCAAGGCTCATCCCCTTAAGGTAATGTTTTAGGCTTGGCATATAAACTACTACTTCATAATAAACTACTTCAGTATTTCCCATGACTGGTGATTTCATTGGGAGGCCAACTCCTCTCATTCATTCAGATCACAAATGTAGAGGGAAAACTAAAGAATTTTTCGATCAGAAGACTGAGGTTCAAATAAGGGGCCTTGGACAAGTCATTTCAGTCAGTCAGAAATTTCAACAAACATTTAGTAAGCTCTTACTATATGGCAACCATAGTGCTAAGTCCTGAGAATAAAAAACTACCCAAAAGAAACAGTGTCTTCCTTTAAAGAGTTTATATTCCACTGGTGAAGATGACATATAAAAGGAAGCTGAAAAGGAGATTGTGGGGCATAATGGAGAATGGATGGGGAGGAATAAAGAGATGGCTGCTCTGGGTATTTCCCTTAACTTGAGGTTCTAGGAAAAGCCATGAAATCAGAGGGAGGAATAACAAGGGTACTTTGGAGGGGTGAATTCCATGGCTGAAGTGATCTTCCAGGATGAAGAAGGTTACTAGGTCACCTCCCTAGACTTCAGTTTTCTCATTGTAAAATTAGGAGTTTGGACCAGGTGACTCCTGCACATCTGATATATTTGATTGGCTTTGAAATCATGTGTGTGTGTGTGTGTGTGTGTGTGTGTGTGTGTGTGTGTGTGTACATATATATATAGTTTCATTCATTTAAAAACATGATTCTGAAACGGGGTTCATGGGCTTCATTAGGCAGCCCAAGAGTTACAGGCCTGACACAAGATTCAGAACCCCTGAACTAGCAAATCTTGATGTCTTTTTCAGTTCTAAATTGTTATTCCTCTGATTCCAAATCTATGGCTCTTCCCATCATACCCTGCTGCCTTTCCTGGACACTGACTTTGTCTGTAAAGGGGAGCCTGCACCCCTCAGGGTGCAGTGTGTACTTTGGGAAATTCAAAGATGTACCCAATTAGTCTGAATATTAGCTGTACTTTCCCCCAAATCTTGAATGTGGCCTGCAATGAATGCTATTTTTAGCGTATGCCTAAGTGGGATTTTTTTTCCCTTTCAAAGAGATTTAACTTTAAGAATGCCACCAAAAAAGAGAGAGGGAAGAAGCAGACATAGTTGGGACCTATGCATTAGAAGCTATAATCCCTGCCCTCAAGAATCTTACAGTCTAGCTAGGAAGACAAGACTGACCTAGAGAACTAATTAGTCAAGGAAATTAGGCAGGGTATAATTAAGTGCTGAAATGAGTGGAACAAATTGTTTTAGTTCAGCAGCTGTGGGGATACACAGAACTGTGATGGAGTAATCAAAGCCACGGATCAAAGGCTTCCCAGAAAAGGCCTTCTTTAAGCAGAGCCAGTGGTCAACTTCATTGTGAGATCTTTGAAGGCAGGAATCCAGCCTTCCCCTTCTGAATCTCCAATAAAAGTAGAGCTCCGCATGCTGAGCACCTACTAAGTGCTTAGTAAATTCTTGCTGATTAATTCATAGCAGGTTCGTATCACTGGCAACCTGGTACAGTGGAAGAATACTGACTTTAGAATCAGAGGACCTCCATCCAAGCCCCGCCTCAGACTCTTATTATCTGCATGACCTGGAATAAGTCCTTTCATCTCTCTGGGCTTCCAATTCTTTAGCTTTAGATCTCTGATTCTCCATCTCTTTCTGCCTACCTATTTTAGACTATCTCATATGTTCACTTCTAACTTAAATCAATTTAACAAACGTTCATTAAGCACTGACTCTGTATAAAGCATTTTTCTAGGGGCTACAGATATAGATACAGAGCTGAAAAACATATAGCATCCAACCTTAAGAAGGAGAAACCCAAAAAAATTAAAATAAAAAAAGAGGACGGACATACACAAACATTTTAAAAGAATGGACAGCTAATTCACAAGGCCTAGAGATGGGAGGTCCTGGGTTCAAATCTGACTTCAGATACTTTCTAGCTGGGCAAGTCATTTAATCTCAGTTGCTGAGCCCTTACCAATCTTCTGCTTTAAAACCGATACTTAGTATGGACTCTAAGGTAAGGTAAGGATTATTTAAAAAAAAATGATGGAAACACACTTTACATAAAAATGCATAGATATATTAGAGGCATGTATACATGTGTAAATGCATATGCACATATATATTTTGCATATTGGGCAGCTACATGGCTCAAGGGATAGAACACTGGACCTGGAGTCAGGCAGACTCATCTTCCTGAGTTCAAATTTGGCCTCAGACGCTTACTAGCTATGTGACCCTGGACCCTGTTTGCCTCAGTTTCTTCATCTGTAAAAATGAACTGGAAAAAGAAATGGCAAAACACTCCAGTCATTTTGCCAAGAAAACCTCAAATGAGGTCATAAAGAGTCAGACATGACTGGCAAACAACTCAACACCTTATACACATACAGCTTCACATTCCTATATACACTACATATAAAGCAAGTCCTTTGAAGGCAGGGTCTGTTTCATTGTTGTCTTGCTGACTCCAGCATCTAGCACAGTAACTGGCACCTTGGATACTTAGTAAAGGCCTGCTGGTTGATTGGTTGATTGAATGAGGGGATTCAGTACTTACCTAAATGAATATGCTAAATGAAACATAGAGATTTGCCCAAATAAATATACTATTAATATTATTATTGCATACTAAAGATGTGTCATATATTCTATTATATCCACCCAAATAAGTATATTAAATAGAAGTGAAAAGAGAGATGCAAAGTGTTCTAGGAAAATCTGAAAAGAGAGAGAACACTTTCAGTTAGGGCAGTGATTTCCCAAAGTGGGTGCTACCGCCCCCTGGTGGGTGCTGCAGTGATCCAGGGAGGCAGTGATGGCCACAGGTGCATTTATCTTTCCTATTAATTGCTATTAAAATTTTTTAAAAATTAATTTCAAGGGGGCTAAGTAATATTTTTTCTGGAAAGGAGGCAGTAGGCCAAAAAAGTTTGGGAACCACTGAGTTAGGGTGAGCAAGGAAGGCTTTCTGTAGGAGGGGGTACCTGAGCTAAGTTTTGAAGAAAGAAAAGTATTTCAAAATGTGACTTAAGGGCTTGGCAGATATTTAGTTCAGTAGGATCATAGATTTATGTTTGGAAGGGACCTTAGAGGTATCTGCTTCAACCCTATCACTTTAAAGATGAGAAAATGAAGCCCACAGAAGTTATAATTTCTGGCTGCAAAACACAGAGACTAAGAAAAAAGGCCCAGATTTTATACTTTCTTTGGAACTGCATGATGATGGAAAGAACCTTAAACACATGTAATTCAAACCCTTCACTATACAACTGAGAAAAGTAGGACCAGAAATGCTTGCCCCAGATCACTCAGGTAGTAAACTATAGAACCAAAACCTGAACCCAAGACTTCTGCCTTGAGACCAAGTTCTTTAGCACAACATCCCCCTGGTCACTCAGCTCTCATGCTCAGTCTTGGGCCATAACTAGCTCTACAATTCTCTGCTTCCCATTAGAAGATTTCCCTTTGTTGTCAACCTTCACCAAACTACCCTTACCCCCCCCCCTTTTTTTTAAAAATCCTTACTTTCTGTCTCTAAAATAGAAGGGCAAGGGTTAGGCAAATAGAGTTAAAATGACTTGCCCAGGGTCACAGAGCCAGGAAATGTCTGAGGTCAAATTTGAATGCAGGTCCTTCTGACTCCAGTTCTGGCTCTCTATCCACTGTGCCACCTAGTTTCCCCACTTGTTTCTTTTTTCTCTTTCTTTCCTTCTCTCTTTCTCTCCTCTCCTTCCTTCTTTCTTTCCTTCCTCCTTCCTTCTTTTTCTTTCTTTCTCTCTTGCTCCCTTTATTTCTCTTTCTTTCTTCCCTAACCCCATCTTAGAATCATTTTTCTTTCTTTCTCTTTCTCTCTTTCTTCCTCTCTCTTTCTTTCTCTTTCTCTCACTCTTTCTCTCTCTCACTCTCTCTTTCTTTCTTTCTTTCTTTCTTTCTTTCTTTCCTTCCTGACTTCCCATCTTAGAATTCATATTATTTATTGGTTACAAAGCAGGAGACTGGTAAAGGCTAGGCAATGAGAGTTACATGACTTACCTGGGGTCACACAAATAAGAAATGTCTGAGGTGCATTTTGAATCCAGGACCTCTGGTCTCCAGCCCCTGGCTCTCTATCCACTGTGCCACCTAGCTGTCCTCTACCCTTTTCTTTCTAAATGGACCCGAGGGCATTAAGCCAGTGGCTAATAAAAGAAGCAGTCTATGAACTTTTCAGGCTTTCAGCAGTCATGGCCCGAGCTCTTGGATTCTGGGCAGCAGCACCTTCTGGGGTACATGGCACCTCTGAAATACCTTCCAGCCTGCTAGGCCTCTCCTGCTCCCTCAGTCTGATCCCCTTTTAACCATCTCCAGCAGTAAGTCCCTCCATCCCTTTAGGTTTGATATCATCTAATTGGTTGTGGCTAATCCCATATTAGTTCTCCCAGCCAAAGCAAGAGGGCTTCTCCCATCCTCAGTCACGTTCAGGCCCCTCCAGAAGCTTCCCTTATCCTGTTTATAAGGCGCAGCTACCTCAGACAGGCCCATTTGCATATAAATAACCTGCCAGCACTGGAGGCTGGGAAAGGCACCAGGTAATGACTCTGTTTATTACTCTGGGGAGAGAGGTAGCAGGGCAAGTGGGCCTTGGATGCTAGGTGGCCTCCTCAGGGCAGTGGCTTCCTCTAGGAGCCTGCCTCTCCCCTGGCTGACTGGGAGAAAAGCCTGTGCCTCCTCACACCAGTGTGAGAGAGGAAATGGGAAACACTCCCCTGCGTGGCTTTGAATTTCTTTTGACCTAGAAACTCAGTCACCTTCCTCATCCCCTGAGATATTAGGCCTCTGCCCCTCCTCAAGTCAAGCCCTAGAGGGAATAGATGCCTCCTCTGTGTGGTCAGTCATTGAGTTTCTGTGTTAGGTGGTCAGCTTCGTGCTGGGCATGGAGCAGCGTGAATCTGTGTAAGAGTCCGAGATGCGTATGGTGAAATCCTTCTTCCCAAGGAGCTTGTCATCTGGGATCTCATGCTGAGAAGTAGGAGCCTTTTTGGCTTACCAAGTCCTTCATTTTTACAGATGAGGAAATTGAGGTCCAGAGGTGGTAAAGGGAAGGTCTAAATTTGAACTCAGATTCTTTGACCTCAAGTCTCATCCTCTTTTCCGTTGCACATTTAAAAAGGTAACTGCAGAGATTTGGCAGAGTCTGCTAAGGGTCAAATTCATGGAGGAGAGGAGCATCATTGAGGTTCAGAGGATGGCCATGTCCCTGTAGGTCAAGGTGCTCAGGAAAGCTTCATAGAGAAGATGGGATTTGAACTGGGATTTGACAGATGGATAAAAGTTGAATAGGGGAAGAGAAGAAGGACCACGTTCCCAGTGAGGATGATAACATGAACAAATGTTAACATGAACAGAGGTAGGGCAGTACAGGTTGTGATGGGGTCATAGATTCATATAGTTAAAGCTGGAAAGAACTTTAAAGTCATCCAATTCAATCCCTTCATTTAAAGATAAGGACACTGTGGGGCAATTAGGAGGTTCAGTGGATAGAAAACTGTACACAGAGTCCAGAAGACTTGAATTCAAATCCAGCCTCAGACACTAGCTGTGTGACCCTGAGCACCCTATTTGCCTCTGTTTCCTCAGTTGGAGAAGGAAATGGCAAATGACTCTAGTATCTTTGCCAAGAAAATCCCAAATGGGATCGCGAGGATTAAGACAGACTGAAATGATTGAACAATAACAGCAAACACTATGGGGCTCAGCAAGGTAAAACCAATATGTTCAAAGACTGTATAACCCAATGTACCAAGATCAGAAGGCTATAAGGCCAATGAGGTAGATTGAGGTAGGATTTCAAAGGGCCTCAAACACCAGATTAAGGAATTTGGATTGTATTCTATAGGGAATGGGAGCCACTGATGGTGTTTGACCAAGAGGATGACAGTCCTATTGAACTGTCAGACCTGTGCATTAGAAAAATTATTTAGGCAGCTGTATGAAGGATGAATTGGAGAGGGAAGAGTCTGAATCTATGATCAAAGTGGTGATATTGTATGATTTGACAGGTGCCAGCCTACCCCAAATTATTTCCTTAGGGACCTGTCATGGCACCTGAAATCACAGGGTAAACTCCTTTGGGTTAAGAAAGGCATTGTCTGTGGATGAGTCCTGTAAAAATGTTAACTGGAAAGGAGAGAGGGAGGGAGGAAAGAGAAGGGGAGGGGGTGTCTAGCCTGTTTTTATTAACATATTGGCATCCATTGCTACTGAGAGAAGGACTGATTTTTCAAACCAGCTTCTTACCAACTTGAAGCATAGCACATTCTTGCCCAGAAGGGAATGGGGCATAGGTCAGACACATTCTGATGAAAGGAAGTTGAGGCCAAAGCCAGAAGAGTCATTTGTGAGCCATCACTTTCTCCTCCCTCAGCAAGGTTTGAAACTTCCCCTCTAGTGTCACCATCCCAAAAGACTCTGAGCTTTCACTGTAACTAAAGCTTGCAACTTGACTTATCACCAAATAAATACCTGTATGCCACGGAGAAGGAAAATTGCAGGCATTAAAAATAGGTGCATTGATTAAAAGAAATGTTTTTTTTTAATTCTCTTTTGTAGTTACCCAGCATGTTGTACCTTAGTCACCAGTCTACCTTGGCTACCCTTAGCTTCAGCTCTTTGTGAGGAAAAAAAAGGTCCAAAATGCAATTTGCTGTCCAGGAGGGAAGAAGAGGGGCATAAATCCAAGTGGGACACGGAAGTATGGATACCAGTCCCAAAAAAGGGAATTGGGAGGGCTGGGAGGCCTTAATGGTAGTTAAAGGAGAGGGGTGGTATAAAGAGGCGAAGAGGTGATTAGAAGGGACCAGAAGGTTATCACGATTTCCATTGCTTTTTTGAAATCCAGACACTTTACCCTAATGTTCAAGGCCCCTTATAATCATTCTCCAACCCATACTTTTAGCCTTATTTCTCACTATTTCCGTACAAAGGCCTCCATTTGCCTTCAGTGGACATCACTGTGATTTCTCAAACCAAAGCACCCTTCCCTGGCACCCAGTCTCTGTCAATTATCTCTGTCTATTAGAATGTAAGTTCCTTGTAGGTAGAGATTGACTTACTTTTTGTATTTGTATTCCTTTTTGTACCTGGCACATAGGAAGAGTTTAATAAGTGCTTTTCATTCATTCATTTACTCATTCAATTCCCCCAACCAATCAATTTCCCCTAACAGGTCCCTCAGTTTCCCACTTTCATTCTTCCATTCCCTACTCCACCACAATATTCCTCTCGACCTGTTGATAAGGTGACAAACACAACAGAAGGATTAAAATGGGGAAAATGTAAGAGGCCTTTTTAGGATAAGTAGGTAAGTCCTACTACATACACAGAGTTGGCTGTCAACCTCTTTATCCTGAGACATGATAGGAGAAAGACAATATATTTTTGAAAGAGAATTAGAGGAGTAGCTAAGTGGTTCAGTGGATTGAGAACCAGGTCTGGAGATGGGATGTCTTAGGTTCAAATCTGGCCTCCGACATTACCTAGCTATGTGACCCTGGGCAAGTTACTTAACCCCAAATGCCTGCACTTACTGTTATTCTGCCTTGGAACTGATATCAGTTTTAAGACAGAAGGTGAGGTGTTTTTTTTTTTTTAAAGGGGAGGGGTAATTAAAGAACTTGGAATGTTCCTTCAAGAACCATGACAGGAAGATAACATTTGAGTGTGACAACATAGTGAACAATCATGGAATCATTTTGGAGGCCAGCTAATCCAATCCCTTATTTTTACCAATTAAAAAACTGAGGCCTAAGGAGATTTTTTGAGGTATCTAAGGAGACTACCTTCTCCCCTCCCCAAAAAGGCACCTCAGAGCCATTGTCAGAGACAGATTCCTGAGTCTGATAAAGCTTGTTTTCTCCTGACAGGAGGTAAACTCCTTGAGGACAGGGACTTATTGTTTTAATTTTTAGTATACTGTTTGGTGCTTAGCAAATGGCTGTAGAATTTCATCAATATTAGTTCCATCTCAGTAATTTTGTAATTCTCATGTTCTGATACTCTCTACCAAGCAGGCCAGGCAAATCCATTCCTAAAAGGCGGAGAGGCAGAATGTTCAGGAGCTGTTTCTCCTGTCCTTCTCCCTCTTCCCTAAAGAATGAAAAAAAAAAAGCCCAGGTTTCCCATGGGCTATGGGACAAATGAGAGAAATGCCCCCATGTGTTTTTCTGGAATTGTCCCTATCTCATCTCTCTCTTCAGCCCCATGAGGACCATTGATTCTTTCACTTGCCAGGCTACAGGCACATACTGAGTGTCAGCAATGACAGGACTTTCCCCTCAGCCCTGTCTTCTTGCTTCTCATCATCCTATGTCTCCCTCCAACCTTCGGGTGGGTGCCCCAGTGTTGCTATGGTAACAGGAATCCCTGGGATGGAGGGGGGTAGGATGCAGCCATCTTGTGGAAGCTGCTGGTAGAAAAAATATTCTTAAATGGCATAGCATGTATGCTACCTCTTTACCCAAGGCCCCAGAGGTTAGCTCCCCACCTGGGACTTTCAAGTGAGGGGTTTTTTAAGGGCCTCATTTGGGGAAGGTCTTTCACCTAATAGGCAAAAAGATGGATTTGGAATGAATGAATCTGGGTTCAAACCCAAGTGCTCTGCCACTGTCTGGCTTCTATTTGTAGCTTTAAGTGAGATGCTTTCTCTCTGTGTGCCTCCCTTTCCTGGTTGTTGGGATTTTTAATGAGGGGAGGGAATTAGATGCTTTTTAAAGCCCCTTCCAGTTCATTTTTGTAGTTTTGTGAGGAGCAGAAGTCTCATCAAAAGAGAACAGAAGCCTTTCCCTATCTGCCTCTCCCCGTCACTCATTGTAATCTGAGCCCAACACAAAACCACATCCACTCCCTGTACTCACAAGCAATACCCATCTTAGACTCACCAGGGCTCCTGGCCTTTCTTTCCCCTCCCCAACACGCCAGCACATCCCCTTCCTACCACCACCAGCAGCCTAGCCTTTCCTAGCTCCAAAACTTGCCACATAGCCTCTTCACGCTCACAAGTCCTCCAGTGCTTTCCCCTCCCTCACTCCCCAGCTCCAGGCAGGCTCCGCACTTGGGAGAATGAAACCTAATCGTCCCGCTTTGCATGCATCAGGTGGGGAAATCCAATCAGGGGTTCTGGTCCCAAGGAAGAAAGGCGAAAGGCGAGCTAAGAGAGGGCTAATTAAGGACACCAAGAAGGCTGATGGGAAACAGGGAGGTTTGGGCCTGGGGTGCCTGGGGTGCGGGAGGGATTGATGGAGCAGAAGACAAGGGCAGGGCAGGGCGACTGGGGTGGTCGAGCTAACCAGAGAAGCAGCGAGCGGGGCTAAGCCGGGGAGCAGAGGGGATGATTGAATGGAGGCTAGAGAAGGATTGAAGCAAGAGACGGAGGATTTGCTGCAGAGGTTCTGCGCGCTGATGGAACGCACACGAGGGAGGCGCTGATGCGGGAGATAGCGGGATGCGGCGGCCGCAGCGCGCTGGTGGGGGCGGGCCGAGGCTGATTTAGCACCTTGGAAGAGAGGCCCGGCAACACGGAGTCACTGGGGACCTAGGCGCGGGCGGAGGCGGTGATCCATCCCCGCGCTGGAGGCGAGATGACGGAGGAGAGGCAGGCGAAAACGTGGCAGCTAAGACTTTGTAAAGCACGCAGCTCGCTCGCCTCAGAATCTGGCTGACGAGCACAGTGTGCTGGCGACAGCCACTGAAACAAATTCCAGGGCGGCATTACACGAGAAAGGAACAGCTAGTTCAAAGGGAACATAATGAATCGGCCCAACGAAACAGCTAATTAGCCCCAGATAGCATCAGAGGACTAGCAGGGCAGAATGCTGAGCAGTGCAATTGGCTGGAGCTGGGAACCCTAGTACCCTGGTCTCGTTCCTCTTACTCAGCCGAGCAATGTGAGTGGGAGGGGGCTAGATCGTCTCAGAAAGGAAACTGAGTCCTAGAACTTAGGGGTAGCGGGTAAGATCTTTAAACAATAGCAAAACCTCCCAGCAGCCTCAGCTTTTGGTGGTCAGCTCTTCACATCCATTTTGTGAATTGTTACAGGAAGTATGAGTGGTTACAGTCAGGCTGAATCCGGCAAAAATGAAGGATGTGGAGGAAAGAGGACGGAGAGAGAAGGGAGAGGGGCAGGGAGAGGTGGAAAGGGGGGTAGGAGAGGTGGGAAAGGGAGGGTGGGAGGGAGGGAGGAAGGAGACAAGTCATAAAGAGACGTAGATGGAAAGGCAGAGACAAAGAAAGAAACAAAAAATGCAAGGGATAGAAAGCCACCTACTGAGTACGTAACCATGTCTGGTCGCGTCACCTCTAACTCTATAAAGTGGGAGGTGGAGGGAATGGGGAGGGGGGTGTGAGCAGACCTGTATTCAGATCTTGACTCTGCTACTATCAATGTGAACTTGGGCAAGTCAGCTTCATTTCTGGGAATCCCTCTTTTCCTCAGCTGTAAAATAAAGGCTGGGACTCTAATGTTTCAGCTCTAAATCTATGATCCTAGTACTAGGATGGTTGTTTTGAGCTCTAGCATCCTGGGATTCTGCAGTTCCAAATCCAGCTATAAGCATTTCAAAGATCATCGATTGCTTTAATTACCCACATCCCAACTCCCCACCATTATCACAAAGAATGAGAAGCTAATTAATTGGAAAAAAGAGAAGAGGTCAGAGAAAAACTGAATTTGCCTGTCAACAGGACTCCCCTTTCTCTGTCTATGTTTATTCTATGATCGTGCTGGTCATATAACCATAGATATAAAGATGAAAGGTACCTTAGAGGCTCTCTCACCCAACCTGGGTCAAAGGAAATGAGGAGAGAATTGTGGTCCAAAGCTACTCTGTTTTCAGATAGAAGGGAAAGATAACATAATATAGTAACTGAAGCACATGCCTGGAAAGCAGGAGACCCACATTCTGTGATTCAATGCTACCCACATATTAGGTGATCTTGAACAAACTGCTTGACTTCTCTGAGCTCCATGTACCCTTCTAGGAAGGACAAGGATGCTGACAGCTAAGAGCAGTTGTGATATTTTTTCTCTCTTTGTGTTCATAAAAGGTATAAATGTGATCATATCCTGGAGGCTGGGACTCTAGGTAGTTCCTATTCTTGGAAAATAGGTTCAGAAATGTCTCCTAGAAACTCCTGCTGAAGATCCTTGGAAGCCACTTATCCCACAAGCTTTTGCCAGTTTACATTCTCCTGGTACCATGGCTAGCAAATCTACACCTTCAGCTCCCTCTAATCCCTGTCATTCAAAAGTGCCACCTGCAGAGGTGAAAATCCCTTTTCCCCCTACTCTCATCCTTATCCACCTCCTCCCAGTCCCTAGCTTTCTTTGCTCACTATCTTCCATTTCATCTTCTGTCACTAATAAACATTTTTTTATCCTAGATCCTTGCCTAGAATACTCACACACACACACCCCTTCCGGTACTAATTGAAACCAAGTTTTCCTTGGTAGAGATCACAGCCTTTTGTCATTTTGGTCACTCTTTCTCATGGCCCCAGATACACAGAACCAGGAGTGGTCAAACATACCTTGAGGGTACCTAGGTGGCACAGTGGATAGCGTGCTAGGATTGGAGTCTGGAGGACCTGGATTCAAAAGTGACCTCAGATACTTCCTACCTGTGTGACCCTGGGCAAGTCACTTAACCCCTTTTGCCTAGCTCTCACTATTCTTCTGCCTTGGAACTGATATTGATTCTAAAACAGAAGGCAAGAATTAAAAAAAAAAAAAAAAAAAGAACATGGTTTGTTCTTAGCTGCCAAATTCAGGCTCTTACACTGCCATTATCAATAGCCTCTTCTACTTTAAAAATCAATCACAGGGCATCTAAGTGACTCAGTAGATAGAGAAATGGGCTTAGATATGGGAAGTCCTGGGTTCAAATTTGGGCTCAGTCACTTCTTATCTGGATAACCCTGGACAAGTTATTTAGTTGCAGTGCCTAGACCTTACTGTTCTTCTGCCTTGGAACTGATAGTTAGTATTGATTCTAAGACAGAAGGTAAGGGTTGAAAAAAAAGGTCAATCTCCACCAGCAGCAGCCTCCAGTTATCTCTCCCTTTTCAGATACTTTCCATATATTGGCCTCCAGATTAGAATATATTATTCAATGACTTGATCGCCAGGCTCAAATTCTGTTCTAATCCCTATTATTGTTCTTCATGACTTTGATATTCATGTTGTTAAGACTCTAAAACCCTGTCCTCCCAGTTAATCAAAATCCTTGGAACCCGGGACCTTCATCCCCAGCATGACATCAACAGGGATGGTCATACTTTATCCCTCATCTTCACTTTAAATTGTTTCATCTCCGAAATACCCAACTCTAAAAAATCCCCATCATCTTAAGCATCTCTCCCTCCACCTCTCTCATTGCCTTTTGCCTTCTGAACCTTCTCCTTGTCTCCCAGCCTGCAAGTGTCATTGAAGAGATTGAGCTAAGTCCACCATAAATTCTTGTTCTCTGCTCTGAATCATGTCTTCACTGCTGAATAGTAAAATTTTTAGCGATACTCTATCATATCCCATAATGGCTATCCCAAATCTTCTTCTTTAAGCCACAAACTCTACTCTTTTTCTTGGTATATGGCTTGCTTCTAGCTTTATCAAGGAGGATTGTCCCTCAGTTGCCATCACCCACACACCAAAACTTATATTCAAACCCTCTCTTTCTCCTTTTGCTTCAGTCTCAGAGGATGAGAAGGCTCTCCCCCTTAACAAAGTAACTCCCTCTAATTGTGTCCTTGATCTGCCTTCACTGGCCTAGGAGATGTCTCACTCCCTCCTGGAATGCCCTTATCAGCTGGGTGGGGGACATAGAGAAGGTACAGAATAATACAGGAATAATATATATGATTAAAATAAGATATATGATTAAAACATATTTTGCAACATGTGCTAACTAGTACTAATTAGGGAAAATACAAGATTGCAAAACATGTTCATCTCCATCAATTTCCCCTCTCCCTTATAGGCTTTTACTCCATGCATCATGATCATTGTCACACAATCTATCTTTGAACTCTATACAGCTGGTTCTAGAGTCTATAAACCTATCTTCTTTCAATAAGGAAAAAACCCTCTTTCTCTCCCTCAGAGTATTGTCCTATATTTTTCTTCTCCTTCACTGTTAAGCTTCTAGAAAGAGATGCTTATATTTGTTGCCTCTTCTTTCTCATCAGCCTCCTCAATTCACTCCTCAGTTCCCTGCAATATGACTTCCACTCTTACCACTCTACCAAAATGTCTCTTACCGAAGTCATCAGCAACTCATCTAATTGCCAAAACTAAGGGTCTTGTTCCAGTCTTTATTCTCTGTGGCTTTCCATCTTCTACAGGAGACCTTTCTCGGTCCTGCTAGCTTCAAATGCCTTCCCTTTGACACTATCTTCCATCTATCTTGTATATATCTTATATATAAGGGAAATTAATTTTGAGCTCTTTCCTACTCAATTGTGAGCTCTTTAAGAAAGGGGACCTCTGAGGGCAGGGATTATACTTATGGGTTTCTTCGTCTCCTCAGTACTTAGCCTGGTGCCTGGAATATAATAAGCCATAATAAATGCTTGTTGACTGACTGATTAACTGTCTGATTATCTTTAGCAGTGATGATAACCCTAGGCTTCCCTTTTCAGTGACTGATCAATATGTCCACCTAGATTTTACTCCAGCACCTCAAACTCAATGTCTAAAACAGAACACATCTAAAACAGAACCCTCTTCCCAATTTCACTACTTCTCTTGAGGGCACCATCATTCTCTCAGGCATCCAGGTTCATCACCTTGACACTTATCTTTAACTCTTTCTTCTTCCACACCCCCCCCCACTTCAATCTATTATGATTCTACATACATATTTTTCACCCTCTTCCTTCTCTTTGCTTTCTTCTCCTACAGTTTCTCCCTACTCAACTAGAGGCAGCCTGGAGTCAGGAACAGTGGAGTTCAAAACTAACTTTAGACGCTTACTACCTAAATGATTCTAGGCAAATCATTTAACCTCTGCCTGCCTCAGTTTCCTCAACTTTATTTTTTATTTCATTTAATTGATTAATTTAGATTTTTCCATGGTTACAAGATTCATGTTCTTTCCCTCCCCTCCCCCCAGTTCCCTCCTGTAGTTGACGAGCAATTCCACTGGGTTTTACATGTGTCATTGATCAAGATCTATTTCCATATTACTGATATTTGCACTAGGGTAATCATTTAGTCAGTATCTCCAATCATATCCCCATCAACTCATGTGATCAAGCAATTGTTTTTCTTCTGTGTTTCTACTCCCACAGTTCTTTCTCTGAATGTGGATAGCGTTCTTTCTCGTATGTCCATCAGAATTGTCCTAGTTTCCTCAGCTTTAAAATGGAATAATAATAGAACCTAACTCAGAGTTGTTGTGAGAATCAAGGGAGATAATATTTGCAAAGGGTGTAGTGTCTAGCACATAGTAGGCATTTAATAAATGTTTATTTCCTTCCTTCCACTCACACAGCCACCACCCTATTGTAATTGCCCCCTAAATTATCTTCCTATCTCATTCTTCCATCTCCATGCCATCTTTCTCATAGATGAGAAAATAATTTTCCTAAGGCAAAAGTTCAATTCCATCTTCTCCCTGCTTAAAAACCACTGGTGAAGGGGCAGCTAGGTAGTACAGTGGTTAGAGCACCAGGTCTGGGGTTGGAAGGACCTTGGTTCAAATCTGACCTCAGACACTTCCTAACAAGTCACTTAAGCCCAGTTGCCTAGTCCTTGCCACTCTTCAGTGTTAGAATTGACACTAAGAGTTAAAGTACAGGTTTAAAAAAACAAACAGTGACCCCACTCATGTTTGTAGAATCAAAGAAAAATTTCTCAGCCTCCCATAAGGCATATTCCACAATAGGGCTTCCATACACTTTAGGACTCATCATTTCCCTTCATACACTCTCCTTTTCTGTCAGACTAGCTGTTTACAGATCTTACCAGGCACTCTGCTGCCTCCACACCACTCACCATTCCTGCAGCAAATTTCTACATATGAATTCATTCTCTTCCATCCAGATCCAATTCAGGTGCCACCTCTTCCAAGAAGTCTTCCCTGACCTCTCCCTTCTCAAGTGTTCTTAGGTCATTCTCTTGTTCTCACTTTTGCTCAGATCAGATTCTACCACATATTACACTTATTTGTATCCATGCTCTATCATATTCTCCTCCTCCCACTTTCAAGGACTGCATCATTTTTGGTTTTTATCTTCCCAGGGTCTTACCTTTCTAATGGGTATGCAATAGTGAGCAACACCTACTAGGAGCCCTGCCATATAGGTTAGGCTAGTTTTTCCCTGAAAGCTGAGAAGCTTTTTTCACAGCCTTGGACAAGTACTCAAGCTACTGATGAGGCTATTACCTTAGGCCAGGCCATTTAGACTGGGCTCCCTTTTCCCTAAAAAGGCAAGAAAGCTGTCCCCAGGGCTTGATTGGTTGAGGAGATTGGAGCTGAAGTTGCTATTGCAGTTTCCTAGTCATAGAGGGCATATAACAGGTAAACCCACAAGGAGTCAGGGCTCCCACCCACCAGATTTGACAGATGTCCCGTTACCATGGAACTTAACCAATCCTTCTAACCAGATGAATCTCCATAGGGAGATGAAGAGGGCTGCATTTACCACTGAAGTCATGCTGAATACTCCATGTACGTGTATATTTTCCTTCCATGCTATTATAGTGGGTTTATTTTTTTTAACCCTTACCTTCCATCTTAGATTCAATACTAAGCTCTCTATCCGTTGAGCCAACTAGCTGTCCCCATGCTATTATTGTTAATTAAACTTTTGACTGAGTTTAGCTAATCTATGAGTATTTCATTGAATTTCAATCCCAAGTCTGGACCCCAAGTCCTTCCTGAATCAGGTATGTGATCTGGAATAAGTAATTTCATCATCCTGGCTCTCAGATTCCTCATACATAATATGAAAGGATTGAAGTAAGTGATATCTAAAAACAAGTCTAACTCTATTCTTCAGAGCTCATGGTTGTCCTCTGAGATGGCCCCATCCTGTACTGTGCATTTCTTGTTGTTCCATCTGTTGTTTTTCAGTTGTATCCAACTCTTTGGGACACAATTTGGGGTTTTCTTGGCAGATATGCTACGGTGGTTTGCCATTTCCTTCTCCAACTCATTTTAAAGATGAGGAAACTGGGGGCAGCTGGGTAGCTCAGTGGATTGAGAGCCAGGCCTAGAGACAGGAGGTCCTAGGTTCAAACCCGGCCTCAGCCACTTCCCAGCTGTGTGACCCTGGGAAAGTGACTTGACTCCCATTGCCCACCCTTACCAATCTTCCACCTATGAGACAATACACCGAAGTACAAGGGTTTAAAAAAAAAAAAAGATGAGGAAACTGAAACAAATGAGGTTAAGTGACTTGCCCAGAGTCACACAGCTAGGAATTGCCTGAAAGAGGATTTGAACTCAGGTCTTCCTGACTCCAAGCCCAGTGTTCTGTACACAGCTATTCCCACAATGTCCTTATCTTCAAATGAGGAAATCTCTAATTGAAGGAATCTGCAAGATTCCTTCCAGCTCAATCTTCTTAGATAAATAAATATAGATTGTGCTGGTTGTTTAATCGTTTCAGTTGTGCCAGTTCTTTGTGACTCCATTTCGGTGGTTGTCGTCGTCCTTGTCGTCCTCGTCGTCGTTGTTGTTTTGGCAAAGATACTAGAGCAGTTTGCTATTTCCTTCGACATTTGACAGAGAGAAAACTGAGGCAAACAGAGTTAAGTGACTTATACAGAGTCATACAGGCAGTAAGGGCCTGAAGACAGATTTGAAATCAAGATTAGTCTTTCTGTACTATTATATTAGCAAATAATCAGGTTTATGCAGATAGGAGAGGCTTGGAGAGACTAAAATTGAGTTGAATCTCTCACCAGCTTCTTGGCCAAGACTCTTTTTGAGAGAACCAGGCCTCTACCTCCTGCTCCATTTTCCCAGGCTGAATCTATGAATCTGTGGGACAACACCCTTTGCTCTTCCCTCCCCACTAATTTGTCTGGTCCCAGTTACCAAAGCACTGAGGTCACCTGGGCTTGATAGCATCACTACTGAAGTGAGGTTCCCTGTGCATATAGCCTCCCTGCCCCCAGCAGGCAGAAAGTGGGCCAGGGTAGAGCCCTGTGCATTGTGGGGTTTGACGTGGAAGACTAAGCTGCCAAAGATTTCTCTTTCCAAGTTCAGTGGCCAGCCAGCGTGGAGATGAAGGAAAATTGAATCCATGTGGTTCTGATTCATCTGTACTCCGAGAAAGGATTCATGCATAAGAGAGGTGAGGATCTCAGAGGCCTCTTTGAACTGATTTTACAAACTCCTTTTTTGCTTTCATTTTCATTAGGATTCAGAAGTCATCTGTTCCCAGGCCTCGTTGATATGACTGCCTTCCTCATCCCCCTGAATGGTACAGACACTATTGGCTGAACTAGCGCCCTTGATCTCATAGGCTAGGGATATTGCTTCCATCTAATCCCCTGACATCTAGCCTGGAAAAAATGAAATAGGGCATTAGAGGCTGTCACAGCTACAGAATTCACTAGGAATGTGAAGAAAAATCAGACAAGGGGTTGAAAACCTGGGATCTAGTCCTGAATCTATGAGTAACTAAGTAGGTGACTTTGAGCAAGTCACTTTCCTACCTTTGGATCTCCGTTTTCTTATCTACAAAATAAAGGGACAGAATGAGATGATCTTTAACTTTTAGCTCTTACATTCTGTGATCCTATGAAATTAAGACGGCATAACTCATGTCTTCTCTGGAAGGCCCTGTAGTGCTTCTCCTTTACTAATGTGGGCCAGGGGCCAAAGGGAGCTTGAGAAGAATGACAGGAGCTCTTAATCAATCTCTAAGGTTTAAGTTGGATTTCTAGTTTTGCTGGAGAATGCAAGATAAGATCATAGGATTTAGACCTGGAAGGTATTTTGGAATTAGGTATTTATAAGATCATCGGATTTAGACATAGAAGGTACCTAGTCCAACTACCTCACCTGCAGCTCCCCTTTACAATGGGCCCCTAGAAAAACTACCCCAGACTAGAAATACTCTGTGAATCAACTTTATTGTGTTTTCTTTTACAATCAATCAAAAAGACTGACTGGTTTAAAATAAAAGGCATTTAATCCAATAACAGAACAAATAAAATTAAGCTAGAGAAGAGAGAGGCACCTGCAGAGAATACATATGACTAGGGAACATATGGAAAGACACATATCTAGGGAACATATGTGACCAGAGAACATATGTGAGGATGTTCGTGCACAGAAACCATATGACCAAGGCATGTACATGGTTGTGGCAACTCAAACTTCCATAATTGAAGAGATCCAACTATCTTCCAATAATGTAATAGTGTTATTGTTCTCCATTGCTCCCTGCTAGGCTTTCCATTTTTTTTTTCTGAAATCTCCACTTCTTCTGGGAATTGCAATTTCTTTGCATGACATCTCCACTAGCCTCATAGTCATCTCTCTAGAGCAGGGGTCGGCAACCTTTTTGGCCGTGAGAGCCATAAAAGACACATTTTTAAAATGTAATTTCATGAGAGCTGTACAGTGCTCACCGTGTGCGCTCCTGTAACAGCACCTGAAAAAAAAATTGATTTTATGGCTCCTGCAGAAAGAGCCATACCTTGCCGACCCCTGGTTTAGAGCCATCTGCTGGTCTTTCAGTTCCCATATGCAACTTACAGTGGCTATAAAGACCAGCCATTCTTCTAGTTCATGCCTTTGACTATGAACCATTACACCGTGCTGAAGTCAGGCAACAAAAGTGTTTGAGGGTATCCCTACACTAAGATTGCTTCTTTTCTTTGGCTATCTGTGTCTGGTCCATGGTCTCAGACATTATCTGACTTAGGGTTGAGAAAACTCCCTACAACATCCATTTAATTCCTGAGAGGGATCCCTTGCCCCCAAATCCATTTTGATAACCTTACTTCCAAAAAAACAGTTAGAGTTATGTAGACTTCAGGATCCCACCTCATTTCCAAGATCCTTCTCAACTGGTAAATAAATGAAATTGAGAAAGAGCAAAAGAAGTTAAGTGAAGAGAGCAAGACTCTCTACCTTCCTGGTCTACATTCCTGACAACATTATGCATATCTGCTAGCAATGATACCAGCAACTACCACCATCATCACAACAAATTTTGGCTTTTGCATTCTGTTCTGGAATCCTCAAAACCTCTCTATCCAAGGACATGAAGATGAAGAAATTAGTCAAGGCTAAGAGGTTTTCCCAAGGCCATTTAGGGTAGTAAAGAGCCAGGTCTTTGGTGTTTGGAGTCAGAGGAAAAGCATGCAAGTCAGTTGTGGCAGATTTTGAATATAGCAGTCTCTGTATGGGACAAGTTCTCTGTAAGATCTAGATCATACCAATCTTAGTGAAAGATAGCTTGTCATTAGCAGAAAGGAACTTGGTGTTGGAAGGCACAGATCCAGGTTCCTAATTTGACTCATACCAATCATGTGATCTTGACTTAGGGCAGCTAGGTGCCACAGTGAATAGAGTTCCTGGCTTAGAATCAAGAAGGCTTATCTTCCTGAGTTCAAATCTGGCCTCAGACACTTACTAGGTGTTCGACCCTAGACAAGTCATTTGCCCCTATTTGCCTCAGTTTCTTCATTTGTAAAATGAGCTAGAGAAGGAAATGGTAAACCATTTCAAAATCTTAGACAAGAAAACTTTAAAAGGGATCATGAAAAGTCAGATGGACTGAAATGACTGAACAATAGGACAAATCACAACCTCTCTGAGCCTTGGATTCTTCATCTATAAAATGGGTATGCTAATAAAAGCCCTGCTACTCCACAAAATTTCTAGGAGGAAACCGTTTCATAAATTACAATGCCCTATATAAATGAGTTATTTTAATTCAGCTAGCCTCCTTCTTGCCATCCACACATCTAGATATATTTGTGCTCCTCAGTCCCAAGCCTCATCAGAAAAGGGGTCTCTCTGAATAGGAAAAGTTCATTAGGAGAAAATAAGACAGACCAAGCTATGTTTTCTTTTTATTCAGGGGGTGTGAAATTCTAAGCTGAACTTGGGTTGTAAAATATGTCATTTTCATCTATGATATTTACTCTAGCTGACTTCAACTTGTCCCTGAAGATAGGAGGTTTTATCACTTTCTGTCTCCATTTTAAACAGAATCTGTTATGACAGCCAATCTCAATCCCATATGCACTTCTTAGTGTCATTTCCTACCACTTAGGAGTAAAAGGGTACCTGGGGTCCAGGAAAAATGGGAGCATTCCTTTATTTTTACCTAGTGATCCCCTTTTTATCCTATATTTTGAGAACACGGCCTGGCAAACACAGAGAGATCCTTCAGCTCTCTGGAATTTGCAGTCTTTTTCAATCAAACAACTGTCTCAAGCCATAAAAATCTGATTTTTCTCTCCTAATGGTTCTTAACTGAGCTGTTGGTGGCTGACCCTCAGGGTTTTGTTGAGAAAAGACAGAGACAGAAACAGAGAGAGAGAAACAGAGAAAGACAGACACATTTTTTTTCCTCCCATTGGGCCTTCCTTCTCCTTCCTCCAGCTTCAGAACAGACATATGTCCAAGTAGCCTGATTCCCAGGATGTGATCAGAACTAGGAAGGATCAGAGAGTGAGACTTGGGATAATAGGGAGGTTGCCTGCTGCCAATCCCACTTTAGCCAGCCCCAATTTCATCTCAGAGATCCATAGCTCTCAGTTGCCTGTGAAATGGGAACGTTTTCCCCTGACATGATTTGGTATTCTCACCAGTAAAATGAGAGTGTTCAGTCACATTTGCAAAGATAGCAAAAAATGAAAATGGTAAGTGTTGAAGGAGCTGTAGGAAGACAGACCCACTAATGTTCTATTGGTAGAGCTGGGATCTGGACCAGTTGTTCTGGAAGGCAACCTGGATTTTTACTGGAGAAGTCACTACAGAATGTACCCTTGATGGAAAGACCTCCATGAACTGATGCAGAATGAAATGAGCAGAACCAGGAGAGCATTATACACAGTAACTGAAACATTGTGGAAGGATCAAATGTAATCAACTTTGCTACTAATAGCAGTGCAATGATCCAGGACAATCCTGAGGGACTTATGAGAAAGAATGCTATCCACATTAAGAGAAAGAATTATGGAAGTAGAAACACAGAAGAAAAGCATATGATTTATCACTTGTTTATAAGGGTATAGGATTTGGAGTTTTGGTTTTTAAAAGATTACTCTATAGCAAAAATGAATAATATGGAAATAAAAAAAAAGAATGTACCCCTGAACCACCAATACCACTGCTAGGTGGTACCCCAAGGAAGTCAGACAGAGGTGAGGATTCTCAAATGTACAAAATAATTATAGAAACATTTTTGTGGCAGCAAAGACCTGGAAACAAAAAGGACTCTTGATCAGACAATGTTGTTGTTCAGTCATTTTTCAATCATAGCCAATTCTTTGTGGCCCCATTTGGGGTTTTCTTGGCAAGGATACTGGAGTGATTTGCCATTTTCTTCTCCAGCTCATTTTACAGATGAGGAAACTGAGGCACCCAGGGTTAAGTGACTTACCCAGGTTCACACACCTAAAGCAAGATTTGAACTCAGGAAGAACCTTCAGGCCCATCACTCTATCACTGTGCCTTCTAGATGCCCCTTCTACTTCACCTGCATTTCTTCAGTTAAGTCCTGTGGAAATTTCCACAGAACCTCAGTTTTCCTGATTCCAAGTCTGTCACTCTTTCCACTGAGCCTTAGAGCTGAGTAAACAAATTATAGCCAATGAACATATTGCACCAATAAAACAACTCTGAATATGAAGAATTTAGGGAAAGCTGGGAAGATTTCTGTGAATTGATACAAAATGAAGTAACTAGAAATAGAAAAACAATAGAACAAATAAACAACTCAGAACACAAAATATAGCAAAACATGAATAAAATAAATAAAAAGAAAAAAGACATAGAAGAACAATCATGACAGTAACATAAATGAAAACAACATTAAAAGACATCAGAACTATTTTTGATGTCTTTTGTTTTCATAACATGAAGATTTGTGACTATATCTTTTCCCCCTTCCCTAACCCAGTGGGGCCATGCATTGTAATAACATCTAGAAAAGAATTGGCTGGGGGAGTGGGGAGCTGCTCGGTAAAACTAGCCAAAACATCAATGAATTCTCAATATACACAATATTGGATATTCATAGTCCCCTACCTGGCAAAGAAGGGAGAGAAATCTATTTTGTCATAACTTCTTTGAGAACAAGCTTACATAGTTTTTGTTGCTCTCTTACTTAAGTTGTGTCCAACTCTGTTTTATTTTGTTTGTTTGTTTAAAACCCTTACCTTTTGCCTTAGAATAATTACTATGTATTGGTTCCAAAGTGTGAAGATAGGATTAATTCTCCCCTAGTCTATTTTTAGCTAATCAAATCAAGAACTTAAAGTACCCCTACTTATTATTAAGTATGAGAATTCACAAATCACTTACTACAGTGACATCTCCAAAGGTCTCTGCCCCACCCCCACCTTGGGAGTGGTAGGCAATTGAAAGACTGCCATTGGTTTCTGTGAAGAAGGGGGAGTGACAGGAAGTGACATGGAAAAAAAGGGTATAAAAAGAGACCAACATGGTCTAGCATTCGTTCCTTTCCTGGCTTCTGGAGAGATTGGTCAAGGAGATTCCTGCTTTGGATTTGGAGGAGGCTGCATTGGTGGAACTCTGACTGAAGATACCACCAAGACTTCTGGCTTGGAGAGATTCCTGCCTTGGTGCCTCTGTGAGGAGACCCTCTCTGCTTTTTGGCACTTCAATGAGACACTCCCTTCAGCATAAGTTCTGTGGAGACACTCTTTTCCTTGAATCCTGCATCAGTTTGCTGGTTAATGACTCAAACCTCCACATGGAAATTGTAACTTTGTTGGGGAGTGAGCTGAATTTTATCAGATCAACACTTAGGGTAGGCTAGGCAACTCCTTACCTCTTTCCCTCCAACATTTCATACTTCAACTCTTTCTCTTCCTTGTTATAAATAAAAACTTTTAACAGTTTCTTCTGGCTTAGGGATAATATTTTTAATTCAATGACCACAACATTGAATTTATAACTCGCTTATTTAGTCAAAACACCAATTTAACCCTTAAATAATTTAATTGGCAGAACTCAAAGGTTTTACTGAATCCCTTTAATCTTCTGCTCATTTTCCTCACTTTTTCCTAAAACTATTCCTAAATCAAGCTCCTAGCAACTAATTCTGGACTTAGAAACCTATCGCTGTTGATCCTTTCACATTAGATCAGCTGAAATAAGCTGTGTTTTCTTAGCAAACAATCAGCCCCTCAGGGTTTTCCACCTGGAGGAGATGCTTTCATCCAAGAGTGATAAGGGCTAGGCAATGAGGGCTAAGTGATTTGCCCAGGGTAACACAGGTAATAAGTGTCTGAGACCAGATTTGAATCCATGACCTCCCATCTTCAGGCCTGACTCTCAATCGACTGAGCCACCTAGCCACCCCCATGTCCAACTCTGTGTGACTTAGGGTTTTCTTGGCAAAATATTGTAATGATTTGCCATTTCCCTAACCAGTTCATTTTACAGATGAAATAACTGAGGCCAATAGACTTTTTTCCCACCTTGAAGACATTTATTTACGCCAGTAATTCCCAAAGTGGGTGCTATCGCCCCCTAGTGGGTGCTGCAGCTATCCAGGGTGGCAGTGATGGCCACAGGTGCATTTATCTTTCCTATTAATTGCTATTAAAATTTTTAAATAATTAATTTCCAGGGGGCTAAGTAATATTTTTTTCTGGCAAGGGGGCGGTAGGCCAAAAAAGTTTGGGAACCACTGATTTACACCATATTCAAAGACAAATAGGGTTAAGTGACTTGCCTAAGATAACACAGCTAATAAGTGTCTGAGGCCAGATTTGAACTCAGGAAAAGGAGTCTTCTTGACTCAGGACCCAACATACTATCCACTGCACCACCTAGCTGCCCCTATATAGAGTTTAGTTTCCAGGTTTTTGTTCTTCTCATTTACAATGTTGTTGCTGTTATGTTTATTCTTTTCTTGTTCTGCTTATCTCACACTGAATTAATTCAAATAAATGGAGCATGCTTCTCTAAGTTCTTAATATTCATCATTTTTTAAGATGCAGCAATATTCCTTTCTTTCATTTACCAGAATTTGTTTGACGATTCTTCAAATAATGGATATTTATTTGGTTCTTTGCTTCCACAAAAAAGAACTTTCCCAAACATTTTTTTTGGTATATAGGAGACCTTTGTGAGTTTGATACCAAAACTTTTCTGTGATGACCAAAAGTGATTTCAAAGGATTGGTAGAGAAAGATGTCCCCTTCCTCCATGAAGAGAGGAAGTGGACTATAAATACAAATTGAAGCATATGTTGTCAGACATGGTCCATATGTTGATTCATTTTTATTGATTTTATTTCTGTCTAACAAGAAAAAGTTCTATTGGGGGTAGGAACATTGGAAAGTACTTGTAAGTTTTTAAAAGAACATCAACAAAAATTATTTTAAAAATAAAAATAAAATGATGAGTGGACCACATTAACTCTTAGGACCATTTCAACTCTAATTCTATGATCTCATGAATATCTTGGACCAAGATGGGGAAGAGCTTTAAAACAGGGAGAGTGTTCATTCAAGAACTCATTTTTCATTGCATATGACAGAGATCCAGAGGTTAGGTCATAGAAAAGAAGGAGCAGTGAGCTCTATTGATAAGCTATAATTGAAAGAAAAAGTTCAGGTTAAAAATTATCCTGAATGGTTATCATTTAGACTATTTCTTCTAAGGAGAAAATTCTCCACTTCTCAGCTCTCAACCCTCCAGCAAGAGAGCCGTGGAAATCCCAGCAACTTCTTAGAGAAGAAAAAAAAACTTGTTAATTTAAACACATACTTTTCAACTCAATGGAGTTTATAAGTAATATGTATTTGATAGAAAAAGCTAGCATTTTTAGCATCTTCAAAAAAAAATATAGAGGTTGGGGGAGCAGTCAGATGGCTTAGTGGATTAAAAGCCAGACCCAGAAACCTGGGTTCAAATGTGGCCTCAGACACTTCCTAGCTGAGTGACTGTGGACAAGTCACTTAACCCTGTTGCCTAGTCCTTACTGCTCTTCTGCCTTGGAAATCATACACAGTATTGAATCTAAGATGAAAGGTAAGGGTTAGTGAGACAGAGGCAGAGAGAAAGACAGGGAGAGATAGGGGGAGAGAGAGAGAGAGAGAGAGAGAGAGAGAGAGAGAGAGAGAGAGAGAGAGAGAGAGAGAGAGAGAG
>NC_058132.1:205777589-205803662 GCF_016433145.1 Gracilinanus agilis
GGAAGGAAGGATGGAAGGGAAAGATGGAAGGAAGGAAGGAAAGGATGGAAAGAAGACTGAAATTTCTTCAGTGTTCTACTTAATTCCTCTTCAACCCACTAGACACAGCACAATTAATGCTTAATTAAGTTAAACAAATACTTTTAAAGTTCCTACTCTGTGCAAGGTCAGCTCTTCAAAATCTTATCTCTGTCACAGTATGGAAGTCACATTAGGTTTTAGATGGTTATGCTAGCAAAAAGTAAGCTCTTGAGGTAGCTGGGCAACTCAGTGGATAGAGAGCCAGACCTAGAGATGGGAGGTCCTGTGTTCATATCTGACCTCAGACACTTCCTAGCTATGTGACCCTGGGCAAGTCACTTAACCTCAGTCGCCTAGCCCTTATCAAGCTTCTGCCTTGGAACTGATACTTAGCATCAATTCTAAGAGAGATAGTAAGAGTTAAAAAAAATTAAGGGACCTCTTACGGGTCCTATCATTTTAGAAGACTTGGTCCCAGCAGCAGATGGCTGAGTATCAGTCTCACCAAATATGGAGAGGCTCGTCTCCAATAGGTTGGCAGACAGCTGATGAATTCTTTGAGCATGGCAAGACATGCTCAAGGTTCTTCGTGAGGCACAGGGGAGGTAGTCAGTGTTCTCAAGGAACTTATGATCTAACGAGAGAGACAAATATACAAATGAGTATAATTAAAGGCTTAATATGAGAAGAGCAGACAAAGTGCTATAAAAAAAAAGGAAAGATCACTTTCAGCCTGGGGAAACTAAAGAAGGTTTTATACTAATTTGATGATGGTGATGGTAGTGGTAATTAATGGAGATATTACTGAAAAGCCCCTTGAACTCAAGGGTCTCTCTATAATGTTCATGTAGAGATAGAGTGGCAGAGACAGAAGAAGTGATAGAGACAGAATATTTTAGCTTACAAAGAGACTGAGAGCTGGATATAGGATATGAGATGCTGTGAGATAGAGATTTATGTGTGTGTACATATGAGTACATATTTGTTGCATATGTATATTCTAGGAGATAATTCCATTACTTTATAACCTCAGTTCTTCTTGCTTTAGTGAGCACACATGTGCTCTTATTTATAGTCCTTAGGTGAAGATAATAACTAGCCATCCTTGCTTTCCTAAGCCAAGACTCCAAGCCTTCTCTTTTCCTCTTGAAATAACTTGCATTTCTTTTTTATGTTAAACCCTTACTTCTGTCTTAGAATTGGTACTAAATATTGGTTCCAAGGCAGAAGAGCAGAAAGGACTAGGAAACTGGGGTTAAGTGACTTCCCCAGGGTAACACAGCTTATAAGCGGCTGAGGTCAAATCTGAATCCAAGACTTCCTGACTCCATGCCTGCTTCTCTATCCACTGAGTCACCTAAGGACTCCAATAACTTTCATTTTTATAATCATTATATTTTCCAGTCCAACATTACCTTTTTTATTATAGAGGTGTTCGGGAAAGACTAGTACCTCTGTTGTGAAGACTTACAGAGCCCTTTCCAGGGCTGCTCACCCACTTTTGGTGTCCGTTTTTCATGCCACTCTCACCTGTGACTCCAAGAAGCTGTAACACGTTTAGTGGCTACAACTAGTAAGCTTTCTCAGCAGACAGGCCAAACCAGGCTGAGGGTAACCAATAGGCTTCAAACCCATCAGTGAGTTAGGGGGGTGCCCATCCCAATCATGCAAAGACTTCCCCTGCTGGAAGGAGCGGATGAGAACCATTCATTCTGGGGGCCATGAAGAGCAATAAAGCCAGTGCTAGAGAGTCCTTAGAGCTTGGTTAGACATAGAAAAAGGAAAGGCCACTGTATCCCAGGCAATCACTGTTCTTCCTAACTTTTATCCTGCCACTGTATTTTTTTTTTATTTTTTTTAAACCCTTAACTTCTGTGCATTGGTTCCTTGGTGGAAGAGTGGTAAGGGTGGGCAATGGGGGTCAAGTGACTTGCCCAGGGTCACACAGCTGGGAAGTGTCTGAGGCCAGATTTGAACCCAGGACCTTCCATCTCTAGGCCTGGCTCTCAATCCACTGAGCTACCCAGCTGCCCCCTGCCACTGTATTTTGATGACTCTGGAAGAGCAAGTGAAGACTTTATGTAACTCTATTTCACTTAAATCCAATTTATGCACAAGTCAAAAGAGTGATGTCATTTGAAAATGAAGGACGAACAACAACAATTTTTATTATATTCAGATCCACGTAACAACTAGCCATCACGATCAAAATGCCTGAACCAATAACCCTGCTTGCAGAGAACCCAAGTAGAAAGATTGTTTGGTCTGAAGTTCATTCCATCATGGCCCCAGACACGAAGTAGAACTCTTAGCAATGACTTGAAGGAAAGCAATACTGTGGCGACCCACTGCCTAATCACTGTATCAAGAAAAAGACAAGTTAGTTTTCCGGCATGTTACCTGAATCAAAGGAAAACATGCTCTCAGAATCATAATGGGCCCAAAAGCCTGAAAGAGCAATTCAATAGGCGTGTTTGCCATTCTTCCAAGGTAGCTCTCTGAAGGCTCCAAAGAGACTCTATCCATGGCCAATGTCTAACCAGCCCCAATCAACCTTGAGGCCTTCTTCACAGGGCAATAGAGCAAAACTGAAACTCCCAGATGCTTGAATACTCTGGAAGTGAAGTCAAAAACCTGGGTTTGAATGCCTTCTCGGATACTAGGAAGCCAGAGGGAAATCACCTCCCTTCTTGGGGCTGGGATGAGGGGGTTGGAATGCTCACCTCCTAATTTAGTGCTGGTGACAGGATACCATCCTTGGCCCAGGGAAAGTCTTGGTTCTTCTTTCTGTCCTTAGAGTATAGCACAATGCTTTGATTAATAAATGTGTTGGATGGAATGGAAATTTTTCTCAGGTGTAATTTAACATTTATTAAGGGCAGCTAGGTAGCACAGTGGAATAGACTCCCAGGCCTGGACACAGGAAGACTTGAGTTCAAGTCTGTTCTCAGACAGTACTAGCTGTGTGACCCTGGGTAAGTCATTCGACCCCACTGGCCTCTGCTTCCTCATATGTCAAATGAGCTGGAGAAGGAAATAGTAAATTACTCCAGTATCTTTGCCAAGAAAACTTCAGGTGGGTTCACAAAGAGTTGAACATAACTGCAACAACAACCATCTATGTTGATACAAGAAGATTGACCCTTAGCATAAACTGAAATGATAATAACACATTTATAAAGTGCTTTAGAATTTACAAAGCGATTTTTCTAACAACAATGTGAGGTAGATAGTTGAGGTGTTTTATACCATTTTATGGATAATGAAACTGAGGTACTAGGAGACCAAGTGACATCAGAATATCATAGAATTAGAGCTGGAAGGAACCTTAGACTACATTTAGTTCTAGCCCACCATAACACCAGCATTTTTCAGATGAGGAAACTGAGGCCCAGACAGGCTAAGTGACTTGCCCAACCTCATACAGTTTTATTTAAGTGACCAAAGCAAGACTTGTGGGTCTTACGACTCTAAGCTCTGAGATCTTTTTCCTCTTACCAGTACGCTTCACAGTCACCTAATGATTAGTGACAGAGTTAGGATTTGGCTCTGAAAAGGATCTTGAGATCAAATTCATAAAACTCACTAGTTACAAAGAGACCCCTTTCCTTCCAACTGGTTTAGATCAAACCTTTCATTTTTATGGAAATGAAACTCATGAGACTCTTGAAGGAAAGTGATTTGCCTGAGGTAACACAGCTGGCAAATAACAGTAGCAAAACCTGAATCCAGGTCTTCTGCCCCTACACTCAATGCTCCTTTCCCTTCATCACATTTTCCAGGTTGCCTGACTACTAAGCCAGTCACTCTTCCCACTATATCAAACTGTTGTTGTCCGGTTGTTTTTCAGTCTTGTCTGATTCTTCATTCCCATTTGGGGTTTTCTTAGCAAGGATACTGGAGTGGTTTGCCATTTCCTTCCCCTGCTCATTGGGCAGATGAGGAAACTGAGCAAACAAAGGTAAGTAACTTGCTCAGGGTCACACAGTTAATAAGCATCTGAGGCCAGACTGGAACTCAGGATGATGAGCCTTCCTGACTCTATCCACTTCACCACCTCGCTATCCCAGGATGCCTCCCCAAAATCAGTGGTCACTGTAGGAACAGAGGCCTCCTAGGCAGCAGAGCCGAAGCCAGGACAAAGGAACAAATTCTGACAGAGTAGTGTTTCCCGTCACACTGGACCATATTCAGTGAAAATGAGACACTTTTCGAAAACAATTTCTAGGTAAGTGGTGGAGAAAATAAGGGTACCCTCAACACTAGCAGAAAAGAAAGGAACAGCTGAAATTGGCGAATGATCTGCTCTCACCCCATCAGGCTGAGAGAGAAGAGGGGACCCAGGGCAGGAAAGTGTTTCTTAGATACCTCCACACAAAGGCAGGAGCTTAGACAATGACTTGTGTGCGTTGTCATGGCAATGAAATTGAAACCCGGATAAACAATGACCACTCCAACCACATCCTAACCTCAGAACTGACCTGCTGTCTCTATGGTACCAGCTCCAGCCTGAGAAAGTCATCCCGAGATGAACATCTCTCGGGAAGCAGGCAATGATAAAAGGTGTCCCGATCATGATGCTAGAAAGGTTGAGAAATGACTGTGTTTCTTGGACCCTTCCTTCGAGACTGCAAAAGTGGTCAAAACCCTATTAAGCTTCCCCACAGTCTAGAGGATCTGGGAGAGAGGCAACCAGTTGTAAAAGATGCTAAACCAGTTGGAAGGATAGGGGTCTCTTTGTAACTGGTTAGCTGTATGAATTTGTAAGAGTCTTAAAATAGGATTATGGATTTAAAACTGGATCTTCAAAGTTTTCAAATTCAGCCCTTTTATTTTACAGACAAAGAAACTGAGGCAGGAGGAATTTTAATGACTTGTTCAGGGATGCTTAAGCTAATGAATGTTTAAGGCAATATCTGAACTTAGATCTTTCTAACTCTGAACTCAACTCTGTCCAAGGCACTACCCAGCTGCCACAACCTTCTCTATAATTATTTCCTTGCCTGAAAAATAGGAGCATGATATAGCAAAAAGAGTACAGGTCGTATCAGGTCTCATACTCTTCCTAGCTGTGTGACCCTGGACAAGTCACTTAACCCCCACTACCTAGCCCTTACCACTCTTTTGTCTTCTAAGACAAAAGGTAAGGGTTAAAAAAAAAAGAGCACAGGATTTGAAGTCAAAGGTCCTGGGTTTAAATCTCAGCTCTGCTTCTTCCTACCTGTGTGTCACTGCCTCTCTGGAATGCTTCCACATCTGTAGAGGAAGTTGAACTAAATGATCTTTAAGACAACCTGAATTCGAATCCAGTCTCAGACACTTACTAGCTTGGTGACCTCAGGCAAGTCACTTCACTCTGCGTGCCTCAGTTTCTCATCTGTAAAATGATCCGGAGAAGGAAATGGCAAACCACTCCATATCTTTACCAAGAAATCCTTAAATGGGGTCATGGAGAGTAGAGCACAACGGAAAACAATTGAACAACAATAACAACAAGGTACCTTCCCTTCCTAAATCCTACCCTCTCTAAGGACTCATTTGATTCTGAAATAATAAATCAAAGCCCAGGAAGAGGAAGGAACAAGCCCAAAGACATGGGAGCTGTCAGACCCAAGAAGAGATACCTCAGTTCCCTCAGGCAAATAAATCCCTATCTACAATGGGGGAGGGACCCCCCCAATTTAAAAGTCCATCAGGATTTTGGTGTCCATCACCAAGCAGGCCAAGGTGGAATTTAATTAACATCTCTGCTAGAATGTGAAAATCTCCTCATCATTTTTAAGGAGAATGAACATGTGGATCTCCTGTCCTAGCCTGGTCTCACGTACCAATCTCCCATCAATCTCTTGTTGCCTGAGACATGTTGTCTAAGCCTTCCTCTGTATCAGCAGGAGCTGAGCACCAGGAAAGAGAATAGAATATGCCCCAAAGGCTTTAACTTGGCTTTTTAAAACTGATATTGTTATTTATATTTAATAGCAGCTATAGCACAAAGCTGCAGAGACTAGGGCCAGGTGGGGGAGGGGGAATGGAAATTCTTACTGATTGTTATTCTTGTGGAAACTTATAATTCAAAAGTTTAATCATGCTCATTAGCATAATTTGGGCGACTTCAGTCCATAACCTTGCCCTGGAGTTGATTATTTATGGCACCCAAACAGCAGCTGAAAATTAACTTTGATTTAATGGAACAATTCCATCCCCAATATAATTTATAATGCAGATAGGTTTGTCAAAAATAAATCGCACTGGCTGGTCCATCTCAGAACTGGGAGCAGAGAAAGGAAAAGAAACAGAATCCTTCATCTTTCATCTTGTGTTTGGGTGGTCTCTTTCCCCTTTGCCCAGACAGATGCAGGATTTCCTGGGGACTATCTTTGGAGTTAGTACATGAATACTGGAGGCTTTAATTTGTGAAAATATGTTAGGTAGATGCAGTTCTAAAACCTTCTTATTCACACGTAGCCATTCCCTCATGGGCAAAAAAAAAAAAAAAGCACATTTGAAAGTGTATTAGATCTGAAGTCAGAGGACCTGGTATATCAGAGCTCTGCTACTTGTCACATGTAGGCAAACCACCTGGATTCTTTCAGCCTCTATTTTCTCATTTCTAATTGGGGGGGTTGGATTCATGATTTTGAAGGGCTCTGCTAAATCTGTCTAATGATGCTACCTATGAGCCTACAAGAAGATGTCTTCTAAGGTCCCCTTAGACTTCTAATTCCCTTGATCCCGGGAACAGATGATCATGGAGGCCCCTTCCCATCTCTATGATTTTATTTTAAGCAAAGCATTCTAGATCCCTTCCCTGTCTCGGGTTTGTTCTCTAAATCTGCTTATTCCCTCTCCCCAGATTTGTAAAGACTAAACAGTGCTCAGAATAGCAATCTCAGAAGATGGGGTAACCCAGGTGGCAGGTGACCATCAGGTCTCAGATCCTTAGGTGAGTTGAGGCAATGTCTACCCCAAATATACGAAGACTTCCCCCTTCGGAATGGACAGATGAGAACAATTTGTTCACTTGGAACACTTAGAGCTTGGCCAGACACCAAGGTCATCCCCTGCATCCTGGGTCTTGCCTTCGGACTTTGATGCTTCTGGGAGAGCATGAGGCTTACAACTTTGTGCAGCTCCACCTCACTTAAATCCAACTCACTCACGAGTCAAGACATCACCCGGAGGGGTCATTGGTCCTCTTTGAAATAAAGGATGAACAAAGACATCGACAGTACAACGGCATGCTCTACTTTGGGATATTCCCTTTGGGGCTCTGTGCAGACCAGGTTCTGGCTGAGAAAACACTTCAGCCTCATCCTTCCTCTGGGATCCAACTTCTCTTTATCGCTCAGCAGTAGCCAGATTGCTTTCATCTTTCCTCATGTTCCTTGTTCTTCCATTGCACTAACAGTCCTTTCACATGGCCAGTCCTTCCCAGTTTGTTCCCATATTCCCTTACTAGGGTTGAGGAGAGAACCTGAGGAGGGGATAGTCCTCAGACCTTCTCTCAAGCCACTAGATATGCTAACAGACATTAAGGATCCTGACACAAGCTGATTCTTGCCTAGGCTTGCCTCTGCCATCCTAGTCTTCACAGTCAGTTTAATTACTTGGCCACCATAACAGAATGCATGCACCAGCATAGAATTTATATCTTAAAGAGAGTTTTAGTCAATCAATCGACCAACAAACATATATTAAGGGGGTAGCTGGGTGGCTCAGTGGATTGAGAGCCAATCGTAGAGACAGGAGGTCCTAGGTTCAAATTTAACCTCATACACTTCCTAGCTGGGTGACCCTAGGCAAGTCACTTGACCCCCATTGCCTATACCTTACTGCTCTTCTGCCTTGGAACCAATACTCAGTATTGATTCTAAAATGGAAGATGAGGGTTTAAAAAAATAAAAATTAAAAAATATATTTATTAAGCACCAACTCTATCCAAGGCACTGTGTCTCTTTATTTTATTAATGAGGAAATAGATGTTCATAAAGGGAAGAGACTCATTCAAGGTCACAGAGATTATAAATAGAAGGACCAAAATATAAACCCAAATCTTTTTTTTAAGCCAGTGAGCATTTGATCCCTTGCACCAGAACAGGGTTTCTGTTTGGGAAGAAAAGACAAACTGGGAAGTAATAATATCATCTCAGGGCTGGTCAAATTCAAATAATCCTGCTGGCTTAGTAAAAACACAAGTGGATGAGAAGAAAGGTGGTGAATAGTAGGTTGTAAGGGAAGGAAGTCTAAATCCCAGGAAATGGTCTCTCCTCTTCTCTGAGGAAGTAGTTTCTCTGTTAAAGCTTGGACTCTGCTCTTTCTATGAACCATGGAGTAGAAAAAGAAATGGGAGTAGGATACTGATAAGAAGGTGTGTAGGAGGCAAGAGACCTGGATTTTAGTTTTGTTTCTAGCTTTATAACCAGGATCAAGTCACCCAACCTCTCTAGGCATCAGTTTCCTTCCCTGTAAAATGGAAAGGGGTGCCTACAGTTTGAAACAGATGATCCCTAAGATTCTATGAAATCCAACTCTGAGAGTCTATGAAATAAGTCTATGAAAGAGGATGATTTGGGGCCTAATCAGCAAAGCAAGTCCAAGGGGAAAAAGAAGTCTCATAATGCCGGACTGCTGGGCTGAGGCTCCAAAGGTTTAAAATTCTGGATTAAACCCTTCCTCACTCCCACCTCCATCCCCATCTTGACCCCTCCCTCTTAAAAGTATGAATGTATTTACCTCCACAGATACCCCAAGTAAGAGCTGAACTACAGCAGGGAAGGGGCTTGGAGGAAGTGTCCTATCTGGGGCTTTCATTCTGTCATCTGTAAAAAGAGGAAGTTGGACTAGATGAGCTCTAAGGACCCTTCTGGCTCCATCTATGATTCCATGGGTAATGATTCATACTTTGAGCTGACCCAAACTCCCTGCCAAGGAAGCAATTTCCTTCTGTGGGCAGAACCAAGTAACCAACTTGGCAGTGACTCAGGAATTCTTCTTCCCTGCTAATTCTCTGTCTGGGCTTCAGAAGCCATCCAAATATGCCAAGTTTTGTGGCAAGTTTGAGCAGCCAAGGAGAGCACTCCACCCACTCTCCCACCATCCCCACCCTCAGCACACTTAGACTGATCAGTGCCAATTCTCAATTATGCCAGTAGGAACTGATGCCATATCACAATGGGCAGCAGTGTCTGTGCCAGTGGTTCTCCAAATGCCCTACAAACTGACAGGAGGATGAGGAAACTCAAACCATACTATTTGGCACCTTAGCATATTTTATCCAAGCAGTTCACTTCAATATTTAGGCCTTACTGGTAAACTTAAGTGATAGGGGGTAAGGAGGTTAAAACGATTGGTTAGATTAGAGATTTTTGATCCTCTATGGATTTTACTTGTCTAGGTCTTCTTGGTCACATTATTAGACCTAAAATAATCAAAAGTTGTTTTTTTTTTATTTTATTTTTCTCCTTCTTTGTATCTGTAAAACACTTAACACAATCCCTAGCACGTGATAGGCACTTAATAAATGTCTTTTACCTTCTCTTTCCCTTCTTTCTTAAATGATAAGAAAACCATCAGAAGTCTATGAGGAGTGGGGCAGCTAGGTGACTCAGTCTACTGAGAGCCAGGCCTAGAAATAAGAGGTCCTAAGTTCAAATCTAACCTCAGACACTTCCTAGCTGTTTGACCCTGGGCAAGTCACTTAACCTTCATTGCCTAGCCCTTACCACTCTTCTACCTTGGAACCAATACACAGTATTGATTCTAAGATGGAAGATAAGGGTTTAAAAAAAAGAAGAAGAAGAAGTCTATAAGGGTAGCAGGTAGGTGGTTCAGTGGATTGAGAGCCAGGCCTAGAGATAAGAGCTCCTGGGTTCAAATCTGGTCTCAGATACTTCCTAGCTATGTGACCCTGGGCAAGTCACAACCCCCATTGCCTAACCCTTACTGCTCTTCTGCCTTGAAACCAATACACAGTATTGATTCTAAGAAGGAAGGGAAGGGTTTAAAAAAGAAATCCTTAGGGCTGATTATGATAGAGAAAGCTCTCAGGGTCAGTTAGCAGAACACAGATGACAGGAAGGTCAGGACTATCTGTCCTCTTTATCTTCTCGGTATTTGTTCTTCCCTGGTAATTTCCCAACAGGTGTCCTTTTCCCTGATTGGACCATGTAATACTGTGAATGCTCAGCTTTCACTGAACTCCTTGGATAAATGCTGAATGTCCTGGACCATGATTGATATAACTTCCAAACAATTGGTTGATATGATCAAAATAGCCACGAAACCACCTGGTCCACTCAGTGAAAAATAAGAAGACCCAGATAGGTCCAATATAGTTCAATCACCAAATTGGCAGAGTTGGCTACTTTTCATTGGGCTTCTCGGGGGTTATTGAAGGCTCCTACATCTTGGTGTGCCTCTCTTCTTCCACACAGGCAGAGTTCCCTTAATGTCAAACTTAAGTATCTCCTGATTCAGATACATGATTTGCACCCCTGACTGACCACACTGGCCACGTCTGGAATCAGGAGCTAAGAACTCGAGCAGGCCTCAGAGGGTGCCCCTTGGTCCTGGAGCCTCAGGTTCTAAGACTAGTCAAGGTGGAGCTGGGTGTGACATCACAGAGACCTAAGTGCCAGGCAAAGGCTGTGCCCGTGTTCTGCACTGCCAGCAGGGCATAGACATCCATAGAGAAGGGACTGTCTGCCATCTCATCTTCTCTGTTTGTTCTTCCCCACCCTTCCTTGGTGCAGGGTTTCTCATCAGCCATATGCTGCCCTGTGAACACCCTGCTTCCCACTCACCACCCAGCCTAACGGTGTTGGCATCTACGCACTGTCTTGCTGAGCATCTGTCAAGAGGGGTGACGGATGACCTCGGTGTGCTTGGCAATCTAGCCGGACAGGTTTCTGCCTGAACTTTGGTTCTGCTAGTTGCCGTCTGGAAGAGACTGAATGGGAAGGAAAACAAAGATGGTGAGGGGGTCTGTGACTTCCCAGCTCCTGAAGCCCCAACTCTATAGAAGACCTTCCCCACTCACGAAAAGGTGGGGATAGTTGGTTTTGACCACATAGAGAGATCTGTTTAACTTAACCTCCAGAAAAATACTACCCCGAATCCAAAAAGGATAGACTGGGGCTCACCTGCTTCAAAAACATCACCCAGGTCCTGGGTGATCCATCAGGAAGTTCCTCCTGCTATCTAGCCCCTTGCTTGCTTGCTTCATATGGCTCTGATCTCTATCTCCCATGAGCACAGGTGTAGCAAAGACTTAGAAACTGGGTAGTCTGATGTTCTCCCAGCTTGCTCCAGGGCCTGGTGATGTAACTAATCCTTTCCCTCCCTCTGGAGATGAGACAACCTTAACCTAGGCTTTCAAACAACTGAAAAAACATGGATCACAGCCCACATTTATGTTTTGCTCAACATTCCCTCGCATCAAAGATATGGGGAACTGAAGGAATAAAATCGACATCTTCCTGGCACAAGCCGCAGGTGACAGATAGGAGGGGCTGCTTGTAAGGTGGTCCTGTTCTCCTTGTACCAATTCTCTCCAAGGTGCAGGGCCCTTCCAAACAGATGAGGGTGAGAAATGATGTCATTTTTCCATTTTCACCCCCATCTTGGATTCTGAGCAGTATTTCCCAATGTTGCTTAAAAGGCACGTGTCCCTCATCCTCTCCTGCTAAGGAAGGGCCGTGTTAGGTACATATTAAGCCAGAGATGAGCAAGACAGCCAGAGGGGTCATGGCTAAGCTGAAATAGGCCCAGGGCCAAGGCCTCTGCCCATTGGGGACCACGTCAGAGCTCTTCTCTTTCTCATTCAATTTATACTCCTTTTTCCTCAGCAACTGTGCTCTTTCTCCTGGGGCCAACAAGTAGGACTAATGCAGTATAGTCTAGTTGAAAGAACAATAAGTTTGGGCATCAGAAAACATGGGTTCTAGTCCCAGCTCTGCTACCAATTTGATGGCAAAAAATGCCATCCCTCAATAGGACACTGTGTTTGGAATACTGGTCGGGAAGTAATAGAACACTGGTTTAAATTCCAGTTCAGCTACCTACTAATACAAGTTCATTAAGAGTTGGGATTATCTAATTCTTTGTACAAAATGAATCTGAAGAAGTTTAGGGAAGCCGAGGAGATCACACTGAGAAATGTGCATTAGATAAAATGGACAAGGAAAAGGAACTAGTGATGGTTTGGGGAATAGGTGAGGGTGTCCAGGTAGTCCTATTTTCCCTCTGGACTTTCCCTAATCATTCCAAGGAGAAGAATAATTATTAAGGGGAGAAATGGAAAAGAGTATTGAATTTGGAGTCAAAAGACATAGGTTCTAATGCCCCAATTAGAAAGGAGAGCATTTCAGGGATTGTGTTGTTCAGTCATTCATTTAGTCCTTTCTGGCTCTTTGTGACCCCATTTGGGGTTTTCTTGGCAAAGAGATTGGTTTGTCATTTCCTTCTCTAGTTCACTTTATAGATGAGAAAACTGAGGCAAGCAGGGTTAAGTGGCTTGCTGAGAGTCACACAACTTAGATGGTTTCTGAGGCACTCCAGGCATGGGGGACAGCTAATGAAAAGTCATGGATGGGGGCAACTAGATGATTCAGTGGATTGAAAGTCAGGCCTAGAGATACGAGGTTCTGGGTTCCAATCTGGCCTCAGATACTTCCTTGTGGTGTGACCCTTGGCAAATCACTTAACTCCATTATCCAGCCCTTACCATTCTTCTGCCTTGGAACCAATAAACAGTATTGATTCTAAGATAGAAGGAAAGAAAGAAAGAAAGAAAGAAAGAAAGAAAGAAAGAAAGAAAGAAAGAAAGAAAGAAAGAAAGAAAGAAAGAAAGAAACGAACGAACAAACAAACAAACAAGGAAGGAAGGAAGGAAGGAAGGAAAGAAGGAAGGAAGGAAGGGAAAACCATGGAATTGGAAGATGGAATGTCTCATTGGAAGAACAGCAAGGAGGTTGGTGTTATTGGGTGGCAGAATAAGAGAGTTAGATGATCACAATGGACCCTTTCAGCTCTAACAATCTATAAATCCAGCATCCCCAGCCACACCCCCTTCATTCTTCCTCCCTCTTTTTCCCAGGCCTAAGTCACAGAGCATTTCCTATGAGACACTCCCATAGCCTGGCCAGCTCCATGGCAAACTCTTTTCCTCCTCTCAGATTCTTTCCCTTTATTCCACAGTTCTATCCTTTTATCTGTCCTTCCCATTGGAACAATTGGGGAAGGCCCATAGGGAAAATAGGGCTGCCAGGACACCTTCATCTATTTCCCAAACCATTACTAGTTCCTTGTCCATTCTATCTCATGCACATTCTTCAATGTGGTCTCTTTAGCTTCTTTAAATATAGGGAAGGGGCAATGGAGAAAGCTTTAGAAAAGCTGTACAATTCTATTACAATGGAATGAGTCCCAAATTTGAAGCCAGAGGACCTCCATTCAAATCCCAACTCTACTACATAATATCTGGGTGATCTTGGGCAAGTAATTTAATATAGGCCATTGTAGGCGACTGTACCTATTTACTCATTTGTAAAATGAAGGGAGCTAACTAGATAATCCTTAACTCTTTATAACTCTAAATCTTATGAGCTCCGTAGCCTCTATCCCATTTCTCACTTATGAACCCAAAATGCAGTCCCCTTTGCTCCTTGGATCTAGAGGACGCAACATGCCCATAATTCCCTTCTCCATAAATCTAGCTTATCCTCTGAGTTTCTGAAACAATTGGAATGGAACCAGCACCTAGCATAGTATCTGGCTCATAGTAGATGTGTGATAAAAGCTTGATGACTGATTGAAATAAATATGGGCACAGCCTGGGGTCCAGAACTGAGCAGAAGAAAAGGACACTGGGAAGTGCACAAGATAGTGACATGGGGAAGGAGAAAGGAGTAATCATTATATTGTGCCTACTATGTGCCAGGTATTGTGTTGAGCTTTACAAATATGATTTCACATGATTCTCATAACAACCTTATAAGATGGATGCTGTTATTATCCTCATTTTACAATTGAGGAAACTGAGACAAACAGGTTACGTGACTTGCCCAGGGTCACACAGTAAATGCCTGAAACTGGATTTGAACTCAAGTCTTCCAGGTATAGCACTCTGAAAATAATGGAAATTACTTGGAAGTGGATGTAGCAGAGTCAGAGTCAGAGGACCTGAATTAAAATCTTGCCTCAGATACCTATTACCTATATGACATTGTGTCACCTAGCCTCTATGACATAGGTTTCTGGGTCTTTAAATGAAGGGGTTAAATTAGGTAACCTCTGAAATTCCTTTAACTTTTAGATTTTTGAAGACTTTTGTAGTCAGGAAAATGGCCCTAGAGATGGAGAAAAGAAGGCTGGGTATAGAGTAAGGCAGCTGGTGTGATGAATAGCAAGTCATTAATACACAAGACCTAGGTTGGGATCCAAATTTCAACACTTTATTGCTGTGTGATTTTTTTAAAACTTCTTTGAGCCTCCATTTCCTAATCTGTAAGATGTGACTGATAATACTTTACCCACTGGAAAGAGCTCTAAATACATGATGCATTATTACAATTGCACACTTGAGCTTCAGAGAAGTAGGATAGCAGTGGCCTGAGATGATCTCAGTTTTTCCTTGGATCTGATTGCCAGTAGACACTGAAGGCATCAAAAAAGAAGAAAATTTCATTCTAAAAATGTCTTCCTCTTTCGACCAAGCTATGAGAATCTGGTCATCTTCATCTCATCAGGTTGCAGCAGATCCAGGAGAGGAAGAGAGCTGGTGAGAATTGAGTGGCAGAAATGGAGAGATATGAGTGGGGGGCCAGCAGCAGATAAAACCAAGCAGGGAGGAGAGCTGGAAGGCCGGTGGGAGCTGTAGGAAAGGAGAGGCTGCTGACACAGCAGCTTACTCTTACTCAGCTATTTTCTGCCATAAATCACTCCTGTTGGCACTCAGCTCCTGTGAGGTTGATGGAGGAGAGGGAAAGAAAACCAGACTCTTGGGTCCCCTTCTCTGAAAAGTTTCCTTAATGGTCTGTGACCTTGAATCATCAGCTACCCCTCCCCCTGCCCATCTCATTGGGTGCCTTAGTTTCCCTTGACTAAAAAAAATGGAGCAGTGTGGAGAACAAATGAGATCATGTCAACAAAAGACTTTGAGCTCTCTGTACACGAACACTCAGGTAAACATTAGGTATCATCGTTAGTAATTATCATTAGCAACAGCATTAATTAAAACATAGCATGGGACTCAAATATGTCCCAGCTCCCCTAGTATGGGAATGGAAGCTCAACCTTCAGAAGATGAAAGAGCCATAGGAGGCAGCAACCATTCTGAAATGGATTTTCACTAATCAGGTAGAAGTACATTATAATAGAAAGAGCTCAGGATTTACAGTCAGAGTTTCTGGGTTCAAATCCAGGTTTTTCTACTTACTAGCTGTGTGACCTTGAGCAGGTCATTTAGCCTCTTGACTTCAATTTCTCATAAAATTGAGTTAGTGGAATTGACTTAATAGTACGATCTCTTTCATTTCTAAATCTAGACACCTATGAAAAGAATCACTTGGAAACTTGGTTATATTATTTCTATAGTTTAAACCAGTGGTTCCCAAACTTTTTTGGCTCCCTTTCCAGAAAAAATATTACTTAGCACCCTGGAAATGAATTTTTTTTAATTTTAATAGCAATTAATAGGAAAGCTAAATGCATCTGTGGCCATCACTGCTTCCCTGGATGGTTGCAGCACCCACCAGGGGGCGGTAGTGCCCACTTTGGGAATCACTGGTTTAAACAAATAAAAGAATTTGAGGGGAAGGGGAGGGCAGGCATAAGATGACTGAATAGCATAGCTCTGCCTTACTATGTTTCATAGTGGTAGTGTGGTATAGCGAAGAGACATGAGCCCAGGGGCTCAAATCCCAACTCATTATTTATTAATTATATGACCATGTACAATCACTTCCCCTCTCTGAGATTCACATTCTTCATTCATGAAACATGAGATGATTTTTGCTTTACCTGTACCTTACACGCTACTGTGAGGACAACACTTTATAAATGTTCAAATGCTATAAATCTGTGAGCCCTTATTGGAATTATAGGATGAGAGAATTGCAGAATTACAGGGATCATCAGAGGCCATGGGATGCAACCCATGCCTGAATAAGAATTTCCAGGTCAATCAGCCTCCCTTGAAGACCTTTAATGAGGTGGAACTCACTACTTCCCAAGCCTCTAATTGTTAAGAAAATTTTCCTTAAGCATCAATTCTAGCCGCTTCTCTGCATCTTCCATCCATAGCTCCTTGTTTGGGCCTCTGGGGCCAAGCTTAGCAACTCTGTCTAATCCTTCTTCCACAAGACAGGCCTTCAAATACTTAAAGACAGCTATTATGTCCACTTTAAGTCTTCTTTCCTTCAGGCTAAACATCTCCCCAATTCTTTCAATTGATCCTCATATAGCATGATCTTGAATTCCTTCCCTACTCAGCTTGCCTTTCTCTGGACATATTTCAGCATTAGAAATGACCTTTCTAAAATGTAGCACCCAGATTCAAACTGAGTACTCTGCCTGGAATCTGGTTGGCACCCAGAACAGCAAGACTATCACCCTCCAAGTCCTGAACCCTCTTTCTCTCCTAAAGAAGCCAAGGAGCAAATTAGAATTTTCTGTGGGAGGTTTTGTTGTTGTCGTTGTTGTTGTTTTTAGTCCTATCCAAATAATCGATTCACGTTTACCTCATATTTCAATGAAATCCTCAAATATTTTTCCGGTTAATTACCATTTAGTCCCATTTCCTCCCATCTTGCCCTTGGGAGTTCATTTTTTGAACCTAAGACTTTACCTGTAGAGTCCATCTTATTAGACCCATGTAGTATCCCAACCAATCTAAGGGCTTTTTGAGATCCTTACTCTCCCATTCAAAATTACCTCTCCTTCCTAGCGTGGCATCTTCTGCAATTTCAAAAGGCATGCATGCCATATATCCTTTTCTCCAATCACTGATAAAAATAAATGTTAAATGTCAGAGAACCAAGCACAAATCCTTGGAGTATTCTACTAAAGACCTCCTTCCAAGTCGACATGGAAGCATTCATGACTATGCATTAGGTCTAGCCATTCATTCAGTTAAGAACCCAGCTAATTCTACTGACATCCAGCTCATATACCAATCTATGGCCCATTAAAATAGTATGAAAGGCATTGTCTAGTGTTTTGCCAAAATTCAGGTAAACTCTAAGTATTATATTCCCCTGACCTACCAGACCAGGTACTAGCTTTTTTGATAGCAAAATAGCAACACAAAGTTAATATGGCATATTCTTTTCTTGATGATTTTGTGATCAGCACTTTCTTTTTAAGGAAAAAGGAAGAGGGTGGCAACTAGGTGGCTCAATGGATTGAGAGCCAGCCTAGAAACATGAGGTCCTAGGTTCAAATCTGGCCTCAGATACTTTTTAGCTGTGTAATCTTGGGCAAGTCATTTAACTCCCATTGCCTAGATCTTACCACTCTTCTGCCTTGGAACCAATACACCATACTGATTCTGAAAAAAGGTAAGAGTTTAAAAAGAGAGAGAGAAAAGGAAGAGATGATTATCTATCTGTTTTACTAAGAGAAGGATAGACACTCACCTCTATAAGGTGGTCCACAGACCCATTCAGAAACATAGGGATGGACTTGATTGTTTATCCAAACCCCTTTTGGTCCAAGGATTCTATGAAATTATTTTTAGGTCCTTTTCCCTATGTCTCCCACTGCTCATCCTTCCACAATAGGTGGAGTTGGCCCCATAGCATCAATCAATTAAAAAACAGGTTCCTTCATTTGGAGCAAAAGGGGACCTTGGAGATCATCCAATAAGACACACATTATACAGATGAGGAAACTGAGGCTTAATTATTAAATGACTTGCCTGTGGTCACACGGGTTCTAAGTGTCAGAGGTAGCCCACTATCTACAAGAATATGTATCCTCTTCCATTGACTGATCACATTACTAAGATGGTGGATTAGTTATATCCAGGAGTATGAGGCAAGAAAAAACCCATAGTTAGTAGATCCCTGTTATTATAAGGTTGAATGTGGGTGGGGGCAGCTGGGTAGCTCAATGGATCAGGAGTCAGGCTTAGAAATAGGAGGCCCTAGGCTCAAATCTGGCCTCAGACACTTCCTGGCTCTGTGACCCTGGGCAAGTCACTTAACCCCCATTGCCTAACCCTTACCTCTCTTCTTCCTTGTAATTAATATATAGTATTGATTCTAAGATGGAAAGTAAGGATTTTTTTTTAAAGGGATGGTTTGATCCATCAAAGACCTCATTCTTTTGTGGCAGCAGTATGCCCACAATGCCCACTGCCCTGCATCAGCATTACCATGAGCCCAGATGCAGGTCCCTCTTAGCTCTTGGGCTATCTCACAGCCCTGGCTAAGCAAGGGGCCTACAGACTGCTGGTTCCCATTCACCAGCATCACATGCTTCTTGGAAATTGGTGGCTGCTCCCAAGCTGCCTTCTCTTTCCTTTGCTGCCACTGCAATGAGAGAGAGTCAGGTGACGAGCTCCGAGCCCCCAAGTCTCTCCGCTGTTAAGTGGTGTAATTTAGTCTGGGCTCTGTGTTTTGATTTTGCCCAGCTGCGTCTGTGTGCATTTAGATTAATCCTGTTAGCTGGCGGGAGCAAGGCTGCCTGCTGTTTATCAAGAGTTCTTCTGCGATTCCCATTTGATATACAGCCGCTTGGAGAACCTTGGTCAACCTTCATTTGGCTAGAGCCAGGATAGGCAGATGAGAACACCGAGGACACATTCTGAGATGCCCAGATTCACCCTTGCAGGTAGACTGAAGGTTTTAGCAGCCTGAAAATCTGTTCCCTGGCCTGCAACTCTTTCTTCAGGCCTCACCATTCTAGACTCGAGTGACCCTGGAGCCAGGCATCTGCTGCTGGGAACAAGAGTAACATAGATTAGTTAATGCCAGGGACTAGAGTTAGTGCCTTGTTATTTATTATTAGGCTTCCCTGTCTGAAGCCTGATCTCTCATCGGGGCCACTGAGGTTGGACTAATTGGCCTTTTTTTTTTTTTTAAACTTATCTTCTGTCTTAGAATCAATACCAAATATTGTTTCCAAGGCAGAAGAACAGTAAGGGCTAGGCAATGGGAGCTGATTGACTTACCCAGGATCGCCCAGTTAGGAAGTATCTGAGGTCATATTTGAACCCAGGACTTCCCATCTCTAGGCCTGGCTCTAAATCCTCTGAGCCACCCAGCTCCCCCCAGACTAGTTGGCCTTTAAGGTCCTTTCCAAATTGGGGGTCCTAAGATTCTAGGGGAACCTATGATCTTTGCTATGACATCCATTTGAAAGAAATTAAATTTAGGGGTTTGACTAAATATGAGAATTCTAAAATAATATTGTGGTTGCTGATTTAAAGATATTATAACTTAAGTCAAAAATTACTTGAGTAGCTTTATTTACGAAGAAGTAGAAAGTGAAAATGGAAAAGGGTAGCTAAAGAGATAGGTTTTAACAAGCCTACTAGCCCTTCTCTAGTAAAATGAGGCTCAGCCCCATAGGGGCTTCCCCAGGTCTTGTGGTGTCTTCAGTTACTCACTTACCCAAGATGAACTCCAAAGGAGAAGGCCGAGTCCCAAGGCGAAGTCCTCCAACACCGAAATCTAAAGGAGAAGATCCTGGAGCAATCCTCCAAGAAGCAGTCCAAGAGCCAAGGTCCCAAGTGGAAGCCGAAGTCCCAATCCAAAGCCACCTCTAAGAGGCAAGTCACCAGCCAAAGCTCCTGAGACAGGAAGTTTGGGCCTTTTTATAGCCCTTTTTCCACGTCACTTCCTGTCCCTTCCTCCACTTTACGGGAACCAATTGCAGTCTTTCAATTAGCCTAGCATTGCCCAGAGGGTGGTCAGTCACTTCTGCAGTTGTTACCCACTTTTAGCAAGTGACTTGAGAGCATTCTTAGTGTTAAGCAGGGGGGCTTAAGTTTTTTATTGATTAACTTAAAAATTGCTGATTGATAGACAAAGAAAGTTTGATTCACTCTTCACACATTTATCTAGTCTGTACCTTATAGCTTATGCAATGTATTCTCAAGTATGGGCATAGGTTTATCTGGAAGTGTGTCTGAGTGTGCACACCTGTGTGGATGACTGAGGGTACCTGTGAGAGAAGACTCCCCAGAGCTCTAGTGCCACCAGTGATGTATCCTTGAATAACAGTCCTTGGAGCCTCCATCTCCTTGTTTTGCAAGCAGGACCAGCAATACCTAATCACCTATTGCAAAGGGCTTCATCAGTGCTGAAGCCTGCTTCCCACCTCCTTGACACAGAGGTGATGTGTGTAAATTGAGACATATATTTTTGGACATGGCCAATGCTCAAATATTTCATGAATATGCATATTTATTGCCCCCTCATTTTACAGGTGAAAATTTTTTTTAATGAGAGACAGGATTGGGGGAGTGAGAAATAGACTCTTTTGATTGAAAAATGTTTCTTCATTTTAAAGAGCTTCGTAGGTCTAAATCTGGCAGGGTCCTCAGAAGCCATTTAGTTTCAACATTTTATACAGAAGGAAAACTCAGGCTCAGAAAGGTAACAAGAAGCCCAAGGTCACACAAATAGTAAGGCCTAGAGTTAGAAGCTGAACTGAGATTCTTAGATTCCAGAATCAATGTCCTTTCTATTGTACCAAGATTGTGTAAAGATTCAATGAAATAACAGAATAATAGATATTATCTTAGAGCATAGAGCCATTAGACCTTGTAGCTCATCTCATTATCCTACAAATGAAAGAAGAAAGACCAGAGAAATGACTTGCCTAAGGACACACGGGGAGGAGATGACAGAGCGAGAATTTAAAGCCAATTACTCTGACCCCAAATATAGTACCCTTTTTGCTGGTTCCCAGATGCCAAAGCATTATGAAAAGTACAAAGCCCTCAAGAGCTCTAGGGTATTATTATTTACTCCCTGCATTCCCTACCTCACAGGGATGTTGGGATGAGAGTGTGATTTTACCTTACAGAATGTAACAATTGTGATCCTGCTGTATAAGGTCCAAAAGCAGACCTGCATCAGTGGGATTGGAGTTAGTCCTTTTCAGAGCATCCTTCCCTCATTGTACCTCTCTATATCCCCAATCATAACCACTCACATGCACGTAGAGCTTTAGGATCAATGGCACACTTTCTCTAAAAGGATCTTTGGAAATGGGGAATGTATGTGTACATGTTATACCATTCTGTGGATGAGGAAATTCATCAGAAGAGACTCAATAAGTAAAGGTGACTTTTTTCAAGGTTATACAATTCAGTAATGGCAAAGTCAGGAATCAAACAGCCTCAGTAACCTCCATGGAGGCAGGGGCCTGAGTTCAAATCCCAGCTCTATTATTTACTATCTGTTTGACCTTGGGCAAGTCATTTAATCTCTCTGGGCCTCAGTTTCCTTCACTATGAAATGAGTGAACTTGATAAGGTGGCTTCTAAGGTCTCTACCCCAGTGCAGTGCTCCATTATGCCTTCAATTTAATTCAGGTCCCCCAGGGAAAGCATTGTCCAGGACTGGTCCTTGTTGCTCTCTGCCCATCCGAAAAGTATAAAATCTCTCCACCCTGGACCACTCAGCATCTGCAAGACTACCTTCCTCCCTGCTTCCCCAAATTGGGAAATCATAGAATCTGGAGTTCTTTCTCATATCAAATATAAGTTCTCCCTTGGAAGCCTGAAGCCAGACCCCAGGCTTCAGTTCTTGGGATGGAGCCAGGTAATAAAGATCTCCAGCCAGAAGAAGGGTGCTGGGCTTGAAGGGAAGAAGTCAGTATCATCACCCTCAATGCCATTTCCCCGGGGTGCCTGTCATTCTCTGTCACTTTATCGCTGGGAGCCAGGATCAAGGTGGAGGGAAAGGAGGAAGCCCTTGGCAGGATAAATACTTGCTTCCCCAACCTCCCACAATCCCACACTCTGTTAACTTGGTGAGTGACGCCATGGCATGCCTGGGCAACAGGGGCCACATTGGTGGTTGGAGACAAGGGGTGGGGGAAAGGAGGAGGTAGCCAGCCAAAGAAGAGATGATGGAAATTCCATGCTCTGACAAGACCCCACTTTTTCTTGGGGTGATGTGGGACAGTAAGCAGCATTCCTAGCAAGGGAATCTGAAGACTCAAGAACCAGGAACACCTGAGTCCTATTAGCAGCGTGAATGTTATCAAAAGAAATACCAAAAGCCATCTACATTCTAGGAGGGGAAAAGAGAGAGACTAGAGAGTGCTTGAAGATCTTAGTTCTGACTTTCAGGCATTGATGGAAGGAACCCAGATAAGTGAACAGAGAAACCTAACAGAGGCTAGAGTCTTGGTATTGCCATGGAAAACAGCCAGTTCTTAATAAATGCTAGCTTATACCAGCTGTGGTGGCCAACATCCGTGATCCCTGCTATGGGGGGAAACTGCAGTTGGTGGATCTCTTGAGTTTGGGAGTTCTACGCTGCAGGAAGGCTGAAGTTGGTGTCTGTACCAACATGAGGATCCCTTCAAGAGGAGGACTACCAGGTTACTGATGGAGGGGCAAACAGGCCCGGGTCTGAAGCAGGTAAAAACTTCTATGCCTATTGATGTTAGGATCCTGCCAGTGAGTGACCAATGCATTTCCAGCCCAGGTTAGCTAAGGAGGCCCAAACAATAAAGCAATCAATAAATTCTGAATGAAACTATGGCACCATGAGTAGTGACCAGGAAGGAAGGACAGTGGACTTAAACTTGCAAGGCCTTAACTTCAAGCTCTGCTACTTGTTTGCTGTGTAGCTGTGCCCTTCTGGTAAGTCACTTCTAGTCCTCAGTCTACTTATTTAGAAAATGATGGAGGTGGAGCAACTAGGTGGCTCAGTGGATTGAGCCAGATGTAGAAACAGGAGATCCTGGGTTCAAATTTGGCCTCAGATACTTCCTAGCTATGTGACCCGGGGCAAGTCACTTGGCCCCCATTGCTTAGCCCTTCCCACTCTTCTTCCTTTGGAACCAATATGCAGTATTGATTCTAACATGGAAGGTAAGGGTTTAAAAGAAAAAAAGAAAAAGAAAAGTGGGGCAACTAGGTGACTCAGTGGATAGAGAACCAGGCCTAGAGTCAGGAGGACTTGGGTTCAAATCTGACTTCAGACACTGTCCAGCCAAGTGGCCTTGGGCAACTCACTTAACCCTGATTGCCAAGCCCTTGCTGCTCTTCTAGCTTAGAACTGATATTAAAACAGAAGGTAAGGGTTTTAATGAAAAAAGAAAATGATGGGAGTTAGATCATATCTGATGGCAAACCTTTTAGAGACCATATGCCATATTCCCTGCCCTCCAAGACTGAGTGCCATGCCTCACCCCTCATGGGAGGGAGAAAACGCTGCCATTGGGTTGCTGGGCAGAGAGGTGGGGGATGTGAAAAAATGTCATCAGGCACGATGGAGAGAGGAAGGGGAGCAGCTCTGCCCAAGTCCCTCTGCCTTTCTAGTAACCAATTTGACGGGGAAGAACGGTGGCCACTCTGCATGCCATCTTTGGCACCTGTGCCATAGGTTTGCCATCACTGGACTATATCAATGGACTAAAACTTAAATAGAAATGAGGGCCACTCAGTTGTACATAGGGATCTCTGCAGGCTGCATATTTTCTTAGAAAATCATATGTAAACTTTATTGATGTCCTACTATATTTATATTTGTCTTGCTAAGTATTTCCCAATTACATTTCCATCTGGTTTGGGGTAGCACTCTGGAGTACTGTACCTGTTATACCTAAATAAACTCTAAAGTCTGTTCTAGGCCTGATGTTCTGGGTAACTGATTTCCATTAAGGACAAAGCTGGGCTTTGACTAAGAGGGTCTTGGATTATGTACAAGAAAAATCTTCTAGCCCCCATATTGCCTCCTCCACCCATACCATTAGCTGGCTCTGGGCCTCTCTCTCCAAGGACAGTGGAGCAATGTGTTTTAATTAGCAAAAGAGTAAATTACATCAGACGAAGAGAGTCCCAGACTTCTCCCGACGGCCAAGGGAAGATGGAAGCCTAGCATTTTCAATTTAAGGTTCAGTTAGATAATGCCTATTGGTGCCAGTAGATTACAGAGTGGATATTAAATCCTGCAGGATTTGGAATCCGAGCATACAAGTGGAATCCATAAGTAGGAGAAAGTGGGGAGGGGTGGACTCAGGCCTTCTTAGAGGGAACAGAGATTCTTTTCTAGGAGCAAAAGCAGGCTTGGCCCCTTGGTCCTTAAAGAGCCCTCTCCTCTTTCTCCTCAAATCACTTCTTACAAGAAAGTAGAAAGTCAACGGTGACGGGCAAAGATTTATCATTGATCACACAACCTTGAAGTTCTGAAATTTTAAACTACTTTTTTTTAAAAAGAGCTGCTTCTTTGCTTTTGTGGACTTTATGGGCAAAGGCTAGAGAGGTTTCCAAATACCCTTTGGCTCATATAACATTTCTGTGAAAAACTGGGGCAAAAAGACACATCTTCCTCTTTTCCACTAGGGTTTTCTTAAAAGTAAGCCTCAAGATAATAATAATAAAAAATTATAAAATATGTATTATATATGTAATATATTATAGAATAATACCAATAATAAAACCCTTTAAGGTTTGCAGAGTACTCTGCATTTTGTCTCATTTTATTCTTACAACAACACTGGGAGATAGGTATTATTATTATTATTATTGCCTCTCTTTTACAATTGAGGTCACTGAGGCAGACAGAAGTTACATGATTTTCCCAGAGTCACCTAGCAAGTAAGTATATGAGGCTGGCTTTGAATTTAGGTCTTCCTGACTCTAACCACTAGTCCAACTAGAGTCTCCAAAACATTTAGATTATCCCATAACTAGTTGCTCCCACTACAGAATAAAGAAGCAAGCTATGTGACATCAGTTCTGTGGGCAAAGTGCTTTGAGATCTTTCTTTTGGCCAAGCATAGCAGGAAGAGGAGGGGAACGTCATTCTGTCTCCCCCTTGGGAGGATGTGTCTGGCAGGCCTTCAGCACAGGATCAGTCTCAGCAGAAAAGAAGAATATATGAGATTATTAGTTTAAATAGGATGAAACATGTAAATTAATTACTTCGGCCACCCGTGCATGTAGGAGCTGGCCTCACATTCAGGTGAAAAGTATTAGGCTTCAATCCCTTCTCTGGTTTCAGTTTTCCTTCCAAAGACCATAAGAACTGCTTAGCAGATGCATCCCCTGGGCCTAGGATGACAGGAGAAAACCATGGCAGCAGTTACCACATTCTCCATGGCCCGAGAGCTACCAAGCAAGACCTTTTGGAAACCAGAGAGAGGGTTTTCCTTGGGATGGGACAATTTGAAATTGGTAGAAAAGCTAGCAATGATGGAGACCGAAAAAAAATGCATTTACGTAGTGCTTTATATAAATAAGACAGCTGGCTTTTATGTGGTATCTTAAGGATTATAAAGCTCTCGGTGTACATTATCTCATTTGATCTCATCAACCCTGAAAGGTTACATAGGTGCCATTAGTAGCTCCATTTTACAGGTGAGGAAACTGAAACTCAGAGGAGCTTATATGGCATAATCTTGAACCTTTTACCATATTGGTTTTCTTCCTCTAAATATTTTCCAACTTAAGTCAAATCAATAAATATTTATTAGGGGGCAGCCAAGTGGCTCAGTAGATAGAGCATCAGGTCTAGAGTCAGGAGACCATGGGTTGAAATCTGGCCTCAGATACTTCTTAGCTGTGTGACCCTGGGCAAGTTACTTAACCTCTATTGCCTAGCCCTTACTGCTCTTCTGCCTTAGAAGTGATACTCAATATTGATTCTAAGGCAGAAGGTAAGAGTTTTTAAAATATTTTACTAAGCACATACTATGTGCTAGATACTGTGCTAAGTGCTAGGGATACAAATATGAAAGAGGAAAGAAACAAAGGAAGGAAGGAAGGAAGGAAGGAAGGAAGGAAGGAAGGAAGGAAGGAAGGAAGAAAAGAAGAAAAGAAGGAAGGAAGGAAAGAAGGAAGGAAGGAAGGAAGGAAGGAAG